>NC_088327.1:39177500-39492500 GCF_036884655.1 Musa acuminata AAA Group
CTAATTCTAAAACCAATTACGTGCTAACTATGATTCCTAAGACATATTCTAAGCTAAACAAAGTCTGTAAGTCTTGGTTCTTTCGTCGAGCTTCCAGTGATCTTCCGGTGAACTTCCGACGATCTCTCGGTAATGTTCTGGCGGACTCTCCGACAAGCTCCTGGACTTCACAACGATCTTCTTGGCGAGTTCCAATGAGCTTCTTTGGCAAGCTCCGAGACTTCTCGGCTGGTTCCGCCAGAACTTCCGACGAACGTCCAGACTTTCGACGAACTCTCGAACTCCCAACTATTAGAGCTAGCCCTAGGAAATTTACCAAAGAGTAATTTGGCAACCCAAAAAAATATAATAAAGTAAAAAAATAAAAGAGACAAGAACACCAGATTTACGTGGTTCGATCAATTGATCTACAACCACGGACGAAGGAGAAGCAAATCACTACTATAAAAGAGGACTATTACAAATGCCTTAGGAAGATGTTCCTAGGCTATAAAACACCTGAAACTACTAAACAAGAAAACCCAAAGCAAATAATTATGTGTTTCTTGTGGTGCTTCTTGTGGTGCATCTGACTTCAAAATTCGCCTTGATGCAGACATAATTCGCCTTCAAATAATTATGTAGTAACACCTTGATGCAGACATAATTCGCTGAACAAACCTCTTAACCATAAAACTTCTTTGATCGCCTCTGTCACTACCATATATTCTGCCTCTGTAGTAGATAAAGCTACGACAAGTTGTAAGGAAGCTTTCCAACTAACTGCACAACCGCCAACGCAAAAAACATACCCAGTCAAAGATCTTCATTTATCAAGATCCGTAACATAATTAGAGTCGACGAAACCAACCAAAGTGTCACGATTTTTCCCAAACTCCAAACAAGCATCTGAAGTCCCTTGCAAGTATCTGAGAATCCACTTCACAGCCTGCCAATATGTTTTACCCGGGAGAGATATATATCTGCTAACCACACTAACTGCTTATGAAATATCTGGAAGAGTACAAACCATTGCATACATAATACTGCTAATGACATTGGAATATAGAACTTGCGCCATATATTCTTCCTCTTCAACTGACTGTAGTGACTGAGCAGCAAATAGCCGAAAATGGCTAGCAAGAGGAGTACTCACTGGCTTAGCATTTTTCATGCCAAACCTCTCCAAGACTTTCTCGAGATAATTTTTCTGAGTTAGAAATAATTTTCCAACTCCTCGTTCTCTTTTGATCTCCATGCCAAGAATTTTCTTAGCTGCTCCCAAATCTTTTATTTCAAATTCACTACTCAGCTGCATTTTTAAAGTGTAAATTTCTGACAAATTCTTAGCTGCAATAAGCATGTCATCAACATAAAGCAACAAATACATAAAAGAGCTATCAGTTAACTTTCGGAAGTAGACACAACTATCATACATGCTCCTCGTGTAACTGTTAGGACTCTAGCTAGGAGAGTCCTAATTGAGAGAGACATTCTGTTAGGAATCTGTTAGGACTCTAGCTAGGAGAGTCCTAATTGAGAGCGACATTC
Source organism: Musa acuminata AAA Group (assembly GCF_036884655.1). Lineage (NCBI taxonomy): Eukaryota > Viridiplantae > Streptophyta > Magnoliopsida > Zingiberales > Musaceae > Musa > Musa acuminata. The sequence goes on from NC_088327.1 coordinate 39,179,031, forward strand.
TGTTAGGACTCTAGCTAGGAGAGTCCTAATTGAGAGGGACATTCATGTAGGAGGTTTTTTCTTAGAGAAGAATTAGGAGTTGTAAGGGAATAGGGGTCTTGAGTAGGAGCCCTATTAGGAGTTGGTTAGAAGTAAGATTTTTAATTAGGAGTCATATTAGGAGTTAGGGTTTAGAAGCCCTATAAATAGCCATGTATTCCTTCTCTTTTGATAGGCAATAGATGAATCTTTTCTGCAGCCTTTGAGCAGCAACTTGGAGGGAGGAACCCCTACAGAGTTCTAAGAAGGCCGATCCCCTAAAGAGATCAACCCCAAGTTTAGAATCTGTAAGTGTTCTATCACCTGGTATCAGAGCAGCATTCTTGGCATTTCGCTGCCCTTCCACAGCCATCCATCAACCCTCCACAGCCACCCAAAGCAATTCCCACAATTGCTTAAAAGATTGTCGCCAAATTTCGCCGTCATCTCTACCACTGCAGATCATCCTTTGATCTCCCCATGAATTGCAACAGGTTTTGGTTTCCTACCTTACTGCTGCTGCAATTTAGTTATCCCTTTCGAAATTCCAAAAAAAAAAAAAAAAAAATTGTTCCTATATTGCTGCATAAACTTTTCGTCACAAAGTTTTCATCTCTACGACGAAAGATACATTGCAGAATTTCAGCCGCATAGCACTGTTGGTTTGATCTTGATACTATATTTTTCCTATCCAAATCTCTACGAAATTTTTTTGATAGCTTTGACACTTCCTACCAGTGGATTTCCCTTTGATTTCGTTAAAAAATTCTGAATATAAACCACTGATCTTTTCATCGTAAACTGTTGAAATTTTTCGACGAGAATTCTGCTATCGCAACTTGCACCAATTTTCTTACTGTTACTGCCGAAATTTTCATGATTAAATTGGACATCCTTGCTGTCATATAAACTGAGATATTGCTATCAATTCCCTTCTCAAATCTCTCAAATTTTTGGTGGAAATTTCGTCGAGAAATCGCTGTTTCTTCGACGACAATTCTGCTCTTACAAGATAACACAATTCTGCAGCAAACTTCTACTAATTTCTATCAAACCTTTGCTGCCATATACCATAGATCTAAAACATTCATCCATAGCCCTAAAACTGCCTAAACCATACCCTCAAACTGCACCCAAAATAGTCACAAAACAAGCCTAAACTGCAGCCTACATCTACCAATCCACTAACCCTTTCGACCATCACTTCTCTCAACCTATATACATGCCTTTAACCCGTCAACAAAAGAGAGATCTTAACATCACAGATTTGGAGTCATATACTATGGCATCTGAGGAGGCAATCAATGCTAAATTCGAAGCCTTTGAGGCACGAATGGAGGATAAGATTCAGAATCTCTTTACCAAATTCGGTTTGGGCCGACCACCAAGCCCGAAGAAATCACATCAAGGAGAGAGCTCTAACCAATCACATCAAGCCCAAAGAGATGTCTTACAAGAGAGGGGAGACTCTATGACCGACCCTGTTAGGATCGGAGCGGCACTAAGAGGGGGGGGTGAATTAGTGCAGCAGTAAAGTGTGATAAACTTTTGACGATTTAAACACTTTCGAAAACTTCGTACGATAAAAGTAACGTTTTCGTTTGAAACTGTTTCGATTGCGTTTTAACTTGAAGAGATAAGTAAGACGGAGACAAAGAAGTAGAGCATTAAAGTGCAAATGGTTTGCAGTAATGTAAATGACAATAAGTAAATGCAAACCAGAGATCACGCCGATTTTACAGTGGTTCGGTCAAATGACCTACATCCACTTGCGAGGCCCCTCTTCGATGAGGCTCCCACTTTCCACTAGCAAATCTCTTGAAATGGAAGGGCAAATACCCCTCTTACAACTTTTTACAAGCGGTTCACTCTCTTACAGATTTTCAGTAAGAAAGAAGGAGGTGAACACTAGCAAATTGAAAATAAGACTAGCAAAGACTTTTCTAAGACCTTTCTCTCAAACAATTGCTGCTCAAAAAGTTGTTTTCTTAGTTGAGACTTGAGGGGTATTTATAGGCCTCAAGAGGATTCAAATTTGGGCTCCAAAAATTTGAATTCTCTTATGTTCCCGATGCTGACGGTGCCACCGCCCAGCCAAGCGGTGCCACCGCCCAGCGCTCGGGTGCTGGGAGGTGCAACCGCCCAGCCCAGGAGGTGTCACCGCCCAGCTCTCGGGTGCTGGGCAGTGCCACCGCCCAGCCTAGGCGGTGCCACCGCCTAGGCCAATTCAGCTCACTGGTTGGGCTCTAAATTTGGCCCAAACCAGTCCGAACTCGGGCCCAATTGGCCCCTACTTGGGTTATAAGATTAACACTTAATCCTAACCCTAATTAATATACTAACTACGAATTTAAAGACATTTTCTAAGCTATTACAAAGTCCGTAAGTCAAGACTTCTTTCGGCGAGCTTCCGGTGAACTTCCGGCGGTCTTCCGATAAACTCTCGGAAACCATTCTGTAGACTCCCGGCAAGCTCCTAGACTTCATGATTTGATCTTGGCGAGTTCCGATGAGCTTCTTCGACAAACTCCGATCTTTCTCGGCGAGCTCCGCGAACTTCCAACGAACCTTCCGGCGAGCTTCCGAAAAACCCTTCGACAAGCTCCCTACTCATTCTTGGCTAGTTCCGGCAGCATTCCCAATGAACCTTCGGACTTCCGTCGAACTCTCGAACTCGCAATGAATCCTTCGTGCTTGACTCCAACACTTTGTTTTGCTTTATGTCTTCGTCATTATCGTAGTTAATCCTGCACACACAAGCAAAAACTCTACTCCGATCTAGACAATTATTATAAAGCGAATTGACATTCTGTTGCCCGGCACGTCATTGGTTGGCGCTTCGTTCGATTCTTCGGCGCATCGTCCTCTCTTGCGGCTTGTTGCCCAATCGGCGGTTGACCTCCGCAACGCCGATATCCTTAGCGCAATTCCACTCTTGGCCCGATGCCCGACGTCCGAAGCCTTCTGCCATCCAATATCCTAACGTGATCTCCTCCGGCACAACATCAATTCCTCCTACCTTAATTGTCTAATCCTGATTGAGTAGACTTGCATCACTCAAAATGCAGTTAAACATAAACATAATTATCAATTGATTTCATCATCAAAATACAAGATTTAACAATCTCCCCCTTTTTGATGATGACAACCAATTGATGACGGAGTTAAACTTGACTCCCGGAGTTTAAACAAACTCCCCCTATCAATATGCCATATTGATAGAACCTTGAATTCAAACTGAATTCAAGTCATTGCAATATTCATCATTAATACTTGCAACACGTCATTATGAACTCATGCATAGACTTATGCATATCATGTCATCAACATACTTCTCCCCCTTTGTCATCAACAAAAAGGAGAAGTACAACTATTCTTTGTGTTTGTAATATAAGTTCAACTCATTGCATGAAAAACATAATATTAAGTTTTATCATCATGCAGTTTTGAAGCTAAAAAATTTAGCAAGTAATGCATCATGCTTTGGACATTCAAGCTATCAAGTTTTAGATATGCAAGTTTTACAGCATACAAGATAGCACTTTTGGTAATGTTCAAGATAGCAAGTTCTACATCATGCAAGCTAGCAATATTGAGATGTTCAAGAAAGCAACTCTTGCTTCTTGAAATATGTAAATTTGTCAAGTTTTGCTAGATGTGCAATTTAGCATTTTTACCTCTTAAGATAGGCAAGATAGCACATTTGCTTCTTTTGAGATAGCAGCTTTTTGCTTCTCTTTAGACTACAAGCTAGCAATTTTTACGATATGTAAGTTTCACAATATACAAGCTAGCAAAAATTTCGAAAGCAAATGCAAGATAGCTTTCTTGTGTAAGCTCATAATTCTTGCTTCCTATTGCAATGTGCAAGTTGCAAGTTTTGCTTCTTGAGATAGGCAAGATAGCACTTTTGCAATTTTTATTTCTTAAGATAGGCAAGCTTGTGATGTTCAAAATAACAAGCTCTTTCTTCTAGAAGTGTCATTTTTGCTTTCTTTACAAAGTGTAAGCTAGCAAAATGTTTGAAAAAGTGATCAAGTTTTGCAACATACAAGCTAGCAAAAATGCCAAACTAGCAAGAGATAATGTTTTACATGAGGCAAGCAAACAATTTGGCAAATGTTACATTTTCATCTTCTCTTTTGATAAGTGCAATTTTTGCTTTCATCTTGAATTGTGCAAGCTAGTTAATTTGCCTCTTTTCATGATGTCCACGCTAGAAATTCTTGCTCCCCCTTTGTCATTGTCAAAAAGAAGGGAAGACCCTTATATCAATTTTCATATTATGACAAAGGTAAGTATCATTCTTATTTGTGCATCATTATATATTCAAATTAAAATATACACAATTTCAATAACCTTATTTTTCATGCACGATACCGAAAAATAAATCAATCATCATTAATAAGCATATCATACATGATACTCAAACATTAAATTTTTTAAGCATTTATCAACATGTTGATCATGATACCAAACATTCATCATTTAAAGCATTCATGATACACATCATATGCAATAAATACATCATGTACATCATTATCATAAGTATTGCATACATCATTTTAACTTTATGAATATTTCATTATTGCATGCATTATACCAAAACATTTCAAGCCATGCAAGCCATAAATACAAAGAAATCATGTCATGAAGGATAAAATCATTTGAATACCAAAAGACATGATTCATATAGTAAATATCTTCTTTAAATAAAATATCAAGAAAAAGCATAGGAGTACAAAGAAGAGATCTTGTTTTAAAAGAAAAATCAAGTAATAACTCCAAGAACTCACAAGGAAAAATCATGATTCATTTAGAAAATCTCCTCTCAAGAGAATATCAAGTAAAATCGTAGAAGATTGATTAATGAGAAATTTTGATTTATAATAAAATCTCATGTATCGAATGTCGAGAAATCAAAATGATGATTTATATAAAAAATATCACAAGTTATATTCAAGAGAAAAATCATCATTCATTTTCAACTTATTCAATTTGTCACATCAATATTTCTTAGATATGCATGATACCAAAACATGATTTTAAATCTTTAACATATAACATGCATAAATTGAAAGGACAAGGGAAGAATTCAAACGTACAAAGATTTCAATCATCTCATAAACAAATGTAAGACCAAGTCATGAATCCAAAATTCCATGAATCAAAATGATCATCAAAGGTAATCTCATGTTATTCCAAGAAATCAATATCATGATTTTGATAAAACTCATTTCAAATTTAAATCATCAAAATATCAATATTACTTTCAAGAGATTCAAAATGGTATACATAGATTTATCATAATAAACATTAAGATCAATAGGATAGAGAAAAATAAATTTTCAAGAAAAAAATATTTTCCTCTTTTTAGTTGTTTCAATTCATATGATTTTATTTCACTTATACCAAATAAAAACATGTATAATGTTTAAAACCGAAAGTGTAAGATTTATTACAACAAGGATTAATAAGGCACTTTCATTATGGTAAAATTCAATAATCCATAAATCACCAGATTCATATGCATAATTTCGAAATTTATTAAGCATGATCATTATGCATGACACTAAAACATGGTTTCAAAATGTTTAATATTTTCATTACATCATTATGCAATGGTTTCATTGAACATAATTTTGAATGATTCTTATAGATAACTAAAACTTCTTTAGTTTTAATTTATGTGATTGACTTTATATTAGCATGCTCAAGTTTTGTTCTTATGTCAAAAACATACATCATGTTTGAAAACCAAAGACAAGGTTTAAAAAAAATTCATCAAGCCTTCCATATAAAAACCATGCATCATCATTGAAGGTTAATATAGAAATCATCAAAATACACATTCTTGCTTCTCAAACACATATATATGATTATTTAAATCTAACATTTTATTCTATTAACATAAAACATACAATTTTCAAGAAAAATAATTATTCAAAAGAAAAGAGAAAATGCATCATGGAAAACATCAAGTAATTTCAAAATAATTCAAGAGAGTTGAGTTACTTACCTTGTAGTCGAAGCCCGTCAAAGCCCAATTCGTCGTTTCGCCTTTGGAAGTTTTTGATTCATTCTTGGTTGCCTTCCTCTTCTTTGGCCTCTTCCTCCGTTCAAGTTCATTGTTTATTTTAGATTTTGTTTAATAAACTTATTAAGATTTAGTATTCGAAGTTCAAGTTCAATATTGTCCTCATCACTTGAGTCATCGTTCAAGTGGTATTCATTTGTCCGGAGTTCCAAATCCTTCCTGTTCTTTGGAAGGTGATTTTGTTCATCATGTTCATCATGTGTATTGTGAACCATTTCATATGTCATCAATGAACCAATTAGTTCTTCAAGTGAAAAAATATTTAAATCTTTTGTTTCTTGTATTGCAGTTATTTTAGGATCCCACCTTTTTGGAAGGGATCTTAAGATCTTGCTTACGAGATCAAAATTCGAAAAAGATTTACCAAAACACTTAGATTATTGACGACATCCATGAAACGGGTGTACATGTCGCCTATAGTCTCGCTTGGTTGCATTCGAAAAAGCTCAAAATCATGCAATAAAATGTTAACTTTCGAGTCTTTGACTCTACTAGTTCCCTCGTGCGTGATTTCAAGTGTTCGCCAAATATCAAAAGTTGTTTCGCACGTTGAAATCCGATTGAACTCAGTTTTGTCCAAAGCGAAAAATAAGGCATTCATAGCCTTTGCGTTTAAAGAAAAATACTTCTTCTCCAAATCCGACCATTCGTTCATCGGTTTAGAGGGAAGTTAAAAAATGTTTTCAACGATATTCCATAAATTCAAATTCATAGAAATCAAGAAAACTCTCATTCGAGTTTTCCAATAAGTGTAGTCCAATCCGTTAAACAACGGTGGACGAACAACCGAAAAGCCCTCTTGAAAGCCGAAAAAAACCATTTCTAATTGGGTATTAAACCAAAGTGGAAAACCGTGGCTCTGATACCAATTGTTAGGATCAGAGCGGCACTAAGAGGGGGGGGGGGGTGAATTAGTGCAGCGGTAAAGTGTGATAAACTTTTGACGATTTAAACACTTTTGAAAACTTCGTATGATAAAAGTAACGTTTTCGTTTGAAACCGTTTCGATTGCGTTTTAACTTGAAGAGATAAGTAAGACGGAGACAAAGAAGTAGAGCATTAAAGTGCAAATGGTTTGCAGTAATGTAAATAACAATAAGTAAATGCAAACTAGAGATCACGCCGATTTTACAGTGGTTCGGTCAAATGACCTACATCCACTTGCGAGGCCCCTCTTCGATGAGGCTCCCACCTTCCACTAGCAAATCTCTTGAAATGGAAGGACAAATACCCCTCTTACAACTTTTTACAAGCGGTTCACTCTCTTACAGATTTTCAGCAAGAAAGAAGGAGGTGAACACTAGCAAATTGAAAATAAGACTAGCAAAGACTTTTCTAAGACTTTTCTCTCAAACAATTGCTGCTCAAAAAGTTATTTTCTCAGCTGAGACTTGAGGGGTATTTATAGGCCTCAAGAGGATTCAAATTTGGGCTCCAAAAATTTGAATTCTCTTATGTTCCCGATGCTAACGGTGCCACCGCCCAGCGCTCGGGTGCTGGGAGGTGCAACCGCCCAGCCCAGGAGGTGTCACCACCCAGCTCTCGAGTGCTGAGCGGTGCCACCGCCCAGCTTAGGCGGTGCCACCGCCTAGGCCAATTCAGCTCACTAGTTAGGCTCCAAATTTGGCCCAAACCAGTCCGAACTCGGGCCCAATTGGCCCCTACTTGGGTTATAAGATTAACACTTAATCCTAACCCTAATTAATGTACTAACTACAAATTTAAAGATATTTTCTAAGCTATTACAAAGTCCGTATGTCAAGACTTCTTCCGGCGAGCTTCCGGCGGTCTTCCGATAAACTCTCGGAAACCATTCTGTAGACTCCCGGCAAGCTCCTAGACTTCATGATTTGATCTTGGCGAGTTCCGATGAGCTTCTTCGACAAGCTCCGATCTTTCTCGGCGAGCTTCCGAAAAACCCTTCGGCAAGCTCCCTACTCATTCTTGGCTAGTTCCAGCAGCATTCCCGACGAACCTTCGGACTTCCGTCGAATCTCGAACTCGCAATGAATCCTTCGTGCTTGACTCCAACACTTTGTTTTGCTTTATGTCTTCGTCGTTATCATAGTTAATCCTGCACACACAAGCAAAAACTTTACTCCGATCTAGACAATTATTATAAAGCGAATTGACATTCTATTTCCCGGCACGTCATTGGTTGGCACTTCGTTCGATTCTTCGGCGCATCGTCCTCTCTTGCGGCTTGTTGCCCAATCGGCGATTGACCTCCGCAACGCCGATATCCTTGGCGCAATTCCATTCTTGGCCCGATGCCCGACGTCCGAAGCCTTCTGCCATCCAATATCCTAACGTGATCTCCTCCGGCGCAACATCAATTCCTCCTGCCTTAATTGTCTAATCCTGATCGAGTAGACCTGCATCACTCAAAATGCAGTTAAATATAAATATAATTATCAATTGGTTTCATCATCAAAATACGAGATTCAACGGACCCTAACTATTCACGCATGAGAGTGGACTTCCCTAGATGGGAAGAAGGAGACCCAATTGGTTGGATCTCGCGCGCGGAGCGGTATTTTCGGTACCATAAAACTGCGGACGCATCCATGGTGAAAATTACAGCTATACATCTTGAAGGGGATGCTATACAGTGGTTTGACTGGTTTGAACACACTTATGGAGTCCTTTCATGGCGACAATTCAAAGAAGGACTGCTGATCCGCTTCGGACCAACCGATTACGAGAACATTGACGGACAACTAGCAAAGATCCGACAAACCTCCACCATTCAGGAGTACCAAACCAGGTTTGAAAGGTTATCTAATCAAACTCATGATTGGTCTAAAAAAAAGCTATTGGGGACCTTCATTGAGGGCTTGAAGCCGGAGATCCAAGGAGAAGTTAAAGCACGACAACCATACACGCTTATGGCAGCCATCTCTTTCGCACGACTTCAAGATGACCGATTGAACCATGAAGCCTGGAGGACTAGGATCACTCCTCGACCTATAATATTAAAGCCCTCACCCCCCCTATTATCAACCGAGTCCCTGCACCAAAAAGGTTGACAAGAGAAGAACTTCGGGAGCGATCTGCGAAGGGGTTATGTTGGCATTGTGATGAGCCGTGGAGCCGCGAGCATCATTGTAAAAAAGGTAGACTTCTTATGATTGAACCAGTAGAAGAAGTGGTCATTGAACATCTAGAAGTGAGCCTTGAACATGAAGAAGAAGATATGGAAGAAGAGCCACAGCCGACCGACATTATGGTACACGCACTAGCCGGCTGCTCAAATCCGCAAACGATGAAAGTTGGAGGCCTTCTCAAACAACAGCCAATCACTGTTCTCATCGACACGGGTAGCACTAATAACTTCCTGAATAGTGAGGTTGCTGCTCGGATGGCACTGCATATTGAAGGTTGCAGCAAGTTCGACGTAAAGGTTGCCGACGGTAGAATCCTAAAGTGCGACCAAAGATGCTCGCAGGTGAAACTATTACTGCAAGACCAAGAAATTATCACAGATTTCTTCCTCCTACCAATCGATGACTATGAGGTAGTGCTTGGTATAGAATGGCTGACTACACTAGGTGATGTCTCTTGGAACTTTTCTAAATTAATTATGAAATTCTACTGTAAGGGCAAACAGATCATCCTACGTGGGAAGCGCGGAAGCAACGTTACCACTATTTCGACCCAACGAAATAAGTGCCCAGCAAGCCAATCACGTGAGTGATGGCACGTGTGACTTGATACAGAATCTTTTTGCTTATTATATTTTGGCGTATATCACTTTATAACTATTGCATAAATGCATATATATTGTGATGTCCTTGGATTTGTGCAATGGGAATCGGATCGTGATGAGATCACGATAATGAGACCGATTCACCTTTAAACACATATCCTAAATAATCCCGGTCATAGGTTACTCGAGAGGGACATCGTGATAACCGGATAGACTGGTGTGCTGTATACCCGTCCATATGATGGATGCAGCTGGTCTCATAGCTGCTCGTGTAGGGACACTAGGGATACAGTACAGGTGCTCATTGGAGAATGAGTTCACTGATTGATCCGCTTACGGAATGCTGGATGGTTGATGATGCCTTATTGTCAGACAACGATTCCGTAGTCCTAGTGGTGTATCTGGTTCTTAGACTTGAGACACCAAGGATGTCCTGTATGAGTGCTCCACTCTTTGATACCAAACTTATAGGTTTGGCTGTTCCCAGATCTAGTACAGCTGGTCATTGGGAGTGGTAGTCGACCTTACGAGGGCTATTGAGTGTCGATAGAGGATCATCCACTCTCGATATCATGAGAGGAATATCCCATGTGTTCTTGCTCAGACAAATCCCTGGCCAGGGTCATTCGGGTTGAGAGAGAAAGAGTTCTCCGGGAGAATCCGATTAGAGCGAGACTCGAGTAGAAACCGTATGGGTCTGACAGCACCATGCTCGATATACGGTCTCTGGGATATTAGATGGATGAGGGACTATAGGTACATGGTAACTGAGGACAGACAGGTCCAATGGATTGGATTCCCCTGTATCGTCTGGGGACTACGGCGTAGTGGCCTAGTACTTCCGTAGTCGATGAGTCGAGTGAATTATTACAGAGATAATAATTCACTGAGTTAGAAGGAGTTCTGACAGGTATGACTCACGGCCAGCTCGATATTGGGCCTAGAGGGTCACACACATATGGTAGGCATTGCGATGAGTAGAGGTTCGGATATGAGATATCCGACGGAGCCCTTGTCTTATTGGATGCAGATCCAATACCCACTAGGGAAAGGACCCATTAGGGTTTTGACACGGGATCTCTATAAATAGGAGGGATTCACAGCCTCATAGGCTAGAGTCTTTGCTTGCCCTTCCTATTCTCCTCTCCCTCTCCCCTCAGAGTAGGCCTGGAGTTTTGAGGAGCGTCGTCGCAACCCTGCTGTGTGGATCACCGCTAGAGAGGAGGACGCTTGACCTCCTTCACCCTCTCCTAAGGATCTGCAAGGAAACAGGGATATACGATCTCCCTAGGTAACACAATCTCTATACGCAGTTTTGTGTTTTTTGCGGATTTTGCGCACCAATCTTCGCACGACGATGAACATCTTTTTGGGAATCGGGGATTTTTGTTTTCTTGTTCTTCCGCTGCGCATATGATGTCGCCCCCCTATGATAACCCAACAGTGGTATCAGAGCCAGGTTGTTCGTGCGAATGATTGGTTTTGAACTGCGTGTGTTGTGTTTAGGAAGAATATTGACGTCAAAATCGTTGACGCAAAAGCGATAAAGGGCAGCAACAGTTGCTGCCCTCGATCTGCATACCTGCAGCCACCTGCAGCGGCAGCCGCAGCTGCAGCCGCAGCCAGGCAGCACAGCGCCGGCGCATGCGCAAGCGCTGTGCCTGCAGCAGCCGGCCGGCGGTCTGCTTGCAGCAGGCTTGCTGCTGGCGGGGTTGGCAACCCACGGGCAGAGGCGCCGCAGGGAAGCGGCGCCTGCCGCCGATAGGAAGCGGCGCCTGCCGCCGAAAGGAAGCGGCGCCTGCCGCCGCTGCTCCCGCGGGCGAAACCCCCCCACAGGGGCGGCCGCCCGGCGGTACAGCACCGTCTGCGGAGGCAGTGGCGCCCGAAGGGGGCGCCCACCCGCAGCGGCATCGCCGCCAGCGGGCGTGCCGCCTGCAGGCGAGGGCAGTGCCCTCGCCCCGCCGCACAGGCCGCCGCCGGTAGGGTGGCGGCGGCGGCAGCAGCAAAAAGGGCAAAGGGTATTAGGGTTTTCTGGGCAAAAGACAGTTTTACCCCTCGGAATTTGAGAAATTCCAGTTTCTGTCTTTTGTCCAAATTACGAAAATACCCTTAGGAATTGAGAAATTCCCTATATATCCCTGATTTCAGAAAATATTAATTAATTAAAAGGTTTAGTTGATTATTATTTTTATTATTATCTAGTAGTCCTACATGATGATGATTATTTATACATGTGATGTATGATGTGTGGACGGATGATCATGGACCGTGTGATGTGTGTACTTGTGATTATTATTATTGAGGTCTGCGAACCTCCATTATATTTCTCGTTTATTGTCGGGCCTGCGTGCCTATGATTAAGTTGTAATCACATGAGGAGGCGCAGCGGGAGCGTGGATGCGACAGCGGGACCCACGAGACGGACGATCGTGTTGCATGGAGATGCATCAAGATGTCGACGAAACCGACGAGGACGAGATGGACGATCACAGGGCATGGAGATGCACCGTTGCACACATAGATCTTGATGTGAGTGATTAGGCCTACTGGCTCGGGCCTAATCATATTAGGTTATGGTCCATGATCATCTGGTGTGATTGCTTATACACATACTAGATATGTATATATATTTGCATGCGATGTAGATATATATTAAATATGTATATGTGTGACATGTCATATTAGGAGACCAAATCATAGAAACATCTCTCGATAAAATTAAGTCGGTAAACGTGAGGCAATTAGATTGACCCACGTGGCCTTCCATCGTTATGAGTAGGAACCGAATCCCGGTGTAGGTTGAGTTGGTCGAGTCCCTCGAGACTCACCTATATCGCGATTCGCTATCTTGCTTACGACATAGAGATGTCACCGGTGACCTGAGGGCATGATATGCTTGGTCGAGTCCCTCGAGGGTATATCATCAAATCAGACTCATCTTGTAACGAAGGTGTTGACTTAACCGAGCATCATGGTTGGTCGAGTCCCTCGAGGCCATGGTGATTCGGAGGCCGAACAGGACGGGAATCACAAGGAGTTGTGATCGGCAAGAGTTGTCTACCTTTTAGGCTTAGTGTGATTGGTCGAGTCCCTCGAGGTTACACTAAGACGCTGATTGGATCCTGATCCCCACTAGAAGTCTGCCGGAGACTTCCGTTTCACGTGCTGAGGGTGTCGCGTGACTCGTTAGTAAAATAGTGGGAGCATATTAAGATAGAAGTTCATATCTTGATAGTTTATTTCTTGCAAAATCTGCATGTTATTCATTTTTGCTACATCTTTATTTTCAGAAAATGTCGCTTTCAAATCCCTTACGTGGCATACTTGATGTCAACCGCCTCACTGGTCCAAATTATACGGATTGGCTCCGTAACTTGAGAATTGTTCTCACAGCGGAGAAAATCGTGTACGTCCTTGATACAGTGATGCCTACGCCCGAAGAAGGGGCAAGCGAGGATGAGATCGCTCGCTACGTGAAGTACATTGATGACTCCACTCTTGCTCAGTGCTATATGTTGGGCTCTATGACTCCAGAGTTACAGAGACAACATGAAAAGATGGATGCTAGATCCATTCTCCTACATGTCCGTAAATTGTTTGAGGAACAGGGAAGGACTCAACGATATGAGATATCCAAGAGCCTTTTCCGCGCTAGGATGACTGAGGGGACACCGGTTCAGAACCATGTCCTAAAGATGATTGAGTGGATAGAGAAACTCACAGGTCTAGGAATGGTCCTAGAGGATAACTTGTGTGTGGACATTGTGCTTCAGTCCCTACCAGATTCCTTTTCACAGTTCATAATGAATTTTAATATGAACAAGCTTGAGGTGACTCTCCCAGAGCTCCTCAATATGTTGAGGGAGGCAGAGAGTACTATTAAGAAAGAGAAGCCAGTTCTCTACACTGGTGAGACCAGAAAGAAAAGGAAAGCAGAAAGGTCCCTTAAGAAGGGAAAGGGCAAGGGCAAACAAGGTAAAGCAAAGGTTGCTAAGAAAGACTCAGCAAAGGACAAAGGCCAGTGCTTCCACTGTGGTAAAGATGGGCATTGGAAGAGAAACTGCAAAGAGTACCTTGCAGAAAGGGCGAAACAGAAGCTTGGTGAAGCTTCAGGTACATTCATGATCAATCTCCAATTGGCAGATTTTTGTGATAGTGCATTGGTATTGGATACCAGTATTGCTTATTACATCTACAATTTATTATAAATTCTAGCAAAGCCGAGGGGAGATTGACGAGAGGAATATTGCATAAAGGTTTGTTTATGCAAGACACTACTCCACATATCATGAATATAAGTGTCTAAGAGGAAACGAGATGAGGTGAACAATGCATACCTATGGCATTGTAGGCTAGGTCACATCCATGAAAGAATGATTCAAAAGTTACTAAATAATGGATATCTAGATCCATTCGACTATGTGTCATATGTAACTTGTGAGCCTTGTATTCGTGGAAAACTGATCAACTCTCCATTTAGTGGAATTGGAGAGAGAGCCACTGAGTTGTTGGAACTCATACATAGTGATGTATGTGGACCCATGTCAACTCATGCCATTGGAGGTTACTCCTACTTCATTACATTTACTGATGATTTCTCAAGGTATGGATATGTGTACTTAATGAAGTACAAGACCGAGGCCTTTTGAGAAATTCAGAGAGTATAAGAATGAGGTGGAGAACCAGACTGGAAAGAGTATCAAAACTCTTCGATCAGATCGAGGAGGTGAGTACTTAAGTACAGAGTTTACTCACTTCCTCAAGGACCATGGGATATTATCCCAATGGACACCTCCTTATACACCTCAGCTCAATGGTGTCTCTGAAAGGAGAAATCGTACTTTATTAGATATGGTACGGTCCATGATGAGTTTCGCTGACCTACCCATCTCATTCTGGGGATATGCCCTAGAAACCGCAGCTTACCTTCTGAACAGAGTTCCAACTAAGTCGGTGGTGTCTACACCATATGAGATATGGAAAGGGAAGAAGCCTGATCTTAAAGTAGTTAAGATTTGGGGCTGCTCTGCCCATGTTAAAAGACACAACCCCGATAAGTTAGAATCAAGGACAGGGCGATGTAAATTTGTGGGATACCCCAAGGAAACTTGTGGGTATTACTTCTATCATCTCGAGGACCAAAAGGTCTTTGTAGCTAAGAGAGCAGTGTTCCTTGAGAAGGAACACATTCTTGACGGAGACAGTGGGAGAATGATAGAATTGAGCGAGGTTGGAGAACCAAGCTCAAGCACCACTCTACAGCCCGAGTCTGTTCAGGTATCTAATACACAAGTTTCAACTTTACGCAGGTCTGATAGAGTATCCCATCCTCCTGAGAGATATGTGGGACATATTAGAGCAGAGGATGTAGAGGATATTGATCCTCAGACCTACGAGGAGGCTATTATGAGTATAGACTCCGGGAAGTGGAAAGAAGCCATGAATTCTGAGATGGATTCTATGTACTCCAATAAGGTTTGGAACCTAGTTGATGCACCCGAAGGTATTGTACCCATCGGTTGCAAGTGGATCTTTAAGAAAAAGATCGGAGTAGATGGAAAGGTAGAGACCTATAAAGCAAGGCTAGTGGCTAAGGGGTATCGTCAAAGGCAAGGTGTTGACTACGACGAAACTTTCTCACCCGTAGCAATGCTAAAATCCATCAGAATTCTTTTGGCTATTGCAGCATACTATGATTATGAGATCTGGCAGATGGATGTGAAAACCGCATTCCTCAACGGGAACCTCGAGGAGGAGGTGTATATGATGCAACCTAAGAGATTCGTGTCCAAGAACTGCCCAGATAAGGTGTGTAGGTTGCTTAGATCCATTTATGGACTAAAGCAAGCTTCCCGAAGTTGGAACATAAGATTTGATGAGGCAATCAGATCTTATGACTTCGTTAAGAACGAAGATGAGCCTTGTGTATACAGAAAGGTAAGTGGGAGCGCTATTAGCTTTTTGGTGTTATATGTGGATGACATCCTCATCATTGGGAATGACATAGGAATGCTATCCACAATAAAGGCTTGGTTATCTAGACACTTCTCCATGAAGGACTTAGGAGAAGCATCTTATATCTTGGGGATTAGAATCTATAGAGATAGATCCAAGAGGATGCTTGGCTTGTCCCAGTCCAGGTACATAGAAACCATTGTCAAAAGGTTTGGCATGGAAAATTCCAAGAGAGGTCTCATACCGATGAGACATGGGATATCGCTTTCTACGAGTATGTCCCCAAAGACTCCAGAAGAAAGGGCGAACATGGATATGATACCTTATGCCTCAGCAATAGGGTCTATCATGTATGCCATGCTATGTACTAGGCCTGATATAGCGCATGCTCTGAGTGTCACGAGCAGGTATCAGGCGGATCCAGGCTTGGAGCACTGGAAAGCAGTAAAGTGTATCCTTAAGTACTTGAGAAGGACTAAGGATCTTTTACTAGTATATGGAGGTAATAGCCTTAAGGTTGAAGGCTACACTGACTCAAGTTTTCAGTCTGATGTCGATGATAGCAAGTCGAATTCAGGGTATGTGTACACCTTGAATGGAGGAGCAGTGTGCTGGAAGAGTTCCAAGCAAGATACTACTGCTGACTCAACCATAGAGGCGGAGTACATTGCTGCATTAGATGCAGCAAAGGAGGGAGTCTGGGTGAAGAAGTTCATCACAGATTTGGGAGTCGATACAGATAGCGACAAGTCGACTTCCTTATATTGCGACAACTATGGGGTGATTACTCAAATAAGGGAACCCGGGTCTTATCAGAAGTGTTCTGAGGAGGTTCCAGCTTATAAGAGAGATCGTAACCCGAGGAGATGTAGCAGTGGAAAGAGTTCCATCCGAAGATAACATTGCAGATCCACTGACAAAGCCGTTGTCTCATTTTGTCTTTGAGCATCACAGGGGTCTGATGGGGATCAGACACATAGGTGATTGGCTTTAGGTCAAGTGGGAGATTGCTAGTCATAAGTGCCCAGCAAGCCAATCACGTGAGTGATGGCACGTGTGACTTGATACAGAATCTTTTTGCTTATTATATTTTGGCGTATATCACTTTATAACTATTGCATAAATGCATATATATTGTGATGTCCTTGGATTTGTGCAATGGGAATCGGATCGTGATGAGATCACGATAATGAGACCGATTCACCTTTAAACACATATCCTAAATAATCCCGGTCATAGGTTACTCGAGAGGGACATCATGATAACCGGATAGACTGGTGTGCTGTATACCCGTCCATATGATGGATGCAGCTGGTCTCATAGCTGCTCGTGTAGGGACACTAGGGATACAGTACAGGTGCTCATTGGAGAATGAGTTCACTGATTGATCCGCTTACGGAATGCTGGATGGTTGATGATGCCTTATTGTCAGACAACGATTCCGTAGTCCTAGTGGTGTATCTGGTTCTTAGACTTGAGACACCAAGGATGTCCTGTATGAGTGCTCCACTCTTTGATACCAGACTTATAGGTTTGGCTGTTCCCAGATCTAGTACAGCTGGTCATTGGGAGTGGTAGTCGACCTTACGAGGGCTATTGAGTGTCGATAGAGGATCATCCACTCTCGGTATCATGAGAGGAATATCCCATGTGTTCTTGCTCAGACAAATCCCTGGCCAGGGTCATTCGGGTTGAGAGAGAAAGAGTTCTCCGGGAGAATCCGATTAGAGCGAGACTCGAGTAGAAACCGTATGGGTCTGACAGCACCATGCTCGATATACGGTCTCTGGGATATTAGATGGATGAGGGACTATAGGTACATGGTAACTGAGGACAGACAGGTCCAATGGATTGGATTCCCCTGTATCGTCTGGGGACTACGGCGTAGTGGCCTAGTACTTCCGTAGTCGATGAGTCGAGTGAATTATTACAGAGATAATAATTCACTGAGTTAGAAGGAGTTCTGACAGGTATGACTCACGGCCAGCTCGATATTGGGCCTAGAGGGTCACACACATATGGTAGGCATTGCGATGAGTAGAGGTTCGGATATGAGATATCCGACGGAGCCCTTGTCTTATTGGATGCAGATCCAATACCCACTAGGGAAAGGACCCATTAGGGTTTTGACACGGGATCTCTATAAATAGGAGGGATTCACAGCCTCATAGGCTAGAGTCTTTGCTTGCCCTTCCTATTCTCCTCTCCCTCTCCCCTCAGAGTAGGCCTGGAGTTTTGAGGAGCGTCGTCGCAACCCTGCTGTGTGGATCACCGCTAGAGAGGAGGACGCTTGACCTCCTTCACCCTCTCCTAAGGATCTGCAAGGAAACAGGGATATACGATCTCCCTAGGTAACACAATCTCTATACGCAGTTTTGTGTTTTTTGCGGATTTTGCGCACCAATCTTCGCACGACGATGAACATCTTTTTGGGAATCGGGGATTTTTGTTTTCTTGTTCTTCCGCTGCGCATATGATGTCGCCCCCCTATGATAACCCAACAGCTTGGTATAGAATGGCTGACTACACTAGGTGATGTCTCTTGGAACTTTTCTAAATTAATTATGAAATTCTACTGTAAGGGCAAACAGATCATCCTACGTGGGAAGCGCGGAAGCAACGTTACCACTATTTCGACCCAACGAATGGAGAAAGTTTTGCACAAGGTAAATGGTGGCTTTTTGATGCATCTCCAGCCACAACCAGAAGAGAAGAAAATAGAAATTGAAGATCAAAATCTTGCCCAATTACTTACTGAATTTGCTGACATATTTGCTGAACCGCGCGGTCTTCCTCCTTCTCGGCAACATGACCATCGAATTCTAATCCTTCCGGGCAAGCTACCAGCGAACACTCGACCATACCGATATCCTCACCTCCAAAAATATGAAATTGAAAAGATCGTAAAGGAGATGCTTGAAACAAGGGTGATTCGGCCAAGTTGCAGCCCCTATTCCTCACCGGTGCTACTTGTACACAAGAAGGACGAAACTTGGCGGATGTGCATCGACTACCGAGCTTTAAATGGCATCATCGTCAAAGATAAATACCCAAAACTAGTGGTGGATGAACTTCTTGATGAATTAAAAGGAGCTCGAGTCTTCACGAAGTTGGACCTCCGATCCGGTTACCACCAAATTCGGGTATGTGACGATGACATTCCAAAAACTGCATTTCGCACACATGATGGCCATTATGAATTCTTGGTAATGCCTTTTGGACTCACTAATACTCCTTCAACCTTTCAAAGTCTCATGAATGATATATTTCGGAGCTTTCTTCGTAAATTTGTGCTGGTATTTTTCGATGATATTCTCGTTTACAACCCTTCTCTTGAGACTCACTTTCAGCATTTACGGATTGTTTTGACAATCCTTCGGGAGAATACTCTTTTTGTTAAGCAACCAAAGTGCAGCTTTCTCTAGCAAAAAGTAGAGTACCTTGAGCATATAATATCAGAAGAAGGAGTGGCGGTAGACCCAACAAAAATTGAGGCAATGCAAGGCTGGCCGAAACCTACAAACGTGAAATTACTACGGGGGTTCCTTGGACTAACGGGCTACTACCGAAAATTTGTTAAGGACTATGGGAAGATCAGTGCACCACTCACTTCTTTACTGAAAAAAGATGCTTTTCAATGGTCGGACAAAGCCTCTACTGCCTTCGACAAACTTAAAGCGGCCATGACAACGACGCCGGTGCTTGCGCTACCAGATTTCAATAGACCCTTCATCATTGAGGCCGACGCATCTGGAGTCAGAATTGGAGCCGTTCTCATGCAAAATGGTCAACCACTCGCATACACTAGCAAGGCATTATCTCCCTCCCATCAAAACATGTCAGTATATGATAAGGAGATGCTTGCAATTGTACACGCAGTAACGAGGTGGAGACCCTACTTGATCGGCCGGCGATTTCAAATTAAAACTGACCATAAAAGCCTCAAGTACTTTTTGGAGCAAAAGATAACATCCCCTGAGCAGCAAAAATGGGTAATCAAACTTCTTGGATTTGATTATGAAATTATTTACAAAAAGGGGAAAGAAAACGTTGTTGCAGATGCACTCTCACGGCTACCTGAACAAGCTAAGGTTTCAACCATCTCCCTTCCTACCACCGGTCTCCTCGAGGACATTAGGGAAGAATGGAAGAAGGATCCAGAGATTAGCAACATCATAAAAAAATTGGAGGAGGATCCAAGTGTAATAGCCCACTACACTTGGGATTCGAGGGATCTATGCTACAAAGGTCACATTGTGCTTATACCTGACTCCCCTTGCATCGTAATCATCTTGCGTGAAAGACACTCCATACCTTCAATAGGGCACTCTAGATTCCTAAGAACCTACAAAAGAGTGAAGCAAAATTTTTATTGGAGAGGGATAAAAAAAATTATTACTGAATATGTGGCACAATGTGATGTATGTCAACAGCACAAGGGTGAAACTGTGGCAAATCCAGGGAAGCTACAACCACTACCCATACCAGACTCAGTGTGGACTGACATTTCCATGGACTTCATTGAAGGGCTGCCATCTTCCAAAGGTAAAAGAACGATTCTCGTGGTGGTTAATCGACTTACGAAATATGCTCATTTTTGTGCTGTGAGAAATCCCTACACTGCTGCTAGTATTGCCCAGATTTTCATAGAAAATATTGTTAAACTGCATGGGATGCCAAGGTCCATCGTAAGTGATCGTGATAGGATCTTCACTAGTAAATTTTGGACCGAGTTATTTCAGTTACAAGGCACCAAACTCAAGATGAGCACAGCGTATCATCCACAAACTGACGGTCAAACAGAGGTAGTGAATAGGTGCTTATAGATGTATCTCTGGTGTTTCGCTAGCGACCGACCAAAAGAGTGGGCGAAATGGCTTCCCTGGGCCGAATGGTGGTATAATACTACATATCATTCATCTACAAAATGTGCCCCTTATGAAGCATTGTATGGTTGACCAGCCACTGTGATTCGAAAGTATGTAATTGGCTCGGCCAAGGTAGATCAGGTTGACCAAGAATTGATTGATAGGGACAAACTTTTACAACTGTTAAAAGATAATCTCTCTACCGCTCAAGCCAGAATGAAGCAGCAAGCCAACACACGACGAAGTGAAAGAGAATTTTCAGTGGGAGATTGGGTCTATCTTCGCCTACAACCATACAAGCAACTCTCTATCAACACTCGAGCCTCCATGAAGCTATCCCCACATTTTTATGGGCCCTATCAGATCATAGAGCGTATTGGAGCCGTGGCGTACAGACTTAAATTACCTAAGGATGCCAAAATTCACCCTGTCTTCCACGTATCATGCCTAAAGCCCAAGTTGGGAGAACACGAGTCACCCCAGATCCAACTGCCCAACACAACTGAGGATGGAGTTATTAAAGCCCAACCACAAGCCATCCTCGATCGCAGGATCGTGATGCGTCGCCGACATCCCTCTACTGAAGTACTAGTGCATTGGAATAATCTACCACTTGAAGATGCCACATGGGAACCATATGATGAGCTGAAAACCCGATTCCCTGAGTTCGTGGAATCTCAACCTTGAGGACAAGGCTGATTTGAAGAGGGCGGGTCTGTTAGGACTCTAGCTAGGAGAGTCCTAATTGAGAGAAACATTCTATTAGGACTCTAGCTAGGAGAGTCCTAATTGAGAGGGACATTCTGTTAGGACTCTAGCTAGGAGAGTCCTAATTGAGAGGGACATTCATGTAGGAGGTTTTTTCTTAGAGAAGAATTAGGAGTTGTAAGGGAATAGGGGTCTTGAGTAGGAGTCCTATTAGGAGTTGGTTATAAGTAAGAGTTTTAATTAGGAGTCATATTAGGAGTTAGGGTTTAGAAGCCCTATAAATAGCCATGTATTCCTTCTCTTTTGATAGGCAATAGATGAATCTTTTCTGCAGCCTTTGAGCAGCAACTTGGAGGGAGGAACCCCTATAGAGTTCCAAGGAGGCCGATCCCCTAAAGAGATCAGCCCCAAGTTTAGAATATACAAGGGTTCTATCAGTAACCATGACTCAACATAAAAGAATCAAACCTCTTATACCACTGTCTTAGAGACTACTTCAATCCGTACAAGAATTTCTTTAACAAGCAAACATGGTCATCCTTACCATCAACTTTAAATCCATGAGGTTGTTCCATGTAAATTTGTTCTTCAAGTTCACAATATAAGAAAGCTATCTTGACATCAAGTTACTCCAATTCCAAATCATACATGGCAACTAAAGCAAGCAAAACACGAATAGAGCTATGTTTAACAACAGGCGAAAATACGTCATGAAAATCAACACCATGTACCTGACTATAGCCATTTGTAACCAAACGTGCTTTGTACCTTGCATCTTCAACCCCTGGAATACCTTCCTTCCTTTTGAAGACTCATTTGCATCCAATAATTTTCTTACCTGAATGCAGCTTCATAAGATCCCAAGTTCTATTCTGATGGAGAGATTCAATTTCTTCATTCATCGCAATCAACCACTTAGCGGAATTATCATAAGAAACTGCATCTGAGTAGGTAGTAGGTTCGCCAACTTCACTTGTTTCTTCTACAACAAACAAAGCATATGCAATTAAATTTGCATATCTTTGTGGTGGTCAAATATCTCTCCATGGTCTATTCTTGGCTATGGAATATTGCTCTTCCTCTAGATCATCTTCGTTAGTAGACTTGGGATCATCTAATGGCATTCTTTGAGTAGAAGCGTTCGATTGAAAAGAATCAGAACTACCAATCTCAAGCTCCACCTGCTTCTGCGCACTATCATTTGTACAACTAGTAGATTCCTCTTTGGAAGATAACATAGATAATTCATTAAAAGTAACATCTCTACTGATTATAAATTTTAGGGATTTGGGATCAGAACACCATAATCTGTATCCTTTCACCCTAGAAGCATACCCAAGGAAAATGCACTTTTAGCTCGAGGCTCTAATTTTCTTTCATTTACATGCATATATGCTGGACACCCAAAAAACTTTAAATCAGAGTAATTAGTAGGAGTACATGACCAAACTTCCTCCGGAGTTTTAAAGTCAAGTGCTACAGAAGGAGCGCGGTTAACAACGTAACAGGCCATATTAATCGCCTTTGCCCAAAAGTCCTTTGTCAACCCTGCATTTGAGATCATACACCTTGCTCTCTCCGAGAGTGTTCTGTTCATACATTCGGCCACACCATTTTGCTGAGGCGTCATCCTAACAGTGCGATGCCGAACAATTCCTTCATTTTTACATAATTCATCAAAGTCACCTTCACAAAATTTCATGTCATTATCTGTTCGAAGCCGCTTAATCTATTTACTTGTTTGCTTCTCAATCAAAGCCTTTCATTGTTTAAAGTTAGAAAAACATCATTTTTATGTTTCAGAAAATAAACCCAAATTTTCTTGGAAGAATCGTCAATGAAAGTTAACATATACTTGGCACCACCCTTAGACTGAACACGAGTTAGACCCCAAAGGTCTGAATGAATATAGTCAAGAGTACCTTTCATTTTGTGAACTGTCGAAAAATTGAAGCTGACTCTTTTCTGCTTTCCAAAAATGCAGTGTTCATAGAAATCCAGTGGTCCAGTACTCTGTCCGCAAAGAAGACCCCTTTTGCTCAATATGCTCAAACCTTTTTCGCTCATATGACCCAAACGTATATGCCATAATTTGGTGATGTCAGAATTAGACAATGATGATGATGAGACTGCAACCGAGCCTGTGATAGTAGTTCCCTAAAAAATATACAAGCTACTAGACCTACAAGCTTTCATAACAACAAGGGCACTTCTAGAAACTTTCATAACTCCACCTTCAGTTGCGTATTTACACCCAAGAGCCTCTAGGGTACCTAAATAGTTGAGATTCTTTTTTAAATTAGGAATATGTCTAACATTAGTGAGCATCCTCACAATACCATCATGCATTTTAATTCGGATTGTGCCTCTACAAACAACATCATACGCGACATTATTGCCCATTAAAACAATTCCACCATTACAAGATTCATATGTGGAAAAAAATCTCTGTTAGTTTGGCAAGTCCCACATAGTCCCATATTAGGAAAATCAAGTTTAGTATCTCTTGTTTAAACTATAAATAAGGGCCTGGGCTTTGAAGTCAGAGGCATCACAAGAAAAACCTAAGTGTTTGCTTTGGGTTTAAGTCCACACTCAGTTAAATAGTTTGGGCTTATAGTTTGGGTTTTTCTTGTTTAGTATTTTCGGGTGTTTTATGGCCTAGGAACATCTTCCTAAGGCATTTGTAATTGTCCCTCTTTTATAGTAGTAATTTGCTCCTCCTTCGTCCGTGGATGTAGGTCAATTGACCAAACCACGTAAATTTGGTGTTCTTGTCTCTTTTTATATTTTTGCTTTATTGTCTTTATTGGGTTGCCAAATTACCCTGTGATAAATTCTTGGGGCCAGCTCTAACAAACTGGTATCAAATCTTGGTTTCGGGATCTTTTGGCAACGATGACAATAACAAAGATCATTGTCGAGAAATTCGATAGAAATGTCAACTTCGGCATGTGGCAGCTCAAGATAGAGGCCATTCTGGTTCAAGACGGAGTTGATTTAGCACTACAGGGAGCTGAGAATATTCCAAATGGTACGACAAAGGAAGATCTTATGGGTATAGATAAGAAGGCCCGATCAAGCATTATTCTAATTCTCTCTGACGAGGTTTTACAGGAGGTAGCTACGGAGACTACGGCTAAGAGCATGTAGGACAAGTTTAAAGCCTTGTATATGAAGAGGACATTGGAGAATCGTCTCTACTTGAAGCAAAGTTTGTATATACTTCGGATGACTGAAGGTACATCTATACTCTCACATCTTGATAAATTTGATCCCTTGGTTATGGATTTGGAGAATATAGATGTAAAAATTGATGATAAGGATAAGGCCCTATTACTTTTGTGTTCTCTTCCCCAATCATTTAATCATTTCCGTGATACTATGATTTATGGAAAAGAAACAATTTCGTATCAGGAAATTAAATCTGCACTAAAATCTAAGGAGCAGATAGACAGGGATATCACTAGGGAAAGTAGAGGGAATTAGGCTGAGGGTCTGGTTGTCAGGGGTAGAATAGATAAAAAAATTTTTGACAGTAGTAGATCTAAATCTAGATCTAAATCCAGACATAGAAATTTGGAGTGCAAATATTGTCATAAAATGGGGCACATTAAGGTTGATTGCTTTAAATTGAAAAATAAATTAAAGGAAAAGGGAAAACTTGTTGAGAAAACTACTGAGTCCGTTGAAGCTAGTGTAGCAGCTGATGAGAATTTTGGAAATATTTTCTTTGCTACTGATGACAGGACAAAGTCTAAAAATGAATGGATTTTAGATTCGGATTGTTCTTATCATATGTGTCCCAATAGAGATTTGTTTTCCACATATGAATCTTGTAATGGTGGAATTGTTTTGATGGGCAATGATGTCACGTGTGATGTTGTTGGTAGAGGCACAATCCGAATTAAAATGCATGATGGTATTGTGTGGATGCTCACTAATGTTAGACATGTTTCTGATTTAAAAAAGAATCTCATCTCTTTAGGCACCCTAGAGGCTCTTGTGTGTAAATACACAGCTGAAGATGGAGTTATGAAAGTTTTTAGAAGTGCCCTTGTTGTTATGAAAGCTTGTAGGTCTGGTAGCTTATATATTTTGCAGGGAACTACTGTCACAGGCTCGGTTGTAGTCTCGTCATCATCATTCTCTGATTCTGACATCACCAAATTATGGCATATGTGTTTGGGTCATATGAGCGAAAAATGTTTGAGCATATTGAGCAAAAGGGGTCTACGTTACGGACAAAGTACTAGGGCACTGGATTTCTGTAAACACTGTATTTTTGGAAAGCAGAAAAGAGTCAGCTTCAATTATCCGGCAGTTCACAAAATGAAAGGTACTCTTGACTATATTCATTCAGACCTTTGGGGTCCAGCTCGTGTTCAGTCTAAGGGTGGTGCCAGGTATATGTTGAATTTCATTGATGATTATTCCAGAAAAGTTTGAGTTTATTTTCTGAAGCATAAAAATGATGTTTTTTTAACATTTAAACAATGGAAGGCTTTAATTGAGAAGCAAACAGGTAAACAGATTAAGCGACTTCGAACAGATAATGACATGGAATTTTGTGAAGGTGACTTTGATGAATTCTGCAAAAATGAAGGAATTGTTCGGCATCGCACTGTTAGGATGACGCCTCAGCAAAATGGTGTGGTCAAATGTATGAACAGAACACTCTCGGAGAGAGCAAGGTGTATGATCTCAAATGCAGGGTTGACAAAGGACTTTTGGGTAGAGGCAATTAATATGGCCTGTTACGTTGTTATTGATTGTAGTACTTCTCCTTTTTGTTGATGACAAAGGGGGAGAAGTATGTTGATGACATGACATGTGATGCATAAGTTTATGCATAAGTTCATGTTGACGTATTGCAAGTATTCATGATGAATATTGCAATGACTTGAATTCAGTTTGAATTCAAGGTTCTATCAATATGGCATATTGATAGGGGGAGTTTGTTTAAACTCCGGGAGTTAAGGTTAACTTCGTCATCAAGTGGTTGTCATCATCAAAAAGGGGGAGATTGTTGAATCTCGTATTTTGATGATGAAACTACTTGATATATGTTTATGATTTAATCTGCGTTTTGAGTGACGCAGGATGCTTCGATCAGGATGAGACAATTAAAGCAGGAAAATCATGTTGTGCCGAAGGAACATGTCAGAAGATTGGACGTCGGGCCGGTGGATCGGTCGACGTATCGACAGAAGGCTTCGGGCCGTGAACTCGGGCATCGGGCCAAGAAGAGCGGGTATTGTGCCAAGGATATCGGAGTTGCGGAGTCAACTGACCGATTGGGCAATAGGCTGCAGGAGAGGACGATGCGCCGAAGAATCGGACGAAGCGTCGAGGGACCAATGACATGTCGGACAACTTGGTTAATTGCTTAGGATTAATTGTCTCGATCGAAGTTTTGTTTTAAGTGTGCAGGATTAACTACGATGAGAGTAAGACAAGCAGCAGGAGTTGCGCCGGAGTCAAGATCATGATCACGTTGGGAGTTCGAGAGTTCGACGGAAGTTCGGACGGTCGTCGGAGGTTCAGAGAGAACAGATCCGAGAAGTCCAGAAGCTTGCCAAGCGAAGCTCGTCGGAACTCGCCAAGTGGATCGTCGCAAAGTCCAGGAGTATGCCGGATGTCCGCAGAAGGATCACCGAGGGTTATCGGTTGATCGACGGAAGTTGGCAGGAAACTCGCCGGAAGAAGCGATTGACGCATCGGAGCAAAGCTGCAGAAGTTGTCTTAGAGTTAATCGTAGTTAGCATGATGATTAAGCATGAAAATGGGAGGTGATCCCATTAGCTTAATCTTGGGGCAATTGGGCCCCTGAAAAGATTCAAAGTGGGCCGAATGGAGTGAACCATTCGGACCCTGATTGCACCAGGAGGTGCAACCGCCCCAGCCAGGAGGTGCAACCGCCTGGGCTGTGGGGTTGAGAGGTGCAACCGCCCCAGCCAGGAGGTGCAACCGCCTGGGCTGTGGGGTTGAGAGGTGCAACCGCCCCAGCCAGGAGGTGCAACCGCCTGGGCTGTGGGGTTGAGAGGTGCAACCGCCCCAGCCAGGAGGTGCAACCGCCTGGGCTGCGAGGCTGGGAGGTGCAACCGCCCCAGCCAAGAGGTTGCACCGCCAGAGCTCAAGTTCCGAGCTCTGCCAGGCGATGCAACCACCGAGCTCAGTCTTCGAGCTCTGGCAGAGAGGTGCATCAGCCTGAGCTCAGTCTCGAGCTCTGCCAGGTGATGCATTCACCAAGCTCAGTCTTCGAGCTCTGGCAGAGAGGTGGATCAGCCTGAGCTCAGCTTGGAGCTCTGCCAGGTGATGCAACCACCGAGCTCAGTTTCGAGCTCTGCCAGGTGATGCAATCACCAAGCTCAGTCTTCGAGCTCTGCCAGGTGATGCAACCATCGAGCTCAGTCTTCGAGCTCTGGCAGAGAGAAGCAATCGGCAGAGCTCAGTCTTCGAGCTCTGCCAGGCGGTGCCACCTCTCTAGTCGAGAGGTGCAACCGCCTGATCCCAGAATTCTGGGATTTGATCGATTTGATCGTTTTGAGCTCGAATTTTGAATTGGGTTGGGGCCTATAAATACCCCACCCATTCAGCACTGAATTGACCAAGAACTGACCCGAAATCTTGATCTTTTCAGTGGTTCTTAGAGCTCAAAACTGCTAGTTTTCCTCCTCCTTCTGTTCTTCAAGTTTGAGTTGTAAAGAGAGGAGAGAAAACATCTGTAAAGGTTGTCTCCTAAGCCTGTCAAAAGGAGAGAAATTGTAAAAGGGCAGTTTGGCCTTCGCCCATTGAAGGAAGGCACCTAGTTGACGTCGGCAACCTCATCGGCGGAGGAAGCCAAAAGTGGAGTAGGTCAAGGCTGACCGAACCACTCTAAATCTCTGGTTTGCGTTTATTTTCGAGCACTTTATCATTACTGCAAACCTCCCTCATCACTACTGCTCTCTGCGCTTTCACGAACAAGTTCTAAGTGCTGTTCTTCCAAATCTGCATTCAGACGTAAATTCGTATTTTCATACATTACAGTTTACGTTTACGTTTGATTCTGCAGAACTGTTTTCCGTGCTTTTACGAATGAGCGTCTTTGCAGTTTACGCTTACATTTTAATCCTATTAATAACTGCAATCTGTCCTCTACGATTTTACGAACGAGTTTCAACATTTAGACGTAAAACTGCATTCAGACGTAAATCGGCTTTCCTCGCTCAATCATCAGATTTCAGTTCACGTTTACGTCTTGATTTCAACTGCATACTGCCTTCTGCGAGTATACAAACGAGTTTCAAAGTTTAGACGTAAATCTGCGTCTAGACGTAAAACTGCGTTTAGACGTAAATCTGCGTTTAGACGTAAAACTGCGTTTAGACGTAAAACTGCGTTTAGACGTAAATCTGCGTTTAGACGTAAATCTGCGTTTAGACGTAAATCTGCGTTTAGACGTAAATCTGCGTTTAGACGTAAATCTGCGTTTAGACGTAAATCTGAGTTTAGACGCAAAACTGCGCTTAGACGCAAAACTGCGCTTAGACGCAAAACTGCGCTTAAACGCAATCTGCGCTTAGACGCAAACTGCACTTAGATACAAACTGAGAATTTGCTTTTGCATCATAATAGTTTTTGAACGAACGCAGCTTTTGGTTTTTAAATTATTGTAAGATTTCCGCTGCACTAATTCACCCCCCCCCTCTTAGTGCTCTCGATCCTAACAAGACGATACAGGGGAATCCAATCCATTGGACCTGTCTGTCCTCAGTTACCGTGTACCTATAGTCCCTCATCCATCTAATATCCCAGAGACCGTATATCGAGCATGGTGCTGTCAGACCCATACGGTTTCTACTCGAGTCTCGCTCTAATCGGATTCTCCCGGAGAACTCTTTCTCTCTCAACCCGAATGACCCTAGCCAGGGATTTGTCTGAGCAAGAACACATAGGATATTCCTCTCATGACGCCGAGAGTGGATGATCCTCTATTGACACTCAATAGCCCTCGTAAGGTCGACTACCACTCCCAATGACCAGCTGTACTAGATCTGGGGACAGCCAAACCTATAAGTCTGGTATCAAAGAATGGAGCACTCATACAGGACATCCTTGGTGTCTCAAGTCTAAGGACCAGATACACCACTAGGACTACGGAATCGCTGTCTGACAATAAGGCATCATCAACCATCCAGCATTCCGTAAGCGGATCAATCAGTGAACTCATTCTCCAATGAGCACCTGTACTGTATCCCTAGTGTCCCTACACGAGCAGCTATGAGACCAGCTGCATCCATCATATGGACGGGTATACAGCACACCAGTCTATCCGGTTATCACGATGTCCCTCTCGAGTAACCTATGACCGGGATTACTTAGGATATGTGTTTAAAGGTGAATCGATCTCATTATCGTGATCTCATCACGATCCGATTCCCATTGCACAAATCCAAGGACATCACAATATATATATGCATTTATGCAATAGTTATAAAGTGATATATGCCAAAATATAATAAGCAAAAAGATTCTGTATCAAGTCACACGTGCCATCACTCACGTGATTGGCTTGCTGGGCACCTATGACTAGCATAATCTCTCTATTCTTGTGTTTTTTAACTAGGGATGAGAGGGGTATTTATAGGCTTCAAGTTGATTCAAACTTGGAGCCTAAAAATATCTCATCCTGAGTTTCCCGAGCACGGGCGGTACCACCTCCTGCGCTGGGCGGTACCACCGCTAGTGTCAGTCTGATATTGGGCGGTACCATCACTTGGCACCCTGTCAAGGGCGGTACAATCGCCTAGACTAGCTGTACCACCGCTTGACATAGTCTTGAAGACTGTGCCATGACGGTGTCACCTCTTGGGGCACTGTTTGGGCCTTTTCATTGGGCCCAACATAGTTCTTACATGGGCCCAACTGGCCCCTAATTGGGTTGGCCCAAATCTAAAGTCAATTATGTGCTAACTATGATTCCTAAGACATATTCTATGCTAAACAAGTCTGTAAGTCTAGTTTCTTCCGGCGAGCTTCCGGTGATCTTCCGACGAACTTCCGACGATCTCTCGGCAATGTTCCAGCGGACTCCCGACAAGCTCCTGGACTTCACGACGATCTTCTTGGCGAGTTCCAACGAGCTTCTTTGGCAAGCTCCGGGACTTCTCGACAAAACTTCCGATGAATGTACGAACTTCCGACGAACTCTCGAACTCCCAACGAAATCGCATCCTTAACTCCGGGACTTCATTTTGCTTCAAGCCTTGCTATCGTAGTTAATCCTGCACATGTAAAACACACTTCGATCTAGACAATTAATACTAAGCATTAATCATGTTGTCCGACATGTCATTGGTCCCTTGACGCTTCGTCCGATTCTTTGGCGCATCGTCCTCTCTTGCGGCATATTACCCAATTGGCTAGTTAACTCTGCAACTCCAATATCCTTGGCGCAATATTCACTCTTCTTGGCCCGATGCCGGAATCCATGGCCCGAAGCCTTCTATCGATACGTCGATTGATTCTCTAGCTCGACATCCAATCTTCTGACATATTTTCCTGCAACACAACATGATTTTTCTTACTTTAATTATCTCATCTTGATCAAAGCATCCTTCGTCACTCAAAACATAGATTAAATCATAAACACCTATCAATTTGTTTCATCATCAAAATACGAGATTTAATACTTTTGGCTCAGTGAATTATTATCTTCATAATAATTCACTCGACTCATCGATTACGAACGTACTAGGCCACTACACCGTAGTCTCAAACGATATAAGGGAATCTAATCCTTTGGATCTATCTATCCTCAGTTATCGTATACCTATAATCTCTCATCCATCTAATATCCTGGAGACTATACATTGGGCATGGTGCTGTCAAGCCCATATGGTTTCTTCTCGAATCTCGCTTTAATCGGATTCTCCCAAAGAACTCTTTCTCTCTCAATTTGAATGACCTTGGCTAAGGATTTGTTTGAGCAAGAACACATGAGATATTTCTCTCATAATAGTGAGAGCAGATGATCCTCTATTGACACTCAATAGCCCTCGTAAGATTGGTTGCCACTCCCAATGACCAATTATACTATATTTGAAACTTCTAAACCTATAAGTTCATTATAAAAAAAATGGAGTACTCATACAGGACATCCTTGATGTCTCAAGTCTAAGGGCCAAGTACACCACTGGGACGACGGAATCGTTGTCTAACAATGAGGTATCATCAATCATCCAACATTCCGTGAGCGGATCAATCAGTGAACTCATTCTCTAATGAGCACTTACATTGTAGCCCTAGTATCCCCATATAAATAGCTATGAGACTAGTCGCCTCCATCATATAGATAGGTATATAGCTAGTTTATTAAGTTATCTCGATGTCCCTCTCGAGTAACCTATGACCATGATTATTTTGGGTCTATGTTAAAAGGTGAATTAGTCTCATTATCGTGATCTCATCACGATCCGATTCCCATTACACAAATCTATAGATATCATAATATATTTATGTATCAAGCAATATAAAGTGAGAAAATATCATAATAATAATAAGCAAAAAAATTATGTGTCATGTCATACACTCATGTGATTGGCTTGCAAGGCACTATGACTAGCAATAACGAGATATTTTCATATGTTGATTTTGTAAATTGACTCGAAAGTAAGAAGTTCATTTCATGATTCATATTCATGTTAGCTGAAGTGTCAATTTCTTTTAAAAGTGTAAGGCAATCGTTTATTACATCATCAATATTAGAAATTAAATTTCTGACATGCTTTAAGACCATAAATAAGGTAATCGCTTATTGAATCATCAGGACTTAGTGTGGTTGACTCAATTACTAGACCATTGAAGATATTTTGTGATAATATCGTAATAATTTTTTTCTCTAAAAATGATTAGTATTCTAGTGGTTTTAAGCATATTGAAATAATGTACTTAGTGGTTAGAGAAAGAATCCAAAAACAATGTGTCAATTAAGAACATAAGCACCACTTTGATGATTGTTGATCTATTTACTAAAGTTTTATAACCTAAAATGTTTAAAGAATATATTCTTAGAATGAGACTTGTGATCAACTCAAGAAAGATAGGCTGATGTGTATAAGTGAATATTTTTATTAATTTTTTATTACTTAATTAAAATTATTTATTTCTGTTATCCTATTGACATTTATGTATATATAAATTCTAGTTGAATGTGATTATAGGATTATCTTAACAAGATAAATTACAAAGATCATTATGGACTATAATAAAAAATATTAGAATCTAAAAATGAACTCAAAAAGGATACAATCACTTGCTATGAACACAAAAAGTCAGGGCACTCCAAAGTTGAGTGTACAAAACTAAAAAAAAAATTGCCAAAAAAGAAGAAAGCACTCAAGGTAACTTGGACTATTCCAGTACATCTAAAGATGAGGAGCAAACCAACAAAGTCGATGTGGCCAACTACACCTTGATGGCCTTTGACGACGAGGTATGCGACTCAACTGAAGCTTCTTTACTTTACAATGAATTACTTAATGTTTTTCATGATTTGTTTGATGAATGTAAATTAGTTGGTAAAAAATATAAATTATTAAAAAAGGATCACCCTTCTCTTTCTAATGAGTTTAAAAATTTTAAAAATGAGTATGATAAATACTTGTTAACTCCTTGCACTAAAATATGAAGAGATAGATTTATATAAAAAGAAATTTATGTTATTAGAACAAGCATTAGAAAATTTTAAAATTGGTAGCAAATCATTAAATATGATTCTTACCAATAAGGGTCATGTTCATGGAAAGGAAGAAATCAGCTTTATGAGTAACACTCAACAAAATCTAACTACATTTGTTAAAGGACTAACATTACATATTTTTCCTAAGGTTAAGTATAATTTTTGTAGTAGACATGGTCATTTTGCTTATAAATATATATTTAAAAAGTATGACTCGTATAAATTAGTTTGGGTTTCTAAAGGAACCATAAATGACTTTATGCCAATAGACAAGATAGGTAGATCTAATCTTGAGGGACCCAAAGTCAAATTGGTACCTAAAACAAACCCACCTTTCTTATAGAAATGACTATAATCGAAAGCTATGAGCAAAATGATATCTTGATAATGGATACTCAAGGCATATGACCGGAGATCCAACACACTTCATAAAGCTCACTAGATGAAATAACAATAGCATTGACATTGAAATTATTTGATTAAAGATGTTTTTTTTATGTTATACTATTGATCATTATTATGACAAAACTTATTTTTCGGTTTTAATCGATGATGTATGGATTTAGCATAAAAGACAAGAGCATGCTTATATGAAATCAATCACATGAATTGAAATAGCCAAAAAAGAATAATATATTTTTCTTGAAAATTTCTCTATCCCTTAAGCTTATCGAATTTTTCAATAAGAGATTGATGAACCTAATTATGATATTTTTGAATCTCTTGAACTATAAAAGTGATTTTGATTATTTAAAATTGAAAGAGTTTTTTTCAACCGAATCATGAACTCTCTTGAATTCTTGACTTGAGGTATCTTTTATAGGAATCAAAATCTTTTTTATCTTCTATGATTTCTTCGTTTTACCATTTACTAAAGAGGTGAATTATGCAAACAAACCATGATCTTGATAATTATAACTTGAGATTTTTATATAAATCAAGATCGTTCACTATAATTCTCTTATTTTATTGAAGAGAATTATTCAAATGAATCATGTTTTTTCTCTTGATTCATGACTTAAAATTTTTTTTGAAGATCTTTTACTATTTGATCTCCTAAGATTTCTTTTTGTTATTCAAGAGGAGATTTATCAAAATAAATCATATCTTTTGGTGCTCATGATTTGATATTAATATCTTTCATGTCATAATTTATTTATCCCATATGACTCCCTTGTATTCATGAATTATATACCTCATCACCAAATTGATATCTTTTTTTCATGATTTAAAAATTTATGTAAAGAGAAAAGAATTATACTATTGTATTATTCTCTTCTTTATGATAATGACAAAAGGGGAGACAAAATTGCTAGCTTACATATTTCAAAGAAAGGCAAAGATTGTTAGCTTGCACATCTCAAAAGAGAAGCAAAGTTTGCTAGCTACACATTTTAAGAAAAGCAAAAGTGCTAGCTTTCACATCTTAAGAAAAGTAAAATTGCTAACTTTTATATCTCAAAAACTTACTAGCTTGCATGTTCAAAAGTGAAGTAAAACTTGCTAACTTACTAAATTGCATGTTTCAAAAAATTTACTAGTTGCACTTTTCTCCTTTTTGTTGATGACAAAGGGGGAGAAGTTATGATGATGATCATGCATGGTATACTTTAATGGTTTGAAATTATGATGAGTTGAAATTATGCATGTGTGCATGCAGCGATGTGAAAGTCATTGTTTAAAAAGTTATCATTCTTTTTGATTGAAAGTTTATTTTAATTCAATATGACACATTGATAAGAGGAGTTTAGTTTAAACTCTATCATCAATTGGATATCATCATCAAATAGGGGGAGATTATTGAATCTCAGATTTTGATGATGAAATCAATTGATGAAGTTAAGATCTAATATGTGTTTGAGTGATATAGGACTAAATTCGATTATGGAAAGGCAAATTGATTAAAGAACGAAGAATCAAACGTTGGGCCGGAGTGGAACATGTCAGAAGATTGGACATTTGGCAGGAGGACTGGTCGACGTGTTGGAAGGACTTCGTGCCATGAGTTTAAGCATCGGGTTGTAGGATTGAACATTGCGCCAAAGGAGATCGGATGTTACGGAAGGTCAATATGCTGATTAGATAATATGTTAAAGGAGAGGACGATGCACCTAATGATCAGATAAAGCACCATATAAACCAATGACATAATGGATAATATATGATTCATCCTTGTAATCATGTGTGTCTAGATCAAAATAGTCTAGGACTAATTGAGTTAATTTCGGGTGTAACTAGGCTAACTCAATTAGGGGCCTATTGGGCCTGATTTTGGGCTGAGTTGGGCCCATTGGGAGGCTCATTCAGTGACTCATAAATGGGTCAAGTGGTGGCACCGCCAGACTAGGCGGTGGTATCGCCCAGACATAGTTTCCCAAACTATGTCAGGCGATGGTACTGCCCAGTGTCAGTCTAGTAGACAAAGTTATGATGATGATCATGCATGGTATATTTTAATGTTTTGAAATTATGATGAGTTGAAATTATGCATACAATACTCATGATTTTATGTGCATGCAATGATATAAAAGTCATGGTTTCAAAGGTTATCGTTCTTTTTGAAGAAAAGTTTATTTTAATTCAATATGACATATTAATAGGGGGAGTTTAGTTTAAACTTCATCATCAATTGGTTATCATCATCAAATAGGGGAAGATTATTGAATCTCATATTTTGATGATGAAACCAATTGATGAAGTTATGATCTAATATGCATTTGAGTGATGCAAGACTAACTTCGATCATGGAAAGGTAAATTGATTAAAGCAGGAAGAATCAAGCGTTAGACTAGAGTGAAACATGTTAGAAGATTGGACATTGGGCCGAAAGACTGGTCTGTTAGGATCGAGTCGGCACTAAGAGGGAGGGTGAATTAGTGCAACGGTAAAAACATCAATTTTAAAATTTCGTTTCGATTAAATATGATATCTGACAAAGCTCGTATAGGTAATATGTTCAACTTGAAAGTGTATGGAAGCATAGTGAAAGTAAAGTAGTTTGCAGTAAAGGTAAATTGTATAAAAGAATTACAAACCAGATTTTTATAGTGGTTTGGTCGTCGTGACCTACATACACTCCGTAGATTCCCCTTTCGTCAAGGCCACCGGCATCCACCAACGATCTTCTTTCAATGGGCAAAGATCAACTACCATTTTACACCCCTCTTCTCCTTCTTATAGGTTTAGGAGACAATATTTTACAACCCTCTTTTATAAGGTATCCCTCATACATCTCATTTAGAACTCTCTCTAAGCTTTTGGAAGAGGGAACTCAACTTTCTAATAAGGCTTACAACTTTAGAATCTTAGAGTTTTGCTCAACTTTCTTGTTACTCCTTGCAGGAATAGTTGGGGTATTTATAGACCCCAAATGGCTTCAAAACTTGGAGCCAAAATTCAAATCCCTGAGATTTCGGGGTACGGGCAGTACCACTGCCTTCAGCCTGACACTGGGCGGTACCACCACCCAGTCTTGCGGTACCACCACCTAGAAGACTATGTCTGAGCGGTACCACTGCCTAGACTGGTCGTACTACCACCTGACAATCTCGTAGATTTTGTCTAGACAGTACCACCATTTGACATGGTCTTAGAGACTGTGCCACGACGGTTTTGAATTGGCCGAACACAGCTCAAACTTGGGCCCAATTGGCTCCTAATTGAGCTGGCTCAATTCTAACCCAATTATGCCTAAAATCTACTTTGATCTAGATAATTATTACAAAGCAAATCAAATGTTGTCGAGCATGTTATTGGTTCATCGATGCCTAGACCGATTCTTCGGCGCATCATCCTTTCTTGCGGCCCATTGCCCAATCGGCCAGTTGACCTCCGCAACTTCGATTTCCTTGGTGTAATTTCCGCTCTTCTTAGCCCGATGCTCGATCCCATGGCCCGAGGCCTTCTATCAATATGTCAACTAATCCTCTAGCTCGACGTCCAATCTTTTGACATGTTCTACTCCGGCCCAACATGATTATTTCTGCTTTAATTGTCTTTCCTGATCGAAGGTAGTCCTGCGTCACTCAAAACGCAGATTAGATCATAAACACATCAATTGGTTTCATCATCAAAAATCAAGATTCAACAATCTCCCCCTTTTTTATGATGACAACCAATTGATGACGGAGTTAACCTTAACTCCCCCTATCAATATACCACATCGATAGAACCTTGAATTCAAATTGAATTCAAGTCAAAGCAAATTTAATCATAAATATTTGCAACACATTATATGCATATCATTGCTTTGCATGCATCATTATCTTAAGTTTTGCATGCATTATCATAAATATTTTAAATCATCATGGTATCAAAATATCAAAGTATATTACATCCTATCCCATACATAATTCTCATATCATCGTATCTTCTCCCCTTTGTCATCAACAAAAAGGAGAAGTGCATCTAGCCAATTTTTTGAGATGTAATTTCAAATCAAAACATAATTTCAAGTTTTATCATCATGCAAGCTAGTAATTTTCTTTCTTCTCTTTTAAGAAGTGTATTTGTTGCTTCCTTTGCAAAGCGCAAGATAGCAAAATTTTACTTCATTTTACAACATGCAAGTTAGCATCTTTGGAAAGTTTTATATCATTTTCCAATATATAAGCTAGCAAATTTTGAGATGTTCATGCATCATGAGTATTGCCTCTCTTGAGATGTGTAAGATAGTACTTTTGCTTCTCTTGAGATTGCAAAATAGCAATTCTTGATGATGTTCAAGATAGCAAGTTCTTTCTTCTCTCTTGAGAAGTGCAAGCTAGTAATTTTGCTTCTACTTTGAGATGTGCAAGCTAGTAATTCTTGCTTCTCTTTTGAAATGAGCAAGCTAGCAAGTTTTAGATATACAAGTTAGTAAAATTTTACATCTTTTTAGAACATGTAAGCTAGTGAGTTCTTTCTCCCCCTTTGTTATTGTCAAAAAGAAGAGAAGAATACAGTTTTGTAATTCTTTTCCTTTTACATTAATTTTCACATCATAACAAAGATAAATTTAAATCAAATATGATGAGGTATACAATTTATGAATATAAGGGAGTATCATAAATAAATCATGGCATGAAAGATATAATATCAAATATTATTTGAATACCAAAAGACATTATTCTAATAGAAAATTTTCTCTTAATCAAAATGCAAGAATAATACAAGAATAAAGAGCAAGAGATTTTGATTCATAAAAGAAAATCTCAAGTTAAGAAATTAAGAGAAGGTTCATGATTCGATTGGAAAAAAAATCTCATTTAGATTCAAATCATGAAATCATCAAAATCATTTTCAAGAGATTCAAAATGACATAAATTGATTTATCAAATCTCTTGATATCAATGCTCTAAGCATCACATAAATACAAATGTAATCAAATGAAAATCATGACATGAAAAATGAAAGATCAAGAAAGATCAATTCGTAAATGATTCATCTTAACAAATCTCCTTTTTAAATAATAAAAAGAAAATCTTAGGAGATCAAATAGTATAAGATCTTTAATAGAAATTGTTAGTCATTAATTTTAAAAAAGATATTCTCTTTAGTAAACAACAAAAGAATTGTAGGAGAAAAAATAATCAATCATCTTGATTCATGCATAAGAAATCTCATAATTTATATCGAAAAGCTCCTCTTAAATATATATAGCAAGTAGAATCATAAGAGAATAATGAAAAGCCTTGATTCATATAAAGAAAATCTCAACTTATCATGATTTGATAAATATTCTCTTAAAAGAGTGAATCATACGTGCATCAAGAAAGATGTTTCATGTTGAATATATCACAAGTCATAAATGCGATAAATGATTTAGTTGAATATATCATCTCATTAGTAAAATGAGTCATATGAAAATAGATCCAAAATCATCATCAATATCACTTTTCGAAAAATTCAATAAAGGCAGCGTAGATAGATTCCTATAAAAAAATAGCTCAAGTTCTTTTAGTTCCAAATTTTGTGATTGATTTCATGTAAGTATGCTCAAGTTTTTTTCATATGAAAACCATCTATCATTTTTAAAATCGAAAAACAATACAAAATCATCAAGATACACATAATTGTTTCTTATAACATACAAGGAATTAATCTTATTTAATGTGCAAGTATTATTAGCAATTCTCATGATAAAAAATATATATATTTAAAACTAATCATGAAAAATACTAAGTAATTTTATGGTAAGGAAAAAGATATTCGATTTAGTCGCTTACCTTATTGACGAAAGCCGTCAAAGCGTAGTTCGCCACATTGCCCTTGTTGGTTTGCTCCTCATCTTCGGATGAGCTCGTTTTGTCCGTAGTCACCTTGAGTGTCTTCTTCTTTGGCAACCTCTTCTTTTTAAGTTTATTTTTATTCTTCGATTCTTGTTTTAAAATTTTTTTAAGCTTTATTGTTAAGAGTTCAAAGTTATCATCACTTGAGCTTTCGCTTGAGTGGTCTTTATTTGTTCTAAGTGTCAAATCCGATAAATTCTTCAATTGGAAAATGGTTCAAGTTCTTAGATTCTTGAATAGCCGTTACTTTAGGATCCCAACTCTTTGGAAGGGATCTTAATATCTTGTTAACAAGTTCAAAATTTGAAAAAACTTTTACCAAGTGTTTTTAAACTATTGATGACATCCATAAAATGGGTGTATATGTCAATAATAGTTTCGCTTGGTTTTATATGAAATAACTCGAAATCATGCATCAAAAGATTAATTTTAGAGTCTTTAACTCTACTCGTCCTTTCGTGTGTGATTTCAAGTGTATGCCAAATCTCATAAGTAGTTTCGCAAATAGAAACATGATTAAATTCATTTTTGTCTAAGACGTAAAACAAAGCATTCATAGCTTTGGCATTCAAAGAGAAAGTCTTCTTCTCCAAATTATTCTTTCAACGGGCAAAGATTAACTACCCTTTTATACCCCTTTTCTCCTTTTCACAAGTTTATGAGACAACCTTTTACGATCCTCTTTTACAAGGTATCCCTCATACACCTCCCTTAGAATTCTCTCTAAGCTTTAGGAGAAGGGAACTCAACTTTCTAATAGGGTTTACAACTTTAGAATTATAGAGTTTTGCTTAACTTTCTTACTACTCCTTGTAGGAATAGCTGGGGTTTTTATAGACTCCAAATGACTTCAAAACTTGGAGCTAAGATTCAAATCCCTAAGATTTCGGGGTACGGGCGATACCACCACCTGCACTGGGCGGTACCACCGCCTAGAAGATTGTGTCTGGGCGATACCACTGCCCAGACTAGCGGTACAATCGCTTGACAGTCTCTCAAAGATTGTGTCTGGGCGGTACCATTGCCCAAATCAGTGATACCACCACCTGACACAGTCTCGGAGATTGTGCCATGACGGTTTCACATGTTGGGTCACTATTTGGACCTTTTCACTTGGCCCAACACAGCCCAAACTTAGGCCCAATTGGCCCCTAATTGAGTTGGCCCAATTCCAACCCAATTACGCCTAAAATCTACTTCGATCTAGAAAATTATTACAAAGCTAATCAAATATTATTCGGCATGTCATTGATTCATCGACGCCTCGTCCAATTCTTCAGCGCATTATCCTCTTTTGTAGCCTATTGTCCAATCGGTCAGTTGACCTCCGCAACTCTGATTTTCTTGGTGTAATTTTTGCTCTTCTTGGCCCGATGCGCGATCCCATGGCCCAAGGCCTTTTGTTGATACATCGACCGATCCTTCGGCTCGACGTCCAATCTTCTAACATGTTCCACTCCGGCCCAACATAATTCTTCTTGCTTTAATTATCTTTCCTAATCGAAGTTAGTCCTACATCACTCAAAATGTAGATTAGATCATAAACACATCAATTGGTTTCATTATCAAAATCCAAGATTCAACATGGTCGACATGCCGGAAGGACTTCGTGCCATAAGTTCAGGCATTGGGCCAAAAGATTGGATATTGTACTAAAGGAGATCGGATGTTACAGAAGGTCAATATGCCGATTGGGCAATACACCAAACGAGATGACTATGCGTTGAAGGATCATATGAATCAATGATATATCAAGCAACATAGGATTCACGCTTGTAATCATGTGTGTCTAGATCAAAGTAGTCTAGGTCTAATTGAGTTAGTTTCAGGTTTAACTAGGCTAACTCAATTATGGGCTCATTGGACCTGATTCAAGGTTGAGTTAGGCCCATTAGGAGGCTGATTCAATGACCCATATATGGGTCAAGCGGTGGCACTGGTAGAACAGGTGGTGGTACCACCAAGATACAGTCTCCCAAATTGTATCAAGTGGTGGTACCGCCCAATGTCAGTCTGGTAGGCAGTAGTATCGCCCAGATTGGATAGTAGTACCACCAGTTGTCAAGGGTGCAGGTGGTAGTACCACCCAATACTGACGGTGGGACCGCCAGTACCGTTGAAACCGAGGATGTGATATTTTTTTGACTCTACTTTTGAAGTCATTTGGGGTCTATAAATACCCCACTCTTTCCTAATTGAGGTAGCAAGAAATTAAATAGAAAGAGAAATAATACTTGAGTGAAAATGTGTTGTAATCTCTTTTAAAATTTAGAGTATCTTCCTCCTAGAGTTAGAGGTATTTCTAAGGGAGGAATGACGTCTAAGTGTAAAAGAGAAGTATAAAGGTTCTTTCCTGAGCATATGAAAAAGAGAAAGAGTTGTAAGAGGGTAGTTGATCTTCATCCGTCGAAAGAAGATCGATAGTGAACGTCAATGGCCTCGACGGAAGAAGAATCAAGAGTGGACGTAGGTCGGGACAACCGAACCACTATAAAATTAGCTTGCATTTCTATTTATGCTTTTTATTCATATTGCTTACTGATTTACTTGCTCACTACTTTTATGCACATTGCAAGTTAAACATCTTTTCGATACTGGTTTGATTGAACGATATTTTTGAATTAATGTAATTTTTATGAAAGCACTAATTCACCCCCTCTCTTAATGTCGAAACGATCCTAATAGAAGGGAGCATGATATTGATGACATAGAACCATTGTGACTTGTATTGATAATCAGATTTAATAAAGTATTATTGTATTTATTTGACTTGTTGACTTATTTTAAAATTTATGACCATGCATAAAATATTATTTAATTTTTCTAAAATTGAATTGATAAAATTATTTTTAATAAACTTTTATTTTATTTATTTTAATTTTAATTTTTTTATCTTATAAATTAATGAGTAAGTGAAAAAATATTAGATAAGATAATTAAAAATATGATTATATTTTGATTATGGTTATTATACAATAAAAAGAAAGTCGATAGATTTCTTAGGAGATGACCTCTCTCACCTATAATATATAGGATATCCTAAAGACTTAATACACCTTATAACATAATACAACAAGAGATTATATATCTATTCTCAACTCTCCCTAATTTCTATTTCATCACTCATGGTGGTTCTTTGAGAGATAATAAGAGAGGAGATTGGTATTGCTGCATTCTATAGATTAAACTATAAAGTGCATTCTATGAATCAAATAAAAATATTCTCATTGAAAAATACGCACATTGGATATATGATTATTTGATTTTAGATTTGATATTAAAATTATTCTGTATAATAACAATAATATGAATACAGTTAAATTAACATAATTAACTAGCTAAAACTATACTAATTGTATGGACACCCATAAGAAAGTTCATGATAGCTGACTTGGCTACCTGGTTGATAAAAGAACACAATTGCCTTAACTATGATAGCTCACTTGGCTACGTGGTTGATAGCACCATCTTATCTATCTAACCTATCAAATATGAAAGCAAGTGAACTACCATAAGTGTTTTATGAATAGTGGACAGCAAAGCAAAAGAACGGAACATCAATGAGCATTAACTCAACCTTATAACACTGGTTTTAATTAAACATGTATAGATCAGGAGAAGATTAATGGAAACATAAGAAATTAGAAAAAAAAAAAAAAAGATGTTTTATTTTTTCTTAAATAAGGAGAATATCAATATTGAGAAGACTTAACATATATTAATAGATGGTGTCCCAAATACTGATAGAGAATACCAGTGTTATATGTTTTGTTACCTACAAGAATTTTATTGTATAAAAGGAATTTTTAGTTACTAGGGATGTAATCATACACATTTCTTGCTTCCCTTTTCTAGTGAGAAGGTAATTAAGTAGAGGTCTTGTGCAAAAATGTTGTTCATTTTTGTAAGAAAAATCACTTCCTTTTCATAAATCCCAACTTTTATTTGGAAGATATATAATTTTTGTGGCCAGGAGGCATAATATATGGGTAAAAGAATTGTTTATGAAGGAATTCCATGAGATGCTACTCCACTTCATTCACCACTACACATAAAATCTTATATACATCTCCTATATTTGTATCATCCCAATGCCTTCCAATAACCCATGGCCAAGCATGTTTGATCTTTTCATAAGAAGATCACACTCAAATAAGAGTTTACTTGCAAGTGCAATGGAAAGTACAGTAATACTACCAAAGGAGGAATATATACAGAATCCTTGGGAGAACACCACCATGATGGAGTCACACTTGTTAAACTCCCAACGTCCTCTTACTTGAGGATTGGAGCTAGTACAGCGTCGGCTACATGAATCCAGAAAAGCTCTCCAGCATTCGTGCAACAAACGCCTCATCAAACGCTTCGATCGGAGCCACCAAGCTGTTCTCCTGCTCCACGTTGCAGCTGACGCCATGATTCGACGGGGTCGAGCTCGCCGCCGAGGGAGATGCAGACGCTGTCGAGGAGTCATCCGTCGTTTCGAGCACCGAGTCCCGGCCGGTGAGCCTCTGAACGAGGGAGCGGAAGGTGGCGGCGGTGGCGGTCACCCTCATGGGGTCCGAGATGTACACCACCTTGATCGGGGTCTTCTTGGCCGCCTTGGACCGCTTGAGGCACTTGGGGTGGACGCCCAGTCTCTTCATCGCCAGGAACTCCTAAGGATGAAGGGGAGGAGATTTTTATGGTGCAGAGCCGTGGTTTTTGGAGAGGAGGGTATGCGGTTTCTGGGAAGAGATGATGGAGGGAGGAAAAAGAAATGTTATCAGAGCATGGCGTGGCTACTGTGCATCCAATAAAGATTCGTGCACACACCTATATATACAGAGAGAGAGAAAGAAAGAGAGAGAGAGAGAGAGGGAGAGGTGTGATGGGGATAAAAAGAGGAATAACCTTTGTATAGGAACAAATACTAGAAGACCAAAATACGCAGCGGAATAA
Source organism: Musa acuminata AAA Group (assembly GCF_036884655.1). Lineage (NCBI taxonomy): Eukaryota > Viridiplantae > Streptophyta > Magnoliopsida > Zingiberales > Musaceae > Musa > Musa acuminata. The sequence goes on from NC_088327.1 coordinate 39,223,321, forward strand.
AATGGAAACACAATCAAACAGAACACCAAGATATACGTGGAAAACCCCTTCAATGTGAAGGGTAAAAACCACGGGGCAAACTAGAGATAATCCACTATGAGAATAATGAATATACAAATCTCAATCTCTTGCTCAAAACCCTAGCAACAACCACAAGAGAATAACTGGGATACAAGGATCACGTCACTGCTCACAATATCTAAAACCTCCCCAAGTAATCACAGCAAGAGTCTACTGTAGATTTGATCTAACCTGAGATGAGAACACTGCTAGATGATTGTGAACAGTCTCTCTGCGTTGTCCTTGTCTTCTTCCCTTTCTTTCTCTTCCTTTTCTGCCTTGATCTCCTTCTTCTCTTTGGAATCCCGTGGCCTCCAAGATCTGCCTCGTTGCTGCCTTTTTATAGCCTTAATCTGCCTCTAAAACGCAGCCACCACACCCCCCTAATCTTAATTAGGGTTAGGTTAAGAGAGAGTGTGGGCTGTGGGCTGATAAAGCCCACATGGGCTGAATATGGGCCATCAGCCCAACAACCTCCCCCTTCAGCCCATAAGGGAGGCTGTCCCATGACTCCTCAATGTGAAGCCATGCCGACCAACTGTCGGCATATCTCCTGTCTTTCTTTTGGTAAGGTCTTCGTTAACATGTCTGCTCCGTTGTCATCTGTATGAATTTTCTGAAGCTGCAACTGCTTCTCTTCAAATACATTTCGAATCCAGTGGTATCTGACATCTATATGCTTTGACTTGGAATGAAACATTGGGTTCTTACACAAATGGATGGCACTCTGGCTGTCACAATGCACCACATAATTTTTTTGTTTCAGCCCCAATTCTTGTAAGAATTCTTTCATCCATAATATTTCTTTGCATACCTCTGTAGCAGCAATATATTCTGCTTCTGTGGTGGAGAGAGCAATACACCTTTGTAACCTGGATTGCCATGACACAGCTCCCCCTGCAAAAGTAAGTACATAACCTGAAGTAGACTTCCTCGTATCTATATCTCTGGCCATATCTGCATCTGTGTAACCTGTCAACACAGGTGGTCCACCTCCAAAGCTTAAACAAACCTTAGAGCTCCCTCTGAGATATCTAAAAATCCACTTCACCGCTGCCCAGTGTTCTTTGCCTGGATTTGCAAGAAATCTGCTAGTAACACCCACTGCATATGCGATGTCTGGCCTCGTACATACCATTGCATACATTAAACTTCCAACTGCTGAAGCATAAGGAACCTTTTGCATTTTCTCCTTCTCCTCATCACTTGACGGACTCTGTTCTGAGCACAACTTGAAGTGACCTGCAAGAGGAGAACCAACTGGCTTAGCATTGCTCATACTGAATCTTTCCAATACCTTCTCGATGTATTTCTCCTGTGACAACCAAATCTTCTTATTTTTCCTGTCACGAGAAATCTGCATGCCTAGTATTTGCTTTGCTGGCCCCATGTCCTTCATTGCAAAAGACTCACTCAGTTCCTTCTTCAACCTGTCAATTTTAGACATATCTTTCCCAAGAATAAGCATGTCATCAACATAAAGTAAGAGAATAATAAAATCCTCACCAAACCATTTGATGTACACACAATGATCTGAAGCCATTCTTTTGTATCCATTTTCTGTCATAAATGAATCAAACTTTCTGTACCACTGTCTTGGAGCTTGCTTTAGCCCATACAAGCTCTTCTTCAACTTGCAGACAAAATTATTTTTACCTTTAACTTTGAAGCCTTCTGGTTGCTCCATATAAATTTCCTCCTCCAAATCACCATGAAGGAAAGCTGTTTTCACATCTAACTGCTCAACCTCCAAGTCCTGGCTAGCAGCAATACCAAGAGCAACACGAATAGAAGACATTTTAACAACAGGAGAAAATATCTCTTCAAAGTCAATACATTTCTTTTGACCAAAGCCTTTCACAACCAATCTAGCTTTGTACTTTGGTTGAGAACAATATTCTTGAGTCTTCAACCTAAAAACCCACTTGTTCTTCAAGGCCTTCATTCCATTTGGTAGTAGCACCAAATCATAAGTGTGGTTCTTCTGAAGAGCATCCATCTCTTCCTGCATAGCAGCTAACCACTTCTCTTTCTGCTCACTCTCAATTGCTTCCTGGTAACTCTCTGGTTCACCTGCATCAGTAAGCATCACATACTCATCTGTAGAGTATCTTCTGGAAGGTTGACGTTGTCTAAAAGATCTTCTCAACTGAGGTTCTGCGGGAACTTGCTCTCCTACTTCTTCTTGCTCAACATGTCCTACAGGTAGATCAATATCAGGTTCTACACCATCTTCCTGCATATCTCCCCCATCACCCTGATATACTGGAGGAGTAATTGGGTCACAATCTGCTAATCCTTCTGCAGAAGTCTTGGCTGATGCCTTCTTCTTCAAATCCTCAAAGGTTTGATCCTCAAAGAAGATCACATCTCTGCTCCTGAACACCTTCTGCTTTTCTGGATCCCAAAGCCTGTAACCAAACTGATCATGTGAGTAACCAAGAAAAATACATTCTTTAGACTTACCATCCAGCTTGGACCTCTCATTATCTGGAACATGTGCAAATGCACGACAACCAAACACTTTCAAATGCTTGTAGGAAACATCTTTCCCTGACCATACATGCTCTGCAACATCACCATCTAGGGCTGTACATGGTGATAAGTTGATCACATCAACTGCAGTCCTCAAAGCCTCATCCCAAAACCTTTTGGGTAGCTTGGCCTGTGAAAGCATACATCTGATATTTTCCATAATGGTGCGGTTCATCCTCTCTGCAATTGCATTATGCTGAGGTGTACCAGGAACTGTCATCTCATGTTGGATTCCATGTGACCTGCAATAGTCATTAAACAATCCTGTATACTCACCACCATTATCTGATCTTATGCATTTCAATTTCCTTTCTGTCTCCCTTTCAACCCTGGCATGAAACTCTTTAAAGACATTAATAACCTGATCTTTGGTCTTCAAAGCATAGGCCCAAACTTTCCTAGAAAAATCATCTATAAAAGTGACAAAATAAAGTGCACCACTTATACCAAGAACATCAACGGATCCACCAGGAGTTTTTATCCTCAAAGGACCACATACATCTGTATAAACACGGTCTAAGGCATGCATTTTTCTAGACAAAGCAGCACTAGCAAATGAAACTCTATGTTGTTTACCAGCTAAACAATCAATACAAGGGTTCAGATGTATACCTCTGAGATCTGGTAATACCTCTCTCTTGGAAAGAGTTTGCAGCCCCTTCTCGCTCATGTGTCCCAATCGCCTATGCCACAACTCCATACTGAAGTCTTTCTCTGTAGCATTTAACTGCTCACCATAAGCTTTAGCCTGCAACCTGTACAAAGTATGACATTTCTTTCCATTAGCTATAACAAGAGAACCCTTACTGAGTTTCCATTGCCCTCTGTGAAATCTGCTTTCATAGTCTTCATCATCTAGTCTTCCAACTGAAATTAAATTCAGCCTCAAGTCAACCACATGTCTCACATCCTTAAGTACCAACTTGCAGCCAAGGTTGGTCTTTAAATGGATATCACCCATGCCAATGATGTCTGCTGTGCCATAGTTGCCCATCTTGACAACACCAAAGTTTCCAGACCTGTATGTAGCAAAAAACTCCCTCCGAGGTGTAGCATGATAAGAAGCACCTGTGTCAATCACCCACTCAAGATCCTGACACACACAAGAAAAAATATCATCAGAAGGAGACAAAATCAAATAATCACCACCCTGCACTATAGCTGTAGTATTATCCTTTGATTCTGTAGACTCCACTTCTTTTCCCTTTTTCTTGTTCTTCTTAGGTTGCTTACATTGGTTCTTGTAATGTCCTTTCTCACCACAGTTATAGCAAACAATATCTTTTCTTGATCTTGACTTGCTCCTACCCATACGTGAACTGCTTCTGGACTTTGACCTTCCTCTGTTCTCTGAGATAAGTGACTGTGAATCATTCTGAGATGTTGCTGAACTCTTTCTTCTCAACTCCTCATTCAACAAACTGCTTATTACTTGACTCATAGTGACAATACCATCTGGCGCAGAATTACTGAGGGAAACCACCAGTGTCTCCCAACTTTCTGGTAATGAACTGAGAAGTAACAATGCCTGCAACTCATCATCAAGAGACATTTTCATAGAGGATAACTGGTTAATAATACTCTGCATTTCATTCAAATGCTCAGCAATAGAAGCACCCTCTCTATATTTTAGGTTCACAAGTTTTCTGATCAAAAAAGCTTTGTTGCCAGCTGTTTTTCTCTCATAGAGACTTTCCAATTTTTTCCAAAGAGAATATGCAGAAATTTCAGTAGAAACATGGTGAAAGACACTATCATCAAGCCACTGTCTAATAAACCCAATTGTTTTTCGATCTAACCTCTTCCACTCATCATCTGTCATAGTTGTAGGTTTTGCACTATCCCCTTGCAAAGGTCCATACAAATCTTTGCAATACAAGAGATCTTCTATTCTTGGTTTCCATATCATCCAATTATTTCAATTTAAACTAATCATGCGAGAAATATTACTGGCCTCCATGTTCAAATACAAAAATTAAATCACCAAAACCCCGCTCTGATACCAGTTGATGGGGATAAAAAGAGGAATAACCTTTGTATAGGAACAAATACTATAAGACCAAAATACGCAGCGGAATAAAATGGAAACACAATCAAACAGAACACCAAGATATACGTGGAAAACCCCTTCAATGTGAAGGGTAAAAACCACGGGGCAAACTAGAGATAATCCACTATGAGAATAATGAATATACAAATCTCAATCTCTTGCTCAAAACCCTAGCAACAACCACAAGAGAATAACTGGGATACAAGGATCACGTCACTGCTCACAATATCTAAAACCTCCCCAAGTAATCACAGCAAGAGTTTACTGTAGATTTGATCTAACCTGAGATGAGAACACTGCTAGATGATTGTGAACAGTCTCTCTGCGTTGTCCTTGTCTTCTTCCCTTTCTTTCTCTTCCTTTTCTGCCTTGATCTCCTTCTTCTCTTTGGAATCCCGTGGCCTCCAAGATCTGTCTCGTTGCTGCCTTTTTATAGCCTTAATCTGCCTCTAAAACGCAGCCACCACACCCCCCTAATCTTAATTAGGGTTAGGTTAAGAGAGGGTGTGGGCTGTGGGCTGATAAAGCCCACATGGGCTGAATATGGGCCATCAGCCCAACAAGATGTAGAGGAGCAATCAATGGGGCAATAATGGTCTGGTATTCGGCTTTCGAGAAAGATATTGGTAGGACATAATGACGTAGTAGTTGGGGTTGAAGATGACGACGATTAGATCCTGAAGGGAAGTTATTGTTGGATTTTATGTCGGGTGGTTCACATGGATTGCAGCGTAGTTGGCAATAGAAAGAAAGGGAACCACAAATCATACTTTGTGAATCCGAATTCAATATATGCGTCAAAATAATCCGTATCAGAAACACACACGTTATATATATATATATATATATATATATATATATACATGAACATAATTTATCACATGATCATCTTCTATTTGCACTTCATTTGACCTACTAAGTTGAACTTTATACATGGATATATGATTAAAGTAGTACAAATTATGTTTTCACCAACTACCATGACTAAATCATAATAAATCTGATGATTATGAAACCTGAAAGGTGGGGCTACACTGATCCATTGTTATTTTGTATTGCATTCAATCATGTTATCATAACATTCAATAAGTTTAAACATAATAATTTTTTCAATGTGTTAGATAGTTTAGTTGGTAAAAAATTTGATAGTTTTTCTTTTAGGGTCATGAGTTGCTTTCGTCACTTATCTTATTTTTAAAAAAAATGTAAACATGATAAACTTCACCTTTTTAAAATTGAGAGTTTGATATTTGCATTTGATAACGAAGTTAAAACTATCATAATCAACATTAGGTGAAGAAGATATAGTTTATTCATATTGTTTTAAGTTATTCTTGTATTTGGAAGTATAATTGGGTTATGATCATTATTTATAAACTCGATTCAGTCGGAATAGATAGAACATATATACTTATGGTGCTATTCGATTTGACTGTCAATCCATACTAGTCGCGGTTTAGATTGTTGCTGAGGAGATACTTAGAACTAGTGGTTAACAAATTATATATATATAATTTTATTATAAATATTTTATGTTCATAATTAGATAATATTTATATATAAATAATAATAATAATAAATAATAATAATAATAATAATAATAATAATAAACCTTTGACTTGGGTCAGTCCACCACTTGTTAAGTTGATTAGGGATAATTCCTTTTTTTGTAGAACTGCTTAAGATTTCAGCTAAAAAAATGAAATAATTTTTCATTAACTCAATTGAATGGATCAGTCTTCCCATATGAGAAGCTCATCAGTTCAACTGTAATGGGTTGCAATCATAAATTGGACATGGGTCATATTGAGTAATGATCAGATTAATATGATTGGACCGATCTGTTGTTTTCTTGGTCCATGCTCAATCCAATTAAATGAAGACTTAAAATAAACCCCATTCTAGTTCCCAATTTTTAGGGTTTTGGACTCAGACCAACCCACCCCATTCCAAACCCTACTCAAGAAATTATAGGGAATAAAAATTAGTAGGTACAAGACCAAGAATTGCAGCCAAACACCGATGGCATTTGGATGTGATCCACTGTGCTACGTTTAAGCTGCTTCAATGAGGTCACCATCAATTTCTCTCTCTGCATCCCACATTTGTTAGTCTCTCCAATGATTCGATTCCTTGATAGTACTATTTCACCAGTTTTTTAATGCCAGTACATGAAGGCAAACCTCCTCCCATATGATGTTAAGATTAATTCAAATAATTAAAATTAAATAAAATTAAAAAATCAAGATTTAGATTTAAATAAATAGATTATGATGAAAAGATTTATTTGAGATATGATAGATTTTTTTATTATTTTAAAAAACTTATGTTTTATCTTTTAGTCAATATAAATAGGTACCTTGGATCAATTAAAAAACACCATAGATTGGAAGTACTCTTTGTTTTCTCTATTATTCTCTTCCTCTTCTCCTTGAAATTTTATAGAAAAGCCAAAAGTGTAGTATCAGAGCTAACAATATGGTATCAGAGCTTGGTTCAAATAAGATCAATAGTATGATATTAGAGCCAAAGAAGATCAATAGGAGTATATCGATTAAAAAGAAAAGGAAAGGCTAATAGATCTAAAAAAAAAGAATATGGCAAGCATCAGAGTTTGTTCTTAATTTACTTCTTCCTATCTTTAAAGGTAATTATCAATTTTGAATTATTAAGATGAAAACCCTATTTATTTCATAAGAATTATGAAATTTGATAGAAAATGATAATGTTAAGTATAATTTACAAGATCCCAATATTACTAAAGATCAAAGAAATCAGATGAATGAGAATATACAAAAAGATATAAGAGCCCTCTATATGCTACAACAAGCAATAGATGATTCTGTATTTTTTTGAATCATGATGGCATCAATATTAATAGAAGCTTAAAAAAATATTAAAAAATATGTTTAGAGGCACAGATAAAGTAAAAAATTTTAAAACTTCAAATTTTTTAGTTTGAATTCGAAGCTCTTATGGTGAAAGATTATGAATCTATTATTGATTTCTTTTCCAAAGTATCTTTTCTTGTGAACCGATAAGATCTTACGATGAAAATCTAACAAATCAAACTATAGTAAAAAAGGTTTTACGGAGTTTATCTCCAAAATTTGATATGATTTCTACCGAAGAAGCTAAAGATACAAATATATTATCTATTGATAAATTAATGGGCTCCCTTTTAGTTCATAAACAAAAGGTAAATAGATCTTCAAAAGAAACTTCATAACATAATCAAAATAGGTAAGATGAAGGATTAAAAGAAAAATTCAGAAATCGAATGGGAGAGATCAAAATAGTAGAGGTCATGATCGAAAATGAAGGTAATAAAGAAACTCATCAATATTTTTGTTACAAAAATATTAGACATTTTAAAAAAAATTGTTGGTACAAAAATAAAAATCCAAATGTTTCTCTCAGCTCTTACTATGATCATCTTGAAAAAGATTGTTAGAATTAAAATTAAACAAATATCATAAGAAAAATAATGATGAAAAATGAGATAAAAAATTTTTTTTTTATAGTATCTAATAAAGAATATTCTAGATCTATTTGGTTTTTAAATAGTGGATGTAGTAATCGTATCATAGGGGATAAAAATTTATTCCAAATGCTAGGTGATTCAATCAAATCTATAGTACAAGATCGGAAATGACAATAAGGTTGATGATGTGATATTTATTCTTAATTAGATCGGAAATGACAATAAGATCGGAAATGACAATAAAGTAGAAGAAAAAGAAATAATTATTGTGAACACTAAATTTGATAAAAAAAAAAATATTGATGATGTGATATTTATTCTTAATTTAAAATAAAATCTTATCAATATAGGATAACTTATGAGAAAAGGATATTATACTATTTCTAATGATACAAAATACTTGATTTATGATAAAAAAAATTAAAAAATTAATAGCAACTGTGAGAATGACAAAAAATAAAATGTTTCCTTTATTGTTTTCGGATTTCTCTTTACATGCTGGTACAAAGGCTATGATTATCTGAATTTTTGTTGGTCTATATAAATTATCTCATATGATAAATTTATCAAAATAAGACTAAAGTTGATGAAAGTTTTGATGAGAGCGATGGGGAGCCACAATACAAGAAGCAAAAATTTTAGATTGTATTTCATCTACCACTAGTAAACATATTATAAAGACTATAAAAAAGGAGAGTACCAATACTGATGAAGATAAGGATGATAACTTTGAAGAAAGTTTCCATGATGAATATTCAAAATGGCAATAGAAATCTCAAGTATCAAAAGCCAACAATGGTTTTAACAAATCTTCTAAGGAAAATAAAAATAAGCAACCATTAAATATTTTAAAAAATATTAAAGATGCAAAAATGATATATGCAACACTAAAGACCAGTTTGCCGATATCTTTACAAAAGTTTTGGTAAAAAAAAAATATTTTATAGACAACTTCAAATTACAACTATTTGAATTAAGGAAGTGTATTAAGATTAATTCAAACAATATAGATTAGATAAAGAAAAAAAATAAAGATTTTGATTTAAATGAATAGATTAGGATAAAAAGATTTATTTGGGATATGGTAGATTTTTTAATTGCTTTAAAAATATTATAATTTACCTATCTTTTAGACAATATAAATAGATACTATTGAATCAATCCAAAAATACTATGGATTGGATTGGAAAAACTCCTAATTTTATCTACTATTCTCTTCCCCTTATCCTCGAAGTTGTGCAAGAAAAATCAACAGAGCTACAATGCACGACAATGACAAGCATGTAGTTGCAGTGAATTCAAGAATCAAAGTTGGGCTTCAACTACATTGAGATATCACATGTGCATACCTAAATGAAAGATAGGGGAGCTTTTCGTTGTGCAGTGTCATATAGATGAAATGAGATTACATGCATTGCATGTCCCACTTCATTCATTGGTATGGACTTGAGCTTTTCTTGTGGGCGCTTTGTGCCTGCGGTTGGGAGACCATAAAGCATTTCTGATGTATTGAGTAGGGATTTTTTTTCTGCAAATGATTGTCGAAAAACACAAAATAAAGGGGAATTTTCTTTTAAACCTTACAATGTAGTAAAATCTTGATCCTCATTTATGTTTTACACATTTTCTCTCTATTATTTTCATTTGTATCGAACATTTTGACCTAAATTTCGATTAAAAGTGGTTTTTCTATGAATATAAACAAGATTAAAAAAGGATTGTAATTTTTAATAAAACTCGACATGTGGCTAATAATTAAGACTCTAAGCAACCAATTATGTTTATACATGGTATCCAATTGGCCATTGATAGTCCACTTAACCAAATGATTATGTGGCTTCATTTCATATGATGATATGATACTATATAAGCATGATATCTAAAACAGAATATTTATATTTGATGAATGTATTAAGCTTTAGTCGAGATCTAATATTACGATTTGATCTAATGAGATAATTTTATTTGGTATAAATCATCAGTCAAAATATTTAAATTAAAATTAAAATTAATGCACCCATCAAATCCTTATAAGAAAATACGTGATAAAAAAAAACTAAGCTCTGAAGAAGTCGTCAGCTCAAATACTTCTGAAAGATCATTTGATTTGTTAACTTAATATGTTTCAAATTAGTGATCAAATCAATCGATTTCAAGATGTGGATTGATGTCCATTTTAACAGTAACAAATATCTAGAAGAGTAATAAATTATTATTTGAGTTTCACATATATATATATATATATATATATATATATATAAAAAAAAAAATAAGACAACGATTTGTTTGCAATTTAGTTGCAGGTTGATGCAGGAAGATGATCCATCACCAACCTGGGAGAAATAATCGAGAAACTTGGGTGACTGTTGCTATCTTGCATGATATTGTCGTGTTCTCGACGTCCCATGAGTGCTTTCGAGGCCAAACAAGGATGTGAACTCAGAGATGACGGCTTTGGCACGAAGCGAGAGTAAGGACGGAATTGAGAGAGCAGAGTTCATATGCTGACAGGAGACTTGCCCTTGCAGCGAAGCAATCAAGAAAAACAGAAGCAAACAAATGGCGACCACAACAGTTCATGGTGAGGCTTGTGTACGAGAAAATGCTACAATAATATATTTCTGAAAGGAATACATGACGAGCAGATGAAAGAGCCAATTGTATTCCCTCACTGATCCTTACAATTCCCACTCGTCATCTTATCCTCACGGGATGTGGACCATGGCGTCTTTCTTTCTTTTTTGCTGCTTTGTTCTCCGAGCTAATCCTCCAGATTGTGGCTTGGTCACATCTGACCTCTATCGCTGCAATAAGGGCATAAGTCACAGCTGACTCTCACACCATCTTCTTCTTCTGTGATATGTAACAAAAGAGTATTTAGTTTTTGGATCAAATCGCAGGGGAAGAAGAGACTGTTTTGCTTCTGTCGTTTAAAGAGAGGCAATTAATTGTTGGAACCATCCACTTCTATCAGAGACAGACAGTCTCTGATCCTTTTTATTTTGAAGTGCTGTTGCTTTTATACTTTCAAGCACTGAACCAGTCATTCCTATATGCATGCATCCTTGTTCAAGCGGTAATATGCTGCATCTTAATATCCCATGTCTTGTGTTCAGTTTGCATAGTGTTCATCAAACCCAACTTTTTTGGGGTTGAAAAAGTTATCTATGGATTGTTAAAGCATTTATGATCTTTAAGATAATATTAAAATATGTCATGAGTTCTCAAATCTTATATCGATCATATCAAGCCTAAACGGATTTGCTTATTAAGTCATTTCCTAACTCCTTAAACTTGTAGGATTTGTGATCCCCAATTCAATCTTTAAAAATGATGAACAAGTCCAGTGATCCTAAAGCATCAGATTTAAGATTCAGCCGGTGGCCAACTCTGGGGCGAGACTGTCACAACTCGAATGCAGTGTTCAGGCCTCAGCCCATCTTAATCTACAGCAACAATCACCAAAGCTTGTTTAGCTACCAACGTTTGTGTCTTGTGAGATATTAATTAGGAGAGGGAGAGAATGCTCTTGTAATTAGAGAGCTTATCAGAGTATTATGATTGATTAATGAATCAGAGAGCTCAGAGTATTATGATTTATAGATATTTTGAGATTTTTTTAAATACCCTTAAACTAGTTGATATTTAGCTATTGGAAAGGATAAATTTATCTTTTCTTCATAATTTAAATTACAAAATAATCAAAATACTCTTGATTGATGTTTGATCGGGAAAATTGGTTATTTGTTACCCTCGATCCGATGATCAACGTTGGGACCAAAGGATCGATCGATTTTAATGTTGACTATTTATTTATTTATTTATTTTTAAATTTATCAGTTTGAATTGGAATCGAAATAATTGATTATGGTCTTAATTTTAGTTTTATTTCTACCTACTTAGTGTTCATCAAAACCAATTCACTCAACTAACTCTCTCTCTCTCTCTCCCTCCCCCTTTTTGGGTTTAAGAAGTTCTCCCTCTTTCTTGAAGAATGATTGCTGAAGCATATGTTGGATTTATGATGTTTAAGATGACATTAGAATATCTATTTTGAGATCTTTATTAATATATTGTAACACAAGTGATATTTTCAATTAATTTTTTAAGAACGATGATCAAGTCGCCAGTAATCCTAATGTTCTCAAGCATATGCCAAAAGCCAATGCAGCCAGTGGTCAATTCTGGGACTGAAACTGGCCAATCCTGTTCAGGCCTCAGTCCATCTTGATCTATAACAACAACAACAAGATGATTGTCATCAAAGCATGTCTAGCTGCCAACTTCTGTCGTGTAACGATGCAGGTGTATTCATTCATATTCTATGGTTCTTCAAGCCATCCCAGTCTCAGTCTTTTGATGTAGCTACACATATCGACAATAGTTTTGCCGGCAATCGTATCACAGGTAGAGAAGCTACGTTCTTGTACAGCTAGCTACCTTTCAATTTCTGAGCTGAGAGAGCGAGAGATAGATAGATAGATAGATAGAGAGGGAGGGAGATCAGGCGTAGGCCGCCGGCGACAGGCGCGGGCGCAGAAAAACTTTGAGAGGCACAGCCTTGGGAAGAGCCAGGCCAAACTTCTCGTCCATGTTGAGCTCCTCGCCGTCGGGAAGGCTCCAGTCGAAAGCGTGCACTAGCATGCCCAACAGGTACTGGACGAACACCATGCCCACCAGCTTCCCCGCGCACACCCTTCTCCCGGCCCCGAAGGGGATGAACTCGAAGTCGTTCCCCTGCGGATCGTACCTCGCGCCCTTGCCTGTGATGAAGCGGTCGGGGTCGAACACCAGCGGCTCCTCCCACACCTCCGGGTCCCGCCCGATGGCCCAGATGTTGACGAGGAGCCGGGTGTTCTTGGGGATGTAGTAGCCGTTCACCTCGCAGTCCTCGTGGGAGAAGTGGGGGAGGCTGAGAGGGGTGGACGGGTGCAGCCGCATCGCCTCCTTGCATACCGCCTGCAGGTATGCGAGCTTCGGCAGGTCGGTTTCCTCCAGCAGGCGGTCGCGGCCGACCACATCGTCCAACTCCGCCTGCGCGCGGCTGAGGATCGCCGGGTTCTTGAGCATTTCCGCCATGGCCCACTCGACGATGATGGCGGAGGTATCGGTGCCGGCCGTGAACAGGTCCTGCATCAACACAGCTTGTTATGCACACTGTTCGAGTCAGATCAACTCAGAGAAATGCATTACATGGAATGGAATCAAGAGAGCCTCAAAACAGACACCCATATGATCCAAGCTGTCAATCTTATCATATCTATCTACCCTGCCGCCAACATCGTATTGAAAACTAAGTCATTGGCTAAATCACTCCCTTACTTTCTGCTCGTTTTGCTCAATCTTGCCGGGACAAGTGTACGCAGAAGAGCCTGACTTCATTAATAGGCTAAGTATTGAACAAGACAAAAGTCGTATCAAACACTTCATTACGGCGTTGACAAGCCACTACCATCTTCATTCTTGATGTGTATACGACGAGACACAGCCGATAAGTGTCCCAGAAAGCCCAAAGAACGAGCGTGGTGACGAGGATAAAAAGAGGAATAACTTTTGTATAGGAACAAATACTAGAAGACCAAAATACGCAGCGGAATAAAATGGAAACACAATCAAACAGAACACCAAGATATACGTGGAAAACCCCTTCAATGTGAAGGGTAAAAACCACGGGGCAAACTAGAGATAATCCACTATGAGAATAATGAATATACAAATCTCAATCTCTTGCCCAAAACCCTAGCAACAACCACAAGAGAATAACTGGGATACAAGAATCACGTCACTGCCCACAATATCTAAAACCTCCCCAAGTAATCACAGCAAGAGTCTACTGTAGATTTGATCTAACCTGAGATGAGAACACTGCTAGATGATTGTGAACAGTCTCTCTGCGTTGTCCTTGTCTTCTTCCCTTTCTTTCTCTTCCTTTTCTGCCTTGATCTCCTTCTTCTCTTTGGAATCCCGTGGCCTCAAAGATCTGCCTTGTTGCTGCCTTTTTATAGCCTTAATCTGCCTCTAAAACGCAGCCACCACACCCCCTAATCTTAATTAGGGTTAGGTTAAGAGAGGGTGTGGGCTGTGGGCTTATAAAGCCCACATGGGCTGAATATGGGCCATCAGCCCAACAACCTCCCCCTTCAGCCCATAAGAGAGGCTATCCCATGACTCCTCAATGTGAAGCCATGCCGACCAACTGTCGGCATATCTCCTGTCTTTCTTTTGGTAAGGTCTTCGTTAACATGTCTGCTCCGTTGTCATCTGTATGAATTTTCTGAAGCTGCAACTGCTTCTCTTCAAATACATTTCGAATCCAGTGGTATCTGACATCTATATGCTTTGACTTGGAATGAAACATTGGGTTCTTACACAAATGGATGGCACTTTGGCTGTCACAATGCACCACATAATTTTCTTGTTTCAGCCCCAATTCTTGTAAGAATTCTTTCATCCATAACATTTCTTTGCATACCTCTATAGCAGCAATATATTCTGCTTCTGTGGTGGAGAGAGCAATACACCTTTGTAACCTGGATTGCCATGACACAGCTCCCCCTGCAAAAGTAAGTACATAACCTGAAGTAGACTTCCTCGTATCTATATCTCTGGCCATATCTGCATCTGTGTAACCTGTCAACACAGGTGGTCCACCTCCAAAGCTTAAACAAACCTTAGAGCTCCCTCTGAGATATCTAAAAATCCACTTCACCGCTGCCCAGTGCTCTTTGCCTGGATTTGCAAGAAATCTGCTAGTAACACCCACTACATATGTGATGTCCGGCCTCGTACATACCATTGCATACATTAAACTTCCAACTGCTGAAGCATAAGGAACCTTTTGCATTTTCTCCTTCTCCTCATCACTTGACGGACTCTGTTCTGAGCACAACTTGAAGTGACCTGCAAGAGGAGAACCAACTGGCTTAGCATTGCTCATACTGAATCTTTCCAATACCTTCTCGATGTATTTCTCCTGTGACAACCAAATCTTCTTGTTTTTCCTGTCACGAGAAATCTGCATGCCCAGTATTTGCTTTGCTGGCCCCATGTCCTTCATTGCAAAAGACTCACTCAGTTCCTTCTTCAACCTGTCAATTTTAGACATATCTTTCCCAAGAATAAGCATGTCATCAACATAAAGTAAGAGAATAATAAAATCCTCACCAAAC
The DNA here is from genome assembly GCF_036884655.1 of Musa acuminata AAA Group. Classification (NCBI taxonomy): domain Eukaryota; kingdom Viridiplantae; phylum Streptophyta; class Magnoliopsida; order Zingiberales; family Musaceae; genus Musa; species Musa acuminata. Next base: position 39,238,619 of record NC_088327.1, read on the forward strand.
CATTTGATGTACACACAATGATCTGAAGCCATTCTTTTGTATCCATTTTCTGTCATAAATGAATCAAACTTTCTGTACCACTGTCTTGGAGCTTGTTTTAGCCCATACAAGCTCTTCTTCAACTTGCAGACAAAATTATCTTTACCTTTGACTTTGAAGCCTTCTGGTTGCTCCATATAAATTTCCTCCTCCAAATCACCATGAAGGAAAGCTGTCTTCACATCTAACTGCTCAACCTCCAAGTCCTGGCTAGCAGCAATACCTAAAGCAACACGAATAGAAGACATTTTAACAACAGGAGAAAAAATCTCTTCAAAGTCAATACCTTTCTTTTGACCAAAGCCTTTCACAACCAATCTAGCTTTGTACTTTGGTTGAGAACAATATTCTTGAGTCTTCAACCTAAAAACCCACTTGTTCTTCAAGGCCTTCATTCCATTTGGTAGCAGCACCAAATCATAAGTGTGGTTCTTCTGAAGAGCATCCATCTCTTCCTGCATAGCAGCTAACCACTTCTCTTTCTGCTCACTCTCAACTGCTTCCTGGTAACTCTCTGGTTCACCTGCATCAGTAAGCATCACATACTCATCTATAGAGTATCTTCTGGAAGGTTGACGTTGTCTAGAAGATCTTCTCAACTGAGGTTCTGCGGGAACTTGCTCTCCTACTTCTTCTTGCTCAACATGTCCTACAGGTAGATCAATATCAGGTTCTACACCATCTTCCTGCATATCTCCCCCATCACCCTGATATACTGGAGGAGTAACTGGGTCACAATCTGCTAATCCTTCTGCAGAAGTCTTGGCTGGTGCCTTCTTCTTCAAATCCTCAAAGGTTTGATCCTCAAAGAAGATCACATCTCTACTCCTGAACACCTTCTGCTTTTCTGGATCCCAAAGCCTGTAACCAAACTAATCATGTGAGTAACCAAGAAAAATACATTCTTTAGACTTACCATCCAGCTTGGACCTCTCATTATCTGGAACATGTGCAAATGCACGACAACCAAACACTTTCAAATGCCTGTAGGAAACATCTTTCCCTGACCATACATGCTCTGCAACATCACCATCTAGGGTTGTACATGGTGATAAGTTGATCACATCAACTACAGTCCTCAAAGCCTCATCCCAAAACCTTTTGGGTAGCTTGGCCTGTGAAAGCATACATCTGATCTTTTCCATGATGGTGCGGTTCATCCTCTCTGCAATTGCATTATGCTGAGGTGTACCAGGAACTGTCATCTCATGTTGGATTCCATGTGACCTGCAATAGTCATTAAACAATCCTGTATACTCACCACCATTATCTGATCTTATGCATTTCAATTTTCTTTCTGTCTCCCTTTCAACCCTGGCATGAAACTCTTTAAAGACATTAATAACCTGATCTTTGGTCTTCAAAGCATAGGCCCAAACTTTCCTAGAAAAATCATCTATAAAAGTGACAAAATAAAGTGCACCACTTATACCAAGAACATCAACAGATCCACCAGGAGTTTTTGTCCTCAAAGGACCACATACATCTGTATAAACACGGTCTAAGGCATGCATTTTTCTAGACAAAGCAGCACTAGCAAATGAAACTCTATGTTGTTTACCAGCTAAACAATCAATACAAGGGTTCAGATGTATACCTCTGAGATCTGGTAATACCTCTCTCTTGGAAAGAGTTTGCAGCCCCTTCTCGCTCATGTGTCCTAATCGCCTATGCCCCAACTCCATACTGAAGTCTTTCTCTGTAGCATTTAACTGCTCACCATAAGCTTTAGCCTGCAACCTGTACAAAGTATGACATTTCTTTCCATTAGCTATAACAAGAGAACCCTTACTGAGTTTCCATTGCCCTCTGTGAAATCTGCTTTCATAGTCTTCATCATCTAGTCTTCCAACTGAAATTAAATTCAGCCTCAAGTCAACCACATGTCTCACATCCTTAAGTACCAACTTGCAGCCAAGGTTGGTCTTTAAATGGATATCACCCATGCCAATGATGTCTGCTGTGCCATAGTTGCCCATCTTGACAACACCAAAGTTTCCAGACCTGTATGTAGCAAAAAACTCCCTCCGTGGTGTAGCATGATAAGAAGCACCTGTGTCAATCACCCACTCAAGATCCTGACACACACAAGAAAAAATATCATCAGAAGGAGACAAAATCAAATAATCACCACCCTGCACTGTAGCTGTAGTATTATCCTTTGACTCTGTAGACTCCACTTCTTTTCCCTTTTTCTTGTTCTTCTTAGGTTGCTTACATTGATTCTTGTAATGTCCTTTCTCACCACAGTTATAGCAAACAATATCTTTTCTTGATCTTGACTTGCTCCTACCCATACGTGAACTGCTTCTGGACTTTGACCTTCCTCTGTTCTCTGAGATAAGTGACTGTAAATCATTCTGAGATGTTGCTGAACTCTTTCTTCTCAACTCCTCATTCAACAAACTACTTGTTACTTGACTCATAGTGACAATACCATCTGGCGCAGAATTACTGAGGGAAACCACCAGTGTCTCCCAACTTTCTGGTAATGAACTGAGAAGTAACAATGCCTGCAACTCATCATCAAGAGACATTTTCATAGAGGATAACTGGTTAATAATACTCTGCATTTCATTCAAATGCTCAGCAATAGAAGCACCCTCTCTATATTTTAGGTTCACAAGTTTTCTGATCAAAAAAGCTTTGTTGCCAGCTGTTTTTCTCTCATAGAGACTTTCCAATTTTTTCCAAAGAGAATATGCAGAAATTTCAGTAGAAACATGGTGAAAGACACTATCATCAAGCCACTGTCTAATAAACCCAATTGTTTTTCGATCTAACCTCTTCCACTCATCATCTATCATAGTTGTAGGTTTTGCACTATCCCCTTGCAAAGGTTCATACAAATCTTTGCAATACAAGAGATCTTCCATTCTTGGTTTCCATATCATCCAATTATTTCCATTCAAACTAATCATGCGAGAAATATTACTGGCCTCCATGTTCAAATACAAAAATTAAATCACCAAAACCCCGCTCTGATACTAGTTGATGGGGATAAAAAGAGGAATAATCTTTGTATAGGAACAAATACTAGAAGACCAAAATACGCAGCGGAATAAAATGGAAACACAATCAAACAGAACACCAAGATATACGTGGAAAACCCCTTCAATGTGAAGGGTAAAAACCACGGGGCAAACTAGAGATAATCCACTATGAGAATAATGAATATACAAATCTCAATCTCTTGCCCAAAACCCAAGCAACAACCACAAGAGAATAACTGGGATACAAGGATCACGTCACTGCCCACAATATCTAAAACCTCCCCAAGTAATCACAGCAAGAGTCTACTGTAGATTTGATCTAACCTGAGATGAGAACACTGCTAGATGATTGTGAACAGTCTCTCTGCGTTGTCTCGTGGCTCCAAAGATCTGTCTTGTTGCTGCCTTTTTATAGCCTTAATCTGCCTCTAAAACTCAGTCACCACACCCCCCTAATCTTAATTAGGGTTAGGTTAAGAGGGGGTGTGAGCTGTGGGCTGATATAGGAGGAGGCCGGAATCTAGTGGTGATCATGTTGTTATGAACTCGACAAACAATGGATAATACCGTTGACCCTGGGAAACTGTTATTGAAGGTAACAAAGCAGTAATTTGAAGATATGATTCCCATCGGAAAACTTACGAAGATGAGTGCTTTAACGTTGACTTCCGAGATGGTCTCCCCGTCCTCCGTCACCTTGTTCGCCATGACCTTGTCGATGAAGTCCATCCTCCCCTGCCGCTCCCCCTTGGCCGCCTCGTGCTCCTCGAACAGCTTCGTCACCATGGCGTCGAACCTCAAGTGCACGCTCAACATCTTCTTCTGTATCCCCTGCAGGTCCATCCACGCGATCGACGGGAAGAAGTCGCCGATGTTGAACTGCGCGCCGCCGGTCAGCATGTCCACCAATATGTCCTTGAACTTGTTGGACTCCTCCCCGTGGGCGTCGAACACCCGCCTGCTCACCAAGATCAACCCGACGACGTTGGCCAGCGTGCACACCAGCACGTCCATCAGCTCCACCGGCTCGCCGGCCTCGGCCAGGCCGTGCAGGGAGCGGGCCATGCGCCGGAACTCATCCCGGCGGACGGGGGCCCAGTCGGCGAAGGCCTTGCCGCCGAGGAGGTGCAGGCTGCACATCTTGCGGAGGAGCTTCCACGTCGGGGTGTAGTCGGCCATCACCAGGTTCTGGCGCTGGTAGCTGACGTCGCGGGCGCTGATGGGGTCGGGGCGGTTGGCGAACTGGGCGTCGACGGTCTTGAGGAAGGCGCGTGCAGCGTCGGCGTTGGAGGCCACGACGCAGCCATGAGAGCCCAGCCGGAGGAACATGATGGGGCCGTAGCGCTCGGCGAGGCGGGCGAGGCTGGAGTGCGCGCTGGCCCCGACGAGGAGAAGCGAGCCGAGGATGGGGAGCCCCCGGGGGCCCGGCGGGTAGGGGAAGCGGGAAGGCGACTTGCGGAGGAAGCGGTGGAGGAGGAGGTGGACGAGGAGGCAGAGCGCGGTGGCGGCCACGAGGTAGGGATCGATCGCCATACCGCTGCCGATGGTGCAATCTATGAGAGTCTTCTCCTCGTGATGAAGCCCGGAAGTGCTACAAATAGCCGCTAAGAGAGTAAAAAAATGTGAACATCAATTTTTTACTTTTCTGCGCTCATAGCAATCTTTAACATTAAACTATACAAGAAATAAAATGTACAGAAATGAAACGAAAGCTATAAAACTTTGTTCAAAATACGATCACGTTTTCGTTGGTAGGTTTATGTTAACCGCAGGACGAAACAATCATAAAAAGGATGAAGAGGTGCCAGTCTGTTCTCTAAATCAATCCTCGATCCAGATTGCCAGTGTTAATGTATCAAAAAGCATGTAAGTTAAAATCAATTGTTATTTCTATGATTCAGTTCAACATGAAAGACAAATTTTGCTTCATCCATAAGAAATGGTCTAAAAGAAAAAGGTTTGGTCGTTTTCATTCTCTTTTTTTTTTTATTTCACATAACATGGTGGAAGTAAATGGAAAAAGGTGAAAATGATTGTGCTGAATTTGTGATGGAAACTCTCTCTCTCTCTCTCTCTCTCTCTCTCTCTCTCAATGGGATGAAAACATGGAGGAGGATAAGACGAGATGCAGTAGATAAAGGAAGTTGAAACTTTTGCTGGACAATCAAATGAATCCATTTTGCAAACCTAGTGAATGGCACCCCCTAAGAATGCACAACAGTTGTGATTTAACTGTAGGAAAGCAGAAGAGAGACGAAGAACAGCAACAAACATGGCAGATTTGGTGGGAACGGGAGCAGATTGCTGTGACTTGTTGGCATTTAGCATCTGTTCCATGTTATCTTGCTGATTCCATGTTTCAACCAGATCTGTAACACCCGAGTGAATCAACTCAACACTTCCCCACACAGCCTTCTCCTAAACAATGCTTTGACTGACATCAGGCTGGCATAAGGAATGAAACAGATGTGGCATCTGAAAGCTACAGTTCATCTACTCTCTTATGTTGCCTCTGAAAGCTACACTTTTTTTTAATGAAACTTCCAAGTTTGAATTGATCGACACCCAATACAGGAGGCTTCAGAAAAATCATGAACTACCCAAATCAAACAAACGGGTGTTACTTCTTGAGGTCCATAATTGCTGTGGGATTTGTTGAAACAGATAGGGATGTTAAGGTCCACGAAAAGAAGTCCCGAAAAGTTCAATCGCATGTATAGCACCACTTCTTTGACTATTTTTACGTTTGATGATGTTTATGTATTCACACTGTTCTTGTTGAGATTATTTGTGCTGCTATAAGGTTAAGGCTCCATGAACTAATAATCCAAGATGAGAAACAAATATAATTCAATTGTAAGAATCAAAATGTTCTATCATACTATCTGACTTTACAGTGACCTTCAATAATTTGATCAAAACCAAAAGTGATAGCCCTCGAGCGAGCTATTATAATATAGTTAGCGAAGAGTAAGTCTTGTTATAGCTATATAATAAGATCATTTAGTCTTATATTAATTAAGGAGTAGGGACTCATAAATCCATTGAATCTTCTTTACCCTTAAAAATTCTTTTTAGAGTTAATGTACTCTAAAAAGTAAAATCGTATGGTACACTCATATGTCCAAAATGGATAATTCCCCAAAAGTCCAATCGCATGTATAGCACCACTTCTTTGACTATTTCTACGTTTGATGATGTTTATGTATTCACACTGTTCTTGTTGAGATTATCTGTGATGTTATAAGGTTAAGGCTCCATGAACTAATAATCCAAGATGAGAAACAAATTTAATCCAATTGAAAGAATCAAAATGCTCTATCATGCTATCTAACTTATAATATAGTTAGCGAAGAGTAAGTCTTGTTATAGCTATATAATAAGATTATTTAGTCTTATATTAATTAAGGAGTAGGGACTCATAAATCCATTGAATCTTCTTTACCCTTAAAAATTCTTTTTAGAGTTAATGTGCTCTAAAAAGTAAAATCGTATGGGTACACTCATATGTCCAAAATGGATAATTCCCAAAAAGTTCAATCGCATATATAGCACCACTTCTTTGACTATTTTTACGTTTGATGATGTTTATGTATTTACATTGTTCTTGTTGAGATTATTTGTGCTGCTATAAGGTTAAAGCTCCATGAACTAATAATCCAAGATGAGAAACAAATATGCAGGAATCCAATTGAAAGAATCAAAACGCTCTATCATGCTATCTGACTTCACAGTGGCCTTTATTAATTTGATCAAAACCAAAAGTGATGGCCCTCGAGCGAGCTATTATAATATAGTTAAAGCGAAGAGTAAGTCTTGTTATAGCTATATAATAAGATCATTTAGTCTTATATTAATTAAGGAGTAGGGGCTCATAAGTCCGTTGAATCTTCTTTATCCTTAAAATTTCTTTTTAGAGTTAATGTGCTCTAAAAAGTAAAATCGTATGGAAACACTCATATGTCCAAAATGGATAATTCAACGCAAGCCCAATGACCGCTAAGTGATTTATCACCATTAAGAGTCTTCCCTGACCTCTTCTAATATATGTATGAATAGTATCTGTAAGCGCTTAATGGAATTATTCTACTTTTAGTGAAGCGAGTTAACTAAAATCTAAAGATGCATTTTAATGTAATAATATTTGCCTTAAAGGACGACAATGATGTCATGACAACTTGTACTTGATTTAGAAAGGATAAAGGACATTGCTCTCTTAGAAATTGATTGATTGACATTGAAAAACTCTAGTAGATGCATTTATTCTAATTGATCTTGGAAAACTAAATGTAAATAAGTTAAACTTTTATTAGAAATTCTTATAAAAGAAATTTTAATGATTTGTATACTCTTCTACTTTTAGAGATTCAGTTGTTTTTTATTTTTCTTTCCGCTCATTATATACACTTAGTTTTCTTCTAATATACTCTTCTAGAATGAGGAGTCATGTCTCATAATTTGAGAATCAAATGTGAAATATTCATGGTATGATGCGTCATCTTCTCTATAATGATGATGTTATTGTTGTGATGCAAATCAATACTTAGCGGAGCTAAATATGCTGTAAATATGAAATTGTACCATACATAATGGAGGTTAATTTGCACCAAATATGCAATCAAAACAAGATTGGAGATAATATTAGAGAAGCAGGAAGAAGAATCAAGTAACTGTTTCAGTTGTTATATTTGAGAAAACTCTAAAATGTAATAGGGAATTAAAATGTAATCATCTGTAACATCTACAATATTCTTACACCAAAAGGTTCCCCACAGTTCATCTAACGTAAATGAATATATAAAAGAATCAGTAATACTTGACATAACATGTTCTTTCTTTTCTTACACTCTATATACAATGTGATGTAGAGAGAGATTGCATTACGTTCCCTGTGGATTAGAAAAATCGATGTGGCTTGGACTGCATGCTATGTCATCGTTACGTAATAAAGAGGAGCTGTGTCATCATCCGTAGAAATTTCAAGAGCTTCTTGTCGACAGTCCAATCGATCACCAGCGGTTTTGCTCGTCTACCTCAATAGTCTCAAGGTTTTCTAGTTGCGGACATCACGGAGTTGAATTTCTATTGTATCTCTGAATAGTCAACTGACTTTGCATACAACTTTTCCAAGATCAGACTTTTCTACGTCAAGACTCGAGAGTTTGACTTTATGGATGTAAGCAGCATAGCGAGATCTTTAGGTTACACGAATTCAGGTAAGTCGAAGCAACTTCCAACAGCAGCCTAAAAACTGAAGAACTATATGATATTTTGCATCTGGTGCAGGTGCTGATCATAATATAGGAGCTTTGTGCATGGATCCTAGTTTTGGTTTGTATCTGCACTGCATAAACTAAAAGCTAGATGACAGTGAGGGCAGACAAGTCGAAATGACACCTCCGAGATATGTAATCTTTTCTTGACATCACTGCTTGCTTCTGTGTTCCACGATGCCTTGTTTTCTTGTCCATGGAAAGTTTTGCTAGCTCATCACGCTGTATTCATGCAATTGACGTCCTCTTTTTGAAGATGAAAGCTCTTCTTCCTCCGAACTATTCGATTGTGGAGAGAAAAAGAAGAGTGGTGAGGCTTTTGTCAAAATAGATAAAAAGATAAACCCTTTTTACATGTTAGTTCGATGTTGTATGCTGTAGTCACTACAAGATTTACGACTCCAATTTCTACTCGTTATGAAACCTATTTGAATCACAAATATAAAAATTATGCGCATGTAAAAGGATCAGAACTTCGGTGTCCCTACCAATGTTTAGGGTTTGTCATGATTATTGATACAATTGTTTAAAACACTCACCAACAAGACAACATGGACGTGAATCAAAAGATCAAGATGAGAAGGTCAACCTCTTCTCGAACAACCAGGGCGACTATTGTCACCCTATTATCTTCATGCTATACATATATATATTCCAAAGACTATTACGTAGAAACCGATAAGCATAACGAATGAGATTTTCCTAACTGCATAGCATATGAGATTTCTTCAACCCTGTTGTACAGAGTCTTCGAGTCTATTTCCATGCTTCAGTGCATAATGCTGGAATGTAGTTCCTGCAATATATCAACAGTTTCACAGTAAAAGATATCTAGAAACAATTAAGCAGCCGTAACCCAAAAAGACACATGAAGCATCAAACATTCAGAAGATTTATTACCATTTGTATGTGCAATGTCACCCTACTCCATGCTCAACATACTGATGTTATTTTTAGAATTTGAAAAAATATATATATATTTTTTAAAATAGAAGTATTAAAACTTCAAAAAAATTTGTACAATCAATAAAGTGATATCATCTATGAACATGAAAACAGAATGGCACTTCATGATTGTCCCTAGACATTCATGTGACCGAATACAATGTACCAATTTAAAAATTAAAAGTATTGAATTTTGAAATAATTTCATACAACCAATGAAGTGATAGCATCTACAATCCCTTAAAAAGATTTTTTACTTTACAATTGTTAAAACCTGTTTTCGGGTAAATAATCAGTATTTAAACTAAGAATTAATGTATGCTTATCATAAAAAAAAAAAGAAGATAAACTATTTTCTTAATCCAACTTTACCATCTATGAATGTGCTAGCTAGTTTGATTGGTAAATATATTGTCAAATCACTGCAAAGTATTAAAATCAAATCCTCAAAATCTGTCTTTCTGCCTCTTACCCAAGTGTTCACTAGTTTACTTGGGATTTTATTGAACCAACTTGTCCCCTCCTCCAGACTAACTATTAGTTGAAACTTTAATTTGCATTGATATATTTTAAGAGTTATTATGATAACAATATTGTGATTAATCTCATAGGCAACTTTTGCATGCACTAAAATTTAAATGCTAATTAAAAGAGAAAGCTTTGCTACCTTCCATAATTGTTGATTCTGGAATGCGTGACACTTAGATGCCTTCCCTCCTCTTTTTTTTTTTTGTGAATTGTTTCTCCAAGATTGGACATTTCAGAATCATTAAGGATCGGAGGCCGGAGAGATACTGCCACAAATCTTGGGGTAATGATTTAAGCTTCGGGCAAACCTCGATATGCACCCGATGAAGCATCGTGAGTTGTTGTAGTTCAAGCGGCAAGGACAGTAGGTTTGGACAATCATCAATTAATAAACTCTCGAGAGAGGTGAGCTGACCAATGTCTTCTGTTAATGAAGTTAGACCTATGCAATCAAGAATATTGAGTCTTTTGAGGGACGTGGGGCACCTAGGCATTTTTCTCAATCTCCCACATTCAATGATGCAAAGATCTTCTAGCTCCGGTGGGAGTCCAATTGGTATTGTTGTTGATGATGATGGAAGTGCAGGCGAGAAATCAATCAGGTTGCCACAATCCATTGCAACTAATGATTTCAAGGACTTCAAGCCTTGAAACTCCTCAGGGAACGTCCTCAGATCTTCACAAGAATCGATTGTCAGAGTGTGAATGGAGACGAGGCTTTTCCAAAACATGGACCGCCTTCATGAGAACAACCAATCGCAGTTAACAGCATTCAATCGTCGAAGCCCTATACTCCATGATGCCTTCGTGTCCTCTCCCTGTATCTCGATCTCGTTGCGTCCAACGATACGTAATTCTTCAAGGAACTGTAGATCACGAGGAAAGGTAAAACGTGTCTCGCCATCTACAGTTGCACTATCAGCGTAAATCAAGAGGACGGCTAATGTGCTCAGGTTCTCAATCGATCCCAACAACATCCTGTTGCCGCTCGGCATACCCAGAAATTTGAGGGAAGGCAACCGTGGCATTGATCCCAACTTCGAGCACTCTGAGATTCTTAGCTCAACAAGGTGCGGGAAGCACTTCCCCTCCTCCACTGCTCCGCCACCCTCCACCTCCCACCATTGCTCCAAGCTTGGCATCCCCTCCAGAACCAGCCTTTTCAATGCCGGGAATGTTTGTTCTCTGCAATCACCTCCACCTTCACCACGGATGATATGCTTCAGGGAATCCATATGTTTTAAACATAGCACCTCGAGCGAGGGCAGCAGCCAAAACGAAGGGAGATGATGGCAATTTCTGCATCCACCGAGATGAATCTCCACCAGCAGCTGGTACCGACTCAACAATTGCTCATCTGATGACCACGTCGGAAACCTGACTCCTCCGTAGCCCCAGATCGATAAGACCTTTATGCCGTCGGGTGGTGCCAGTGCTTCCAATAACGCCTCGCTATTCTCAGCTCTCGTCTCAACATTCTCGGAAAGTGATTCTTCCTCGGTCCATTCGACAACTCCCCAACATAGTGCCAAAGAGTGTAGGTCTCGTTTAGAATGGAGATTAGCTTCTCTTGCATTTGCAGCATCTCTCACTTTTCCCAGGCCATATATCTCTAGTTTGCCTGAAAGGTTTAACTCCTTTAGCTGTCCTATTCCTCTCCCAGCACCAACACCCACGATGTATTTTGACAATGTGTGCAAGCAGCTTAATCTCCCCTGAGATGGCCTTCGGGCATGTCCCTCAGCTCCGTACATTCATCGAGAAAGAGATGCCTGAGATTACTCATTTTCTTCATCTTACTTGGTAACTTACGTAGCTGTCGACATCCAGAAAGCTTCAACGTCTGCAAGTTGAGCAGCGTGGTGATAGCTTCAGGTAACTCCGCTATTTTAGAGTAAGAAATGTCCAGGAATCTGACATGCTTGAGATGTTGTGCTAGATTTAGCTGTAAGCATAAAAATCTGTAATTATGCTAAGTCAATAATGCGGAATTAACCTATATGCCAGGATTTGAAATCAATACATAGATCAAATTATACGATGCGTACCTTTTGAAGCCATCCTTTGATCTGCTCAGCACCGTGATCAAGATTGCTGCAGGCTCCGTCTTTAATCCGATTGCGCTGCGGAATCTGCAGGGAGTGCGAAGAGTAGACCCTTTCTCCTCTCTTCCTATCCGATCACTCAAATTGATGGATTTGGGGAGAGAGTTTTGGGGAGAGAGTCGAGGAGAATAACTAAATTCCTCAACGGAGAGATGCGACGTTATAACGCTCTAACACCCTTTCTCAGAAGATTTCCTCCCATCAAGGATATCTCCGAGGAATCGTTCCGTAATGGACTTGGCTAAAATATCGCAACGGAACCCAATTCTATTATATATCTTATTCAATAAAAACGCCACATATTCTAACATTCTCCCACTTGGCCCATTAATTGATAAGATATAAAAGAGATACAAAATCAAAACAAACAAAACAAAATTTGTTTGAAAACAATTTTATCTAATTGGATTCCAAAAAATTTTGAAAAGCATTTTATACATGGCCATGTTTTAAAAATAAGCCAATAAGTCCAATAATCACAATAATACTATATTAAGTCCAACTATCAATGCGAGTCATAACGGTTGTATTTCATCAATGTCATACTCCCTTCTATGTACCACAACATTGTTAGTCTTTCCTAACATAGTCCATAATGACCCCTGTAATTTGTCTTGTCAAGACAATCTTGTTATTACATTCAACCATAATATGCATAAACATAAATGTAAACAGGATAGCAGAAACAGATAACTTTAATTAAGTTAAAATGTCAATAATAGCATCCACATAAACATGCATCACCATATCCTTTATGACTTGCTCACAAGCCCCATTCTAAGAACATGTTCTTTGAATATTTTGCACTATAAGGCTTTTGTCAATGGATCAGCAATCATCATAGTGGTGCTCAAGTTCTCAATTGACACTTGCTGTTTCTGGACTCTTTCTCTAACCACCAAGTACTTTAACTCAATGTGCTTGGAACCACTAGAGTACTTGTCATTCTTAGAGAAGAAAACTGCTACGGTGTTATCACAAAATATCTTCAGCGGCTTGGTAATTGAGTCGACCACACCAAGTCCTGAGATAAAATTTCGCAGCCATAAAGCTTGATTTGTGGCCTCAAAGCATGCCACAAATTCAGCTTCCATTGTTGATGATGCAATAAGCGATTGCTTTGCACTTTTCCAAGAGATTGCCCCACCAGCTAACATAAATACAAATCCTGAAGTGAACTTCCTGCTGTCGAGGCAATTTGCAAAATCAGCATCTGAATATCCAGTTACTTCAAGCTGATCAGATCTCCTGTATGTGAGCATATAATCTTTTGTCCCTTGTAGATATCTCATTACTTTCTTTGCAGCTTTCCAATGTTCCATTCCTGGGTTGCTTTGATATCTACCCAGCATTGCAACTGCAAAACTGATATCTGGTCTTGTACAAGTTTGAGCATATAGTAGACTTCCAACTACGCATCCATAAGGAATATTCTTCATTTGATTCTTTTCTAAGTCATTTCTAGGGCACTGGTTTTGACTGAATTTTTCACCTTTAGTAATAGGCACATCATTGGTTGAGCAAAGCTGCATATTAAATCTCTCCAAGATACGATCAATATATCCTTTTTGAGACAATCCTAATAATCCTTGAGATCTATCCCTGAATATCTCAATGCCAATGACATAGGATGCCTCATTCATATCAACCATCTTAAAGTTCTTGTTGAGAAATATCTTGGTTTCGTGCAATAAACCAAGATCACTACTGGCAAGTAAAATATCATCCACATATAAGACCAATATAATAAACTTGCTCCCACTTACCTTCAGGTATATACACTGATCAACAGTGTTTTCCTTAAATCCGAAGGAAGTAATGGTATTATGAAACTTTATATACCATTGTCTGGAAACTTGTTTAAGGCCATAAATGGATTTCTTAAGTTTACAAGCCCAACTTTCTTTTCCCTTTTCTATGAATCCTTCAGGTTGTTCCATATAGATTTCCTCATCCAGATCCCCGTTCAGAAATACCGTTTTCACATCCATCTGATGCAACTCAAGATCATAATGAGCTACTAATGCCATAACGATTCTTAATGAGTCCTTTTTAGAAACAGGAGAAAAAGTCTCATTATAGTCGATGCATTCCTTCTGAGAAAAACCTTTGGCCACAAGTCTGGCTTTATATCGTTCGATATTGCCCGTTGAGTCGCGTTTTGTCTTAAAGACCCATTTACAACCGACTCTTTTACAATCATTGGGCAATTCAACGAGATCCCAGACATCATTCTGTACCATTGATTTTAACTCTTCTTTCATTGCATCATACCATTTTTCAGAATCGTTACTTTCTATGGCTTGTGAAAACGATAAGGGGTCTCTTTTTATTCCTATATCATAATCTGATTCTTGTAGATATACAACATAATCATCAGAAATGGCATGTTTCCTTTTCCTTTGAGATCTTCTCAAATCTGCCAATTGTGATTGTTCTACAAGATCATCAGCGGCGACATCAACATCATGTGAGAGTTCTTGGATGTTATTTTGTTGTTCACCCTCATCAATACTCTCATTGATTTGAGGAACAACAATCTCTCGGACAGGAGATGATATGGGAGAATTAACCTGAATCTCCTCAATATCAAAATTAATCCTTCGAGATTTTTCACTCCCATTAATTTCGCCATTTTCTAGGAATTTTGCATTACCAGATTCTACTATTCTCATACTATGATTAGGGCAATAAAATCTGTATCCCTTGGATTTTTCTGGATAACCAATAAAATATCCTGAAATAGTTCTTGGCTCCAATTTCTTTTCATGTGGATTGAATACTCTTATCTCTGCAGGACACCCCCATATATGTAGATGTCTCAGACTGGGTTTCCTACCAGTCCATAACTCAAAAGGAGTCGATGAAACTGACTTGCTAGGAACCCTGTTCAAGATGTACATAGCTGTCCTAAGAGCTTCACCCCACATCGACTCAGGTACAGAGGAGTAACTCATCATGCTCCTAACCATATCCATCAGAGTACGATTTCGCCTTTCAGCAACACCGTTCTGCTGTGGCACACCTGGTAATGCATATTGAGCACAAATACCCCGTTGTTCTAGGAATCTAGCAAAAGGACCAATATTCTGACTAGATCCATCATATCTGCCATAAAATTCACCACCTCTATCAGATCTGACAATTTTAACTTTTCTATCTAATTGTCTCTCAACCTCATTTATGTATACTTCAAGAGTATCAACGGCTTGAGACTTTTCATGTATTAGATAAACTTTGCCATATCTGGACAGATCATCTATAAATGTGATGAAATATTTTTCTCCACTAAAACAAGGAATATGGAGTGGTCCGCAGATATCAGTATGAATAATCTCAAGGAGTTCTTTACTTCTTGTGGCATTTTTCTTTATTTGTTTAGTTTGCTTTCCCTTAATGCAATATATACAAATATCAAAACCAGTGAAGTCTAAATGTTCCAAAATATTATCCTTCACTAATCTTTCAATTCTTTCCTTGGAGATATGCCCCAATCGTCTATGCTACAATATGGAAGATCTTTCATTATTGAAACTATGTTTAATCCAACATTTGATTGCAGGGTCATTAGTGTCTTTGCAAACTCAAGATCCAAATTAATTCTGTACAAACCATCACACAGAATTCCAGAACCAACTTTTATTGAATCGTAAAATATGCTGAGTTTGCCACTACCAAAAGAAATACAATATCCCAACTCATCAATTCTAGAAAGAGAAATCAAATTTCTAGAAATTGTAGGGACATAACATGTGTCAACAAGATCCATCAAGTGACCCGTCTCTAAGCGTAGACGATAAGTTCCCATTGATATCACTTTCGCTTTAAGACGATTTCCCATAATAATGAATCTTTCATGTTCTTTTGGTTTCCGAATTGAAAGGAATCCCTGCATGTTATTTGTAACATGAGTTGAAGCACCGGAATCTATCCACCAAGTGTTAGAAGGAACTTCTGTAATGTTTGATTCGAAACATACAAAGGTCGAGTTAATACCTTTCTTTTTGAACCAAGTCTTGCGTTTAATGCAATCCTTCTTCACATGTCCTTTCTTGCCACAAAAGAAGCACTTTACAGTAAAGGCTTTCTTTTCATTAGTCTGTTTAACATTTCCAGACTTAGCAAATCTCTTTGATGGATGATGCTTCAACTTTCTTTTCTTATTACCTCCTCCTTAAGTAGTCGTCATAACATTATATGAATTTTCCTGCCTTAATCTCAATTCTTTCTGAACACACATGCTAGTCAACTCATTCAAGTTCCACTTATCCTTATTTGTATTATAGTGAATCTTGAATGGGCCAAACTGAGAAGGAAGAGAATTAAGAATAAATTGCACGAGGAAAGATTCATCAACATTCATGCCTAATGTTTTAAGTTTTGCAGCTTTGTCGGCCATATTGAGGATATGATCCTGAATTCCTCGAGTACCATCATACTGAGCCGTAGTCAGTTCTTTCATCAATGTGCCAGCCAATGACTTATCAGCAGATTTAAATCTGTCTTCAATAACTTTTAAATATTCCTTTGCGCTAGTTGCAATCGGTAATGAAGTCTTTATGTTATTTGCAATTGTCATTCTTATGAACATTAAACTAAGCCTATCAGATCTTTCCCAAGCCTTCATTTCATTTAACTTGTTCTGCAGTACTTGCTAGTCATAGGTGCCCAGCAAGCCAATCACGTGAGTGATGGCACGTGTGACTTGATATATAATCTTTTTGCTTATTATATTTTGGCGTATATCACTTTATAACTATTGCATAAATGCATATATATTGTGATGTCCTTGGATTTGTGCAATGGGAATCGGATCATGATGAGATCACGATAATGAGATCGATTCACCTTTAAACACATATCCTAAATAATCCCGGTCATAGGTTACTCGAGAGGGACATCGTGATAACCGGATAGACTGGTGTGCTGTATACCCGTCCATATGATGGATGCAGCTGGTCTCATAGCTGCTCGTGTAGGGACACTAGGGATACAGTACAGGTGCTCATTGGAGAATGAGTTCACTGATTGATCCGCTTACGGAATGCTGGATGGTTGATGATGCCTTATTGTCAGACAACGATTCCGTAGTCCTAGTGGTGTATCTGGTTCTTAGACTTGAGACACCAAGGATGTCCTGTATGAGTGCTCCACTCTTTGATACCAGACTTATAGGTTTGGTTGTTCCCAGATCTAGTACAGCTGGTCATTGGGAGTGGTAGTCGACCTTACGAGGGCTATTGAGTGTCGATAGAGGATCATCCACTCTCGGTATCATAAGAGGAATATCCCATGTGTTCTTGCTCAGACAAATCCCTGGCCAGGGTCATTCGGGTTGAGAGAGAAAGAGTTCTCCGGGAGAATCCGATTAGAGCGAGACTCGAGTAGAAACCGTATGGGTCTGACAGCACCATGCTCGATATACGGTCTCTGGGATATTAGATGGATGAGGGACTATAGGTACATGGTAACTGAGGACAGACAGGTCCAATGGATTGGATTCCCCTGTATCGTCTGGGGACTACGGCGTAGTGGCCTAGTACTTCCGTAGTCGATGAGTCGAGTGAATTATTACAGAGATAATAATTCACTGAGTTAGAAGGAGTTCTGACAGGTATGACTCACGGCCAGCTCGATATTGGGCCTAGAGGGTCACACACATATGGTAGGCATTGCGATGAGTAGAGGTTCGGATATGAGATATCCGACGGAGCCCTTGTCTTATTGGATGCAGATCCAATACCCACTAGGGAAAGGACCCATTAGGGTTTTGACACGGGATCTCTATAAATAGGAGGGATTCACAGCCTCATAGGCTAGAGTCTTTGCTTGCCCTTCCTATTCTCCTCTCCCTCTCCCCCTCAGAGTAGGCCTGGAGTTTTGAGGAGCGTCGTCGCAACCCTGCTGTGTGGATCACCGCTAGAGAGGAGGACGCTTGACCTCCTTCACCCTCTCCTAAGGATCTGCAAGGAAACAGAGATATACGATCTCCCTAGGTAACACAATCTCTATACGCAGTTTTGTGTTTTTGCGGATTTTGCGCACCAATCTTCGCACGACGATGAACATCTTTTTGGGAATCGGGGATTTTTGTTTTCTTGTTCTTCCGCTGCGCATATGATGTCGCCCCCCCTATGATTTCCCAACAGTGGTATCAGAGCCAGGTTGTTCGTGCGAATGATTGGTTTTTGAACTGCGTGTGTTGTGTTTAGGAAGAATATTGACGTCAAAATCGTTGACGCAAAAGCAAGGAAGGGCAGCAACAGTTGCTGCCCTCGATCTGCATGCCTGCAGCCAGCCGCAACCAGGCAGCACAGCGCCGGCGCATGCGCAAGCGCTGTGCCTGCAGCAGCCGGCCGGCGGTCTGCTTGCAGCAGGCTTGCGGCCGGCGGGGCTGGCAGCCCGCTCGGTAGAAGCGCCTGCGGCCACTGAGCCCGCGGGCAGAGGCGCCGCGGGGCAGCAGCGCGGGCTGAGGCACCGCAGGGCAGCGGCGCCTGTGGCCGCTGCTCCCACGGGCAAAAACCCTGCAGGGGCTGCCGCCAGCGAGACAGCACCACCTGCGGGCGCTGACTCGCGGGCAGAACCGCCCGCGAAGGCGGCGACGCCCGCGGGGGCGCCCACCTGCAGCGGCAGCGACCCCAGCGGGCGTGCCACCTGCAGGCGACGGCAGTGCCCTCGCCCTCGCCGCACAGGCCGCCGCCAGCAGGGTGGCGGCGGCGGCGGCGCAGCAGCAAGGGGGAGAAGGGCATTAGGGTTTTCTGGGCAAAAAGACAGTTTTGCCCCCTCGGAATTTGAGAAATTCCAGTTTCTGTCTTTTGTCCAAATTATGAAAATACCCTTAGGAATTGAGAAATTCCCTATATATCCCTGATTTCAGAAAATATTAATTAATTAAAAGGTTTAGTTGATTATTATTTTTATTATTATCTAGTAGTCCTACATGATGATAATTATTTATACATGTGATGTATGATGAGTGGACGGATGATCATGGACCGTGTGATGTGTGTACTTGTGATTATTATTATTGAGGTCTGCGAACCTCCATTATATTTCTCGTTTATTGTCGGGCCTGCGTGCCTATGATTAAGTTGTAATCACATGAGGAGGCGCAGCGGGAGCGTGGAAGCCATAGCGGGACCCACGAGACGGACGATCGTGATGCATGGAGATGCATCAAGATGTCGACGGAACCGACGAGGACGAGATGGACGATCACAAGGCATGGAGATGCACCGTTGCACACATAGATCTTGATGTGAGTGATTAGGCCTACTGGCTCGGGCCTAATCATATTAGGTTGTGGTCCATGATCATCTGGTGTGATTGCTTATACACATACTAGATATGTATATATATTTGCATGCGATGTAGATATATATTAAATATGTATATGTGTGACATGTCATATTAGGAGACCAAATCATAGAAACATCTCTCGATAAAATTAAGTCGGTAAACGTGAGGCAATTAGATTGACCCACGTGGCCTTCCATCGTTATGAGTAGGAACCGAATCCCGGTGTAGGTTGAGTTGGTCGAGTCCCTCGAGACTCACCTATATCGCGATTCGCTATCTTGCTTACGACATAGAGATGTCACCGGTGACCTGAGGGCATGATATGCTTGGTCGAGTCCCTCGAGGGTATATCATCAAATCAGACTCATCTTGTAACGAAGGTGTTGACTTAACCGAGCATCATGGTTGGTCGAGTCCCTCGAGGCCATGGTGATTCGGAGGCCGAACAGGACGGGAATCACAAGGAGTTGTGATCGGCAAGAGTTGTCTACCTTTTAGGCTTAGTGTGATTGGTCGAGTCCCTCGAGGTTACACTAAGACGCTGATTGGATCCTGATCCCCACTAGAAGTCTGCCGGAGACTTCCGTTTCACGTGCTGAGGGTATCGCGTGACTCGTTAGTAAAATAGTGGGAGCATATTAAGATAGAAGTCCATATCTTGATAGTTTATTTCTTGCAAAATCTGCATGTTATTCATTTTTGCTACATCTTTATTTTCAAAAATGTCGCTTTCAAATCCCTTACGTGGCATACTTGATGTCAACCGCCTCACTGGTCCAAATTATACGGATTGGCTCCGTAACTTGAGAATTGTTCTCACAGCGGAGAAAATCGTGTACGTCCTTGATACAGTGATGCCTACGCCCGAAGAAGGGGCAAGCGAGGATGAGATCGCTCGCTACGTGAAGTACATTGATGACTCCACTCTTGCTCAGTGCTATATGTTGGGCTCTATGACTCCAGAGTTACAGAGACAACATGAAAAGATGGATGCCAGATCCATTCTCCTACATGTCCGTAAATTGTTTGAGGAACAGGGAAGGACTCAACGATATGAGATATCCAAGAGCCTTTTCCGCGCTAGGATGACTGAAGGGACACCGGTTCAGAACCATGTCCTAAAGATGATTGAGTGGATAGAGAAACTCACAAGTCTAGGAATGGTCCTAGAGGATAACTTGTGTGTGGACATTGTGCTTCAGTCCCTACCAGATTCCTTTTCACAGTTCATAATGAACTTTAATATGAACAAGCTTGAGGTGACTCTCCCAGAGCTCCTCAATATGTTGAGGGAGGCAGAGAGTACTATTAAGAAAGAGAAGCCAGTTCTCTACACTGGTGAGACCAGAAAGAAAAGGAAAGCAGAAAGGTCCCTTAAGAAGGGAAAGGGCAAGGGCAAACAAGGTAAAGCAAAGGTTGCTAAGAAAGACCCAACAAAGGACAAAGGCCAGTGCTTCCACTGTGATAAAGATGGGCACTGGAAGAGAAACTGCAAAGAGTACCTTGCAGAAAGGGCGAAACAAAAGCTTGATGAAGCTTCAGGTACATTCATGATCAGTCTCCATTTGTCAGACTCTTATGATAACACATGGGTATTAGATACCGGTAGTGCTTATCATATATGCAATTCGTTGCAGGTTCTGGCAAGGCCTAGGAGACTAGAGAGAGGCGAGATGGACCTCAAGATGGGTAATGGAGCAAAAGTTGTTGTATTAGCTGTTGGCGAGGTCGCCCTACATCTGCCTAGTGGAGCTTTTATTGCATTAGATGCATGTTATTTTGTTCCTTCTATTATCAAAAACATTATCTCCATTTCATGTTTAACAGTTAGTGGATATAAATTTGTTTTTGAGAACAATGGTTGTTCGATATTATTAGATGATAAGATCATCACGAAAGGAACATTGCATAATGGTTTATTTATGTTAGACACCACTCCACATATCATGAATATAAATGTGTCCAAAAGGAAACGAGATGAGTTGAACAGTGCATACCTGTGGCATAGTAGGCTAGGTCACATCCATGAAAGAAGGATTCAAAAGTTGCTAAATGATGGATATCTAGATCCATTCGACCATGTGTCATATGCAACTTGTGAGCCTTGCATTCGTGGAAAACTGACCAACTCTCCATTTAGTGGAACTGGAGAGAGAGCCACTGAGTTGTTGGAACTCATACATAGTGATGTATGTGGACCCATGTCAACTCATGCCATTGGAGGTTACTCCTACTTCATTACATTTACTGATGATTTCTCAAGGTATGGATATGTGTACTTAATGAAGTACAAGTCCGAGGCCTTTGAGAAATTCAGAGAGTATAAGAATGAGGTGGAGAACCAAACTGGAAAGAGTATCAAAACTCTTCGATCAGATCGAGGAGGTGAGTACTTAAGTACAGAGTTTACTCACTTCCTCAAGGACCATGGGATATTATCCCAATGGACACCTCCTTATACACCTCAGCTCAATGGTGTCTCTGAAAGGAGAAATCGTACATTATTAGATATGGTACGGTCCATGATGAGTTTCGCTGACCTACCCATCTCATTCTGGGGATATGCCCTAGAAACCGCAGCTTACCTTCTGAACAGAGTTCCAACTAAGTCGGTGGTGTCTACACCATATGAGATATGAAAAGGGAAGAAGCCTGATCTTAAAGTAGTTAAGATTTGGGGCTGCTCTGCCCATGTTAAAAGACACAACCTCGATAAGTTAGAATCAAGGACAGGGCGATGTAAATTTGTGGGATACCCCAAGGAAACTTGTGGGTATTACTTCTATCATCTCGAGGACCAAAAGGTCTTTGTAGCTAAGAGAGCAGTGTTCCTTGAGAAGGAACACATTCTTGGCGGAGACAGTGGGAGAATGATAGAGTTGAGCGAAGTTAGGGAACCAAGCTCAAGCACCACTCTACAGCCCGAGTCTGTTCAGGTATCTAATACACAAGTTTCAACTTTACGCAGGTCTGATAGAGTATCCCATCCTCCTGAGAGATATGTGGGACATATTAGAGCAGAGGATGTAGAGGATATTGATCCTCAGACCTACGAGGAGGCTATTATGAGTATAGACTCCGGGAAGTGGAAAGAAGCCATGAATTCTGAGATGGATTCTATGTACTCCAATAAGGTTTGGAACCTAGTTGATGCACCCGAAGGTATTGTACCCATCGGTTGCAAGTGGATCTTTAAGAAAAAGATCGGAGTAGATGGAAAGGTAGAGACCTATAAAGCAAGGCTAGTGGCTAAGGGGTATCGTCAAAGGCAAGGTGTTGACTACGACGAAACTTTCTCACCCGTAGCAATACTAAAATCCATCAGAATTCTATTGGCTATTGCAGCACACTATGATTATGAGATCTGGCAGATGGATGTGAAAACCGCATTCCTCAACGGGAACCTAGAGGAGGAGGTGTATATGATGCAACCTGAGGGATTCGTGTCCAAGAACTGCCCAGATAAGGTGTGTAGGTTGCTTAGATCCATTTATGGACTAAAGCAAGCTTCCTGAAGTTGGAACATAAGATTTGATGAGGCAATCAGATCTTATGACTTCGTTAAGAACGAAGATGAGCCTTGTGTATACAGAAAGGTAAGTGGGAGCGCTATTAGCTTTTTGGTGTTATATGTGGATGACATCCTCATCATTGGGAATGACATAGGAATGCTATCCACAATAAAGGCTTGGTTATCTAGACACTTCTCTATGAAGGACTTAGGAGAAGCATCTTATATCTTGGGGATTAGAATCTATAGAGATAGATCCAAAAGGATGCTTGGCTTGTCCCAGTCCAGGTACATAGAAACTATTGTCAAAAGGTTTGACATGGAAATTTCCAAAAGAGGTCTCATACCGATGAGACATGGGATATCGCTTTCTACGAGTATGTCCCCAAAGACTCCAGAAGAAAGGGCGAACATGGATATGATACCTTATGCCTCAGCAATAGGGTCTATCATGTATGCCATGCTATGTACTAGGCCTGATATAGCGCATGCTCTGAGTGTCACGAGCAGGTATCAGGCGGATCCAGGCTTGGAGCACTGGAAAGCAGTAAAGTGTATCCTTAAGTACTTGAGAAGGACTAAGGATCTTTTACTAGTATATGGAGGTAATAGCCTTAAGGTTGAAGGCTACACTGACTCAAGTTTTTAGTCTGATGTCGATGATAGCAAGTCGAATTCAGGGTATGTGTACACCTTGAATAGAGGAGCAGTGTGCTGGAAGAGTTCCAAGCAAGATACCACTGCTGACTCGACCACAGAGGCGGAGTACATTGCTGCATCAGATGCAGCAAAGGAGGGAGTCTGGGTGAAGAAGTTCATCACAGATTTGGGAGTCGATACAGATAGCGACAAGTCGACTTCCTTATATTGCGACAACTATGGGGTGATTACTCAAATAAGGGAACCCGGGTCTTATCAGAAGTGTTCTGAGGAGGTTCCAGCTTATAAGAGAGATCGTAACCCGAGGAGATGTAGCAGTGGAAAGAGTTCCATCCGAAGATAACATTGCAGATCCACTAACAAAGCCATTGTCTCAGATTGTCTTTGAGCGTCACAGGGGTCTGATGGGGATCAGACACATAGGTGATTGGCTTTAGGTCAAGTGGGAGATTGCTAGTCATAGGTGCCCAGCAAGCCAATCACGTGAGTGATGGCACGTGTGACTTGATATATAATCTTTTTGCTTATTATATTTTGGCGTATATCACTTTATAACTATTGCATAAATGCATATATATTGTGATGTCCTTGGATTTGTGCAATGGGAATCGGATCGTGATGAGATCACGATAATGAGATCGATTCACCTTTAAACACATATCCTAAATAATCCCGGTCATAGGTTACTCGAGAGGGACATCGTGATAACCGGATAGACTGGTGTGCTGTATACCCGTCCATATGATGGATGCAGCTGGTCTCATAGCTACTCGTGTAGGGACACTAGGGATACAGTACAGGTGCTCATTGGAGAATGAGTTCATTGATTGATCCGCTTACGGAATGCTGGATGGTTGATGATGCCTTATTGTCAGACAACGATTCCGTAGTCCTAGTGGTGTATCTGGTTCTTAGACTTGAGACACCAAGGATGTCCTGTATGAGTGCTCCACTCTTTGATACCAGACTTATAGGTTTGGCTGTTCCCAGATCTAGTACAGCTGGTCATTGGGAGTGGTAGTCGACCTTACGAGGGCTATTGAGTGTCGATAGAGGATCATCCACTCTCGGTATCATGAGAGGAATATCCCATGTGTTCTTGCTCAGACAAATCCCTGGCCAGGGTCATTCGGGTTGAGAGAGAAAGAGTTCTCCGGGAGAATCCGATTAGAGCGAGACTCGAGTAGAAACCGTATGGGTCTGACAGCACCATGCTCGATATACGGTCTCTGGGATATTAGATGGATGAGGGACTATAGGTACATGGTAACTGAGGACAGACAGGTCCAATGGATTGGATTCCCCTGTATCGTTTGGGGACTACGGCGTAGTGGCCTAGTACTTCCGTAGTCGATGAGTCGAGTGAATTATTACAGAGATAATAATTCACTGAGTTAGAAGGAGTTCTGACAGGTATGACTCACGGCCAGCTCGATATTGGGCCTAGAGGGTCACACACATATGGTAGGCATTGCGATGAGTAGAGGTTCGGATATGAGATATCCGACGGAGCCCTTGTCTTATTGGATGTAGATCCAATACCCACTAGGGAAAGGACCCATTAGGGTTTTGACACGGGATCTCTATAAATAGGAGGGATTCACAGCCTCATAGGCTAGAGTCTTTGCTTGCCCTTCCTATTCTCCTCTCCCTCTCCCCCTCAGAGTAGGCCTGGAGTTTTGAGGAGCGTCGTCGCAACCCTGCTGTGTGGATCACCGCTAGAGAGGAGGACGCTTGACCTCCTTCACCCTCTCCTAAGGATCTGCAAGGAAACAGGGATATACGATCTCCCTAGGTAACACAATCTCTATACGCAGTTTTGTGTTTTTGCGGATTTTGCGCACCAATCTTCGCACGACGATGAACATCTTTTTGGGAATTGGGGATTTTTGTTTTCTTGTTCTTCCGCTGCGCATATGATGTCGCCCCCCCTATGATTTCCCAACAGTACTTTCATCAGTCAAGTCTGCATGCTTTTTAATAAGTAATGCTAGATCAAGATCTAATACACCCAGTGTGAATTGCACATGCTCTAACCATTCTGAATAATTTGATCCAGAAAGTACAGGGACACTTGAAGCATATGAGTATATATGCGGAAGTACCACTGCAAAAGATATATAACAACATTAATGCTTTGAGTTTGTCAAAAATTGATGAACTATTGATATCATCTATATTACACCTTTGGGTGAAATATTGACATATCTAGTGTTCACTCAAGAATATTTTGGAGGACTGATACCATCCTTGAGGAATAGGTATTGTTACCTTTGGGTATACAACCCTAAACTGCAAGGATATCTAAAAGAGTATCATCCTACCCCATCACATAATTATTTGAATTAGATTCTCCTTTGGGATTATCTAAATCTCATAATTATATGTGCCATTATGAATATTATTTCTTTAATATCATTTAGGACTAATTCTTTAATATTATTTTATAAGTCATTAGTCCAGGTCACTTTGGTGGCTTCAAGACTAATGCCATGATATAAAATAAAAATGTCCTATAAATGATAAAGCTTTTATTGTAATTCATATCACAAAAATCTATCATCCTAGGCCACTTTGGCAACTACTAGTCAGATAGAACTTAGGGAAATGAATTACAAATAATATTCATCAATTTATTTAATTTTTGCTAAGCAATTCAATAATAAAATGACCATAATAATTATTGAAAACTAATGCAAAACAGTTCAATAATAAAGAACAATAATAATTATTGAATATTAATACAAAACAATTCAATAATAAATAACCATAATAATTATTGAACAATAATGTAAAACAATTCAATAATAAAATAACAACAATAATTATTGAACATTTATATAAAGCAGTTCAATAATCAATTACCATAATAATTATTGAACTTTAATACAAAGCAATTCAATAATAAATAACAATAATAATTATTGAAATTTAATGCTAAGAAGTTCAATAATAAATAACCATAATAATTATTGAACATTTATGTAAAGCAGTTCAATAATAAAATAACCATAATAATTATTGAACTTTAATAAAAAGTAATTCAATAATAAATAACAATAATAATTATTGAAATTTAATGCTAAGAAGTTCAATAATAAATAACCATAATAATTATTGAACATTTATGTAAAGCAGTTCAATAATAAAATAACCATAATAATTATTGAACTTTAATAAAACTCATATGATAATTTCAAACATATACATGTGAAAATAAAAAAATTCCAAAAACAATAATTGGATTTTAATTTTATTTAACACATATATAATGAATAATTCATATGAGAAAACCATAAAATAAACCATAATTTATAGTTTTTTTTTTAATCAAAATTAAATCCAATCAAATAATCAAAAAATATAATCATGATTAAAATTAATCATAATTATAATAAATGATATTTATCAATTTTATAATTGAGAATATAACCTAAATTTCTCAATTTCATAATGATAAAAAACCGAAAATATTTGATAGGATATATAAATCGAAAATATGCGAATGGCAGAACTGTAATTTGACAGAAATTAGACCCGAGGGCAAAACCGTAAATATGTTGACAGAACATAAACTGTAATTATGATATTTGCAAAGGGTAAAACTGTAAATTTTCAAAAACCCTATCCTCGAGGACAAAAACGTAAATATGCCAAAACCCTAATCTGCCATCGCCGCTGCCGCTGCTGCCTGCGGCTTGGCCGCCAGTACGCGGCTGCGGGCTTGGCCGCCAGTACGCGGCTGCGGGCTGCCGCCTGTGCGCGGCTGCCAGCGACCGCCTGTGCGCGGCCACTACCGCCACGGCACTACCGCCGCGGGGCTGCTACTGCTCACGCGCGGCCGCTGCCGCTGCGGCGGTTCCTGCCCGCGGGTGGCTGTTGCCAGCACGCGGCCGCCGCCTGTGCACGGCCAACTCACGCATGGCCGCCGCCTGGGCTATCTGCCTGCGTGCGGCCGACCGTCGCATGGACGGATTCTGGCCGTGTGCGACCGGGGTTCTGTGATGCCGTCGCACGGACGGAGTTCTGTGATACCGTCGCACGGACGGAGTTCTGTAATGTCGTCACGCTACTCGGCGTAACCGCAGATTTGCAGCGAGGTCGATGGTGACCATTACTGCTTAGCAGTTCTTGGAAAACAAAGGTAAACCGGGCTCTGATACCAATTGTAAGCATAAAAATCTGTAATTATGCTAAGTCAATAATGCGGAATTAACCTATATGCCAGAATTTGAAATCAATACATAGATCAAATTATACGATGCGTACCTTTTGAAGCCATCCGTTCAGAGATCTTGTTTGATCTGCTCAGCACCGTGATCCAAGATTGCTGCAGGCTCCGTCTTTAATCCGATCGCGCTGCGGAATCTGCAGGGAGTGCGAAGAGTAGACCCTTTCTCCTCTCTTCCTATCCTTTCACAGGATCACTCCGAGGAATCGTTCCGTAATGGACTTAGTCTTGGCTAAAATATCGCAACGGAACCCAATTCTATTATATATCTTATTCAATAAAAAGGCCACATATTCTAACATTAGCAACATCGTAGCATTTAAATTATGGAATCCTAACACTCTTAATTTGGCCGGTCTTGAAATGTTGTCCACAGCTTTTCCAAAATATGCATCTCGTACCAGTAGCGTCCGCAGGGCAGGAAATTTCCCCAGCGTCTCGTGGATTTTGGAAGACGAGTAGGTTCCTGGTAAGGACAAGTGATGCACATCCTTCCTTGGTTCTGTGGCAGTGTATGGCGCTAGCAACGCGACACCTTCTTCTCCCGATATATGTTGTGCAAGGTCATGAATGAGGTCGTGCATCTTGCATGTTCTCAAACTGCAATATCCTTTGACTTCTAACTCATAATCTCTCCAACGAAAATAATCATGCATGATATTACCCAAGAAGTCTACGTATCTACGTTCTTTAACTCGGCGTACATCTTGAAAGAAGCATCTCTTGTGTAGCTCCATGAAAATTCGGTGGCCTTTAACCTCCGGTTCTGCTGTTCCTTCCGATGGAATAAACCCCTGAGCCATCCACAGTCGAATCAACATGTCAACTTCTATCTCGTAATCTTTGGGGAATATGGCACAGAAGGCGAAGCATCGCTTCAGGTGCGAAGGCAAGTCATTATAACTCAGAAGCAGTGCAGGTAGGATATCACTACCGACTTTGGTAGCCCAGATGCTACTTTCCTTTATAGCAGACCACTCCCTTTCATCATTCTGGTAGCTCATCATGCTGCCCAGGGCCTTCACTGCGAGAGGCAATCCCCCACACTTTGTTACAATGGCTTTTCCAATCTCCACCAGATTTTGATGCTGCTGCTTATCATCATCTTGTCCGCTTGGAAATGCTCTTCTCCTGAACAAATCCCATGAATCTTCTTCAGATAGGAATGGCAGCTTGTGAGTGGTGAGCGTACCCATCATGGACGACACTCCATCACTACGCGTGGTCACAACAACTCTGCTTCCGTCTCCTCCGCAAGCTAACAGCGCTTTTAAGTCGTCCCACTTCGATGAGTCTTCATTCCATACGTCGTCTAACACAAGCAGATATCTTTTCCCGGCCAATACATCTCGAACACTGCATTGTAACATGTCCATAAATTTCAGGTCGCTCTGTCTCCCAGTGGCGGAACTGATGATCGCTTTAAGAATCTCTCCCAGATCAAAAACAGAGCCCACACAAACCCAAATACGCAATTGGAAATGCCTCTCCACCCGCTTGTCTTGGTAGATCAGTTTAGCTAAGGTAGTCTTTCCTAATCCTCCCATGCCAACTATAGGGAGGACTGCAATCTTCTCATTCTCATCCTGCTGTTCTATTAGCAGCTTTACTATCTCATCCTTCTCCTCGCCTCTACCAATAACATCCGATTCCACGACATAAGAGTGTGTTTGTCGTACAGTTGGGGGGGTTTGCTCTTGTGTGCGAACTGCAAAATTGAACTTACGACTCTCTGCTGCAATCTCATCTATACTCTTTACTACTTCGTTCAATTTCCTTGCCATTTTGAATCGAAAATAAAGTGGATTATGGGATGAAAAGAAGTCACTGACCTTGCCCATCATCTTGTTCTCGATTGCTCTGTTACTCTTCCTGAGGGTTTCGAGATTAAATTCGTCGAGAACGTCCTCTGCAGCGTAGGCCGCATCCCTGAGTGCCGTCAACCAATTTTTGACGGCAGTGTCCTTAATCTGCTGCTCCTCTGCATCTCCAACGATGGATTGAATCCGCAACAACGTCCTCTCAAGCTTTTCCAGGTCCTCCTCCAGACCCCAGACACCACCTATCTGCCGGACTACGCTATTCTTCGTTGAGCCGATCAGAATTTCCAAGAAGGACGAGAGAAGTGCCTCGACAACCATGATTATTGTTGTCAGAATATGGTGGTGCTGGAGGTTCAATGGACGATGTATCTCAGGTTGCATACGAGTCTTTTGCACCTCTCCGACCTTATTTTTCTTTCTCGCTTGGATGGGATGGAATTTGTTAGCTGCGGATGCAAGCTACTAACGAAAAAGTTTCTGCTTCCGTGGATTGCACGCAGCATACGATACTATTCCTTTCTTCTTCTTCCTCTTCTTACAAAGCGGTTAACGAAAAAGTTTCTGCTTCCCTGGATCGCACGCAGCATACGATACAATTCCTTTCTTCTTCTTACATAGCGGTTTTCTTTAACTATGCAACCCGAGAGGAGTTGCTATCTCCTGCTGTCTCATAAACTTTCTATTCATCGGAAGAAACTGCTTATGCATATTGACTTGGTGTCAATGGAGTGCAGACATATTACTTCACATCCAATGGAGACAGACAGCATCAGGAATCTGATAAAATGCTCTAATTAAAGCGAAAAATGCACCATCAATCTTCTGCTTTTTCGACAATAATCCACCGTTCCAGCCTCGGCAAGTTCATCTTTTCGGCACAAGGCAAAGCAAGAACATGAAGCAAATCATTACGTACACCCAACCAA
The DNA here is from genome assembly GCF_036884655.1 of Musa acuminata AAA Group. Lineage (NCBI taxonomy): Eukaryota > Viridiplantae > Streptophyta > Magnoliopsida > Zingiberales > Musaceae > Musa > Musa acuminata. The sequence continues at coordinate 39,268,952 of NC_088327.1, forward strand.
GAAGCAAAGAACCTCTCGTTCTGTGAGTCCAGGGGAAACCTGCCCTCTTCTCCATTACACAGGATCAGCATACCTTCCTTTTTCCCACACAAAAATGAGATGTTTTGGTAGCTCGAGCAAAAGACGGCAACCATTTTTGCTCTACTTCTATAGCTCTCTGCTAATATCAATTTCCCTCCTCGCTTACACCGTCTCTCTAGTTTTGGGCATCCCGAGGTTGTCGAAGCTTCAAGGCTGGTGAAATATCACCATAAACCACCATCGGCGTCGATTTTAGCTTATGGAATCTCTCGAATTCCTTATCTGAAGGCGAAGATGATATGTTTGGACAACAACTAATGGATGAACTTTGGAGAGATACGAGCTGAGTAATGCATTCCATTAACGATATTAAACATGGGGAGTTTTGAGAGAAGAAGTCTTTCGAGGGATGCAGGGCAATCTGCGACAGCTCATCATGGAGGGAGGCGAGGCTTTTCCAGAAGTTGGATTGCTCCGACGAGAACAACCAGTCGCAGTGACGGACGTGCAGTTCTGCCTAGCTCCATGATATGCCCTCTCCTCGAACCAGCCTCTGATGGATTCCTTTGATAGACGCCTCGAGGACACCGTTTTCCCAAGGAATGGCTTGTCTCACCAACTCTACTACTTCACCTCCTCGGCTGCTCCTCCATCCTCGTCAAAAAAATAAATACCGCTGGGATCAATTGAGAAATTGGATAATTTAAAATTTTAGTGCATGCAAAATTTGCCTACATAAATCAATCATCATTGTGTTTGAATCTAACTAATATCAATTCCATCAAAAAACACTTGAGCTTCTAAGTTATAAGTCAAACCTAGTCAATATAACTCAATTCTTCTGATTAGAACATAGAAGTCAAACACAAACTTGAGTCAAAGGGTTAATCTTTTAAATTATGGGTCAAGGCTATTATATGTAATCCGATTATTTCAATCATTGTCGATACGAAAATATAATCTCTTACACATGAATATTTCCAGCAAAGACATTATGAAGATAGGAACATTTTTACCTGACAATTAATTGCTCAAATTTTTTTATATTTTGATACTGTTATCATATTTCTTAATTTTGCATGAAATTACAAGTTATATCATTATGTAAATTTAAATGCACCACAACGAGATCAATTTTGAAGATATCATCTCTTTTCTTCAACTTCTGAAGCTCTCTCTCTCTCTCTCTCTCTCTCTCTCTCCAGATTGTGTATATCACACAGAGTCAACCTTCCATAATTGCTTGACAAGCAACCACCTGGTGTCCCAACTGCTTGTTTTGTGTGTGTTCAATGGCAAGAGACACTCCAATATGCCTACATTTCGATCCCGTGGGTTTGAGTTGCAGAGACCCATCCAGCATTATGCTCTTTGGGACTGTTGAGGATTAAATAGTTAGACATTGGGCTTCTTAACCCACACTTGATCTGCATTGGAAATGGTAGCCAACTTGATGAATTCATGTGGTGGATGCACAGAATCTGTTCGATGAAATGCCTGTAAGAAGTGTTTCCTTTGCATGTTATTTTTTTCTTTTTGTCCTTTAGAGTGTTTGATTGAAATATTTCATATGACGACAAACAAAAGGTGTTCATTTAAATTTCGCTACTCTGTTCAGTTTAGGATACAAAGTTGACGGATACATTGAAACTGGAATCTGAAGATCATAGCTGTTAAATTTGTTTCGCAGAGCTCAACTCCAGAAGAAGAACAAAAGCATTTGCCAGAATAACATCTATAATAATGAATTTGTCACCAGGAGAGTATTCAAGAGAAAGTTTTGCCCAGTTTCATTGGTTAAGATGAAGGATGTCCTTTGAAGCACTTCAGATTCAATGAAAGAAATTCGAGGTCATTGAGAACTCACAAAGAAAGCAACAGTAACAGGAGGCTGAAATCTATTCATAAATTTCAATGGTGAAGCAAGCTCTTCTGTTGATCATTGGTTAAGATGGAAGACATGCATAGTTAAAGCTGTAAAAGTAGAGGTTATTGGTCATTGGTGAAGTGAGCAGAAGATTTACCTCCGCTCGACACGGTTCTAATTCATTGTAAGTGTAACTTCGCCTATTAATAATTACAATACCAGTTGTTATCTAAATTGTTTGGAATTCAGAAGCATTGAAATTAAAATATCTTTTGCACAATCCATGAAGTGACAGCATATATAAACGGGAAAATAGTATATTACTTCACAATTGTTATCTGACATCCATATGATTTTGTGTAGCTGTTTGAAATTTAAAACTATTGGACTTTGATATAATTTTGCTCAATCAATGAAGTGATAGCATCTATAATTTTCACAATTTCTCTGAGAATAAAGGTTATCATTTGAATTTATCATAAACATGCTACTTGCCAAAACAAATCAATCATGAATTCTAAAATTAGTGAGTATTAAAATAAGTTTAAAAAATGATATTTTGAGTACATAAATGAAACATTTATCATAAACACAAGCTATAGTATGTTAAGAGCTTTTAAGTTTCTTAAAAATGCTTCTCCTATGTGGGAACCGCACTTTACAAACACAGCTGGGTAGCCAATGGGAGCATCAACCCAGGCTTCAAACCCTTGATTATGCCCTGGGTGATTGAAAGGCCTGGTGAAGATCTTTCCTGTCCAAATGTGTTGCCAGGAACACCCACCTGCCATAGGGAAATAGGCCTTGACTTCCTTTTTGGCTTTGTCAAGGACAGGAACTACCAGTATATCTGTCCCAACTAAGAACTGCTGGTATGTCAAGCTATGTACATGCTTGTCATCTGGATAGTGGAGGAATAGATGCCTAGCAACAGGCAAGCCTCTCTGAGCTGCCTCCTGAGAAAAATAAATCAACAAAAGAAGCACATCAGAAAAATGAAAAGAGGATTTCTTGCATATAGATATTAATTTTTTTGAAACAAAATCTAATATCGACATACATTTATGAGAATGTACCTTTACAAGTTGGATTCGGTAGAATTTCCAAGCTTTGTATATCTTGGCACAGCGTGCAAAATGAGCTAATGTGTTTCTGTTAGAGTAAAACTGGCAATTGGACGATGGCTTGTTTCCCTGTAGATGCTACAAATGTTAGTGATGCTTCCACTTAGGGAAGTATGGAAATCAAACTTTGCTACTAGCTGAATTTTTTTGGTGCTTACTTCATGTGTCCGGAATACTACATTGAATGCATTTAATTCCATCCAGCGCATGAGAAGTTCTTCGCTTCGACGGTACCTGATGATAGGCATGTCTACTGTACAGTAGCCTCCAATATCACTATGGTTGAAGGCAAAACCTGAGAGGCCACTGCTCAGCAAACCTGTTACGCTACTCTTTATTCCATCATTAGCCTGCCAACTTACCATTTGATCACCCTCCCAAAACAACATAGACCACTTAGGGCTACCTCTGAAGCCAGCCCTCATGAAAAAGACTAAGTTTTCTTCTGGATCTTCCTTCTCCTTTCCATGACAGGTTGCTGCCCAATCATCTACAAATTCCCTGTTGACCTTAGCCCAAAGTTCAGGGTATCTGTTATGAGCTTCAAAGGGGTCTTCATCTATGTGAAAATATAAATACTATGTTAGTGTTTAAACATCATACTAATATTACAATAGAGAATTTTATTGAGTACCTGAATAGAGGTGAGCATCTAAAGGTAATCCTTCACCAAAATCGGCCATCCAACCTCTTACTCCAGTATCCACCATTTCGCGTAGAATTTTCTTGAACCAACTACTTGTTGCAGGATGTGTAAAATCCAACATTCCCACATCAAAAGCCGTGTTCGGTATCATGTATGTTCCTTGTGTTTTATCTTTTACTAAGATGCCTAAACTCTTAGCTTCTTCAAACAGATTCTTGTATTTGTTTGGCTTGTCATCAGTCTGCAATTGACAATGATCTCTTTTTCAGTTAAACTGATGACTGAATGAAATTGACCCATCTAATTAAATTGAAAAGGGCTCCAATGAGGGAAAGTTATTTACTGGAACAAGGCAGGGGTTGCAGTAGGTCATGACTCTAATATCATGAGTACGAAGATCGTTGACTAGCTCTCTCCATCCAGCATAATGGCAGGTATCAACTTCCCAGTTCCACCATAATTGTGACCCAATTACTGTTTCCCTCTTGCCAACCCAGTCCTGCAAGGTTATCACCTAGATTTTAATAAAGATTACAGAAAACATGCATGCATGTGTTGCAGGATGTCGTTACAGGTTGTCATGAATTCACACCACTAATTTTGCAAAGTGGTGGCTTCTATTTCTTCTGACTTCCCTTCTAGTTTTGAAGATCTTAGATCTGTGGTTAGCCATTTGCTATTTATTATAAGGCCACGCACACTTGAACAAACACTGGTGGCAAATGACATGATTGAACTTGTTGGTAGTGGTAACTTCATTTCATATAATTATTTGATGTGACTTACCGAGCTTATCTTGTATTTATCATAATTTTTCTTCTTTGAAATATTGTTCATATCATGATATTAGCATCAGTTTCAATCACCTGCAACCAAAATGCTGAAATAGGAACATCATGATCCTGTAATTGATCCCACACTCTGTGGACAGCTTCTGTGCCTCCCTGCATCCCGACAACAGCACCAGAAATAATCCAGTTTGGAAGCACTGGAGGTCTCCCTATGGTTTCTGTATAGGTTTCAATTAGTTCAACAGGTGAATATCCGTTCAGTATTCTTCCTTGAGCATAATTTCCATATATCTGTAAGAAGAATTTGCATTAGTTGTTTGTCATGCGGCTAGAAGTTTGATATGTACCCTTTCAGAAATACAAGTTACAACATGAAGAAGAAAAGATTAAGAGTTGAAGCGACTCAAAACTGTGCAGTCGAAGACAACAGCGTCACAAGACATGAGGTTGTCGATTGTCTTAGTATAAGGTTTGTCTCTTTTTTCCTAACTATGCAATTATGGATATACAGAAAATAGCCATTTAAGTGAGCTAATGTATAGTATTTCATTTTCCCGCAACTTTATTTTGTTTTCTGATGAAGATAAAACTATTTCACTCTGTCATGGTAAGTAAGATTCAGAGTTGGAAGATCTCATAAATCTTTGATACTCTTCCATGTTAAGAAGTGAAAAGGCAATGTGTTCCACAAAGAGTCCACTCTAATCCCATTAGCAAAAATTGTAGAACTCAAATGTCACTTTCGAAAATTCAACTACAAATCAAATAAATCATAGCTTTTGTCAGATTCAAGTACCTGAATCTGTACTCTATCAGGCTTTGTGAGATCAAAAGCTGAATAATTGTATCCTTCAAGATAAAGGGATCTCATTTTGGAGGTCATGTAGAATGGTGAAGGGGCATATGTCGTACTCCAATCACCTCCTGATCTGTCAATTGCGAAGCAGGAGAATTTACAATTTTGATTCTAAAAGAACCCTAATAAATAATGATTACCTGTAACTAATCAGATTGGCTGCGAAGGTGATGGGTTGATCTCCTCTTCCAATACCTTGCTCTTGGACAATTATAGGCACCCTCTTTCCTTTGAACTCCATATGGGAGAACTGCTCCCCAAAACCATAGAACTTTTCATCTTTGTCACTCGCATATGTGATGAAAACTTTATTGAATTCTGTAACCACTTGCTCTTCTCCTTGCTCATCCTGTGATGAGAGTGCAACAAAACCTCTTTGCCTTGAGATGTATGCAATGCATTGACGCTGCATTCGGATTAGTTTCCAGCTTGAGCCCTGTAGAATTCTTCTTTTTGTTACACTTGGGCTCAATTTCTTATCATATTCACCAAACTTTACAGAAAAACCAATTTGATTGCTGCTCCTCTGTTCAAGCAAAAACCAGTATCTAGCAACAAATGAAGGTTTCCTAGCCCATCCAAATCTGATTTTTTTCTTCCCCAGGTACAAGCTTTTCTTAGGAAGTATGTTAGTCTTCTTACTGAAGAGCCTTCCTGTGATCATCAGAATCGGGGAGTAAGACTTATTGAATGATTCAGGAGTTCCTTTATTGTTTGAGTTTGAAAACCCAGATAAGAGATTATCATCTTCAGCATTCTCTTCAATGTCCGTCTCATAAAGGACCCTTATTTCTTCCACAGACTGGTGCTTGCAGATGAAAAGAACATCACCATCCTTAATAGCGAAAGAGCCTCTGCTCTCCTCCACCTGAGTCTGGACAGCTGCAGCAGATATGAAGGCCTCTCCTGGGATCGTAGACCATATGCTCCTGTTAGGCTGAGATCGGTGCGAGATCGAAAGGCAGCCACCATTTCTGCAGCTCCAAGCAAGCTGGAAATCCTCCCCAATCTGATAACTCTGGTCTTGTGAAATCTTGTGTGGACTGAAGGAGAGTCCTCCATGGATGAAAGGCAGGCACTTTAGGGTGGAAGGAAAGGGATTGTTGATGTGCTTGTGGTGCTTCTTGGAGATCCTCAACTCTGGCATGGTTGGCTAATTGGGAAGTGATGCCCTCCTCCTGTAGGTTGAAAGATTCAGAGATCCAACTGCCTCTATATATACAAATAGCAAATTAATCCTGAATATTCTGGTGGAGCCCAGATCATCACTATCTTGAGCAAATTCACCATAGAGACCTTTTCTTGTGTCAGATGCATTTACAGTTGTCCTATTTCTTCTTTTCCTTAATTGTATTTCTTTTATATAAAGCATCTATTATCATTATGTATTTGACAAATTCCCAACTATTTTCATGTTCTTTGTCATGTAGAAAAGTGTTGTATTTTGTTCATTCATGTGGTTTTCTACCCTTGAAATTAAAAGTGAGAGAGACAGAGAGAGTGGAAAGAAAAGAAATCTGTCCATGGGGTCCAGGAGAGATTTCATATGCAGTGAACACAAAGATATCCTTTTTGTTTTTTTTTTTTGGTGGTTTGACAAAGTTCAAGTTACAGATCAAGGACTTGGTCAATTGATCATTTTCATGATATAGATGGAAATAAAAACATGTATATCAGGACCATAGATTCTGAGTGACCTTAAAGTCTGAAATTTTGAAAAGAAAAAAGTGAATATGGACATCTACTTTCACATTTCTTTTACTTGAAAACTGGAACTTTGAGTATGATGCTAGAGAAGTTTGACTCTTACATCATTCATACCTAATCTTTCATATCCAAAGACCTACTCTACTCAGTGAAAATTGACCAGATTGTTAAATTGTTTGCCAAAATAGTAAGTTTTTTTATTTGCAAATAGTGAAAATTAATAGCTATATGTAAATTTAATGTATCAACTATATACACATATATATATATATATATATATATATATATATATATATATATATATATATATATATATATATATATATTAGCCAGTGAAAGTTTCTATTAATAGTCAAACATGGGGTTTAAGTATATAAGAAAAAAATTGCAAGTTTATGAGTTTTGTTAATACACTAAAATACAGAAATCACTGATGGAATACATATGCAATTTTTATAGATATCCACATGTTGGACAGATTGGATGTATCTAGATGAGTTTCTGGTCTCCTGCATTGCCGGATGAATGCCGCCAACCCAACCTGCTTGGAACAAATTCTTCAAAAGAATATTGAATAGGAAACATTGCCATGTTTCCGGATCTATTCGTTGAGTATGTGTTGTGTATCTACCCACTTTAAGAAAGGAATTCTGGCTGGTGCACCTTCCCGTGATTGCGGGAGCATACACAACTTACATACGCACATTAGAGTCATTTTGCATATTATGTTCGGTTTGATGGGGACTAAAAATTTCGACACCGTTTCATTATATTTAAATAAATTAATTTAACATGTAATAGATTTAATCTACCGTTAGATTTTCAACTCTTTCACAAGTTATAAATCATCATATATAATAAATTCACTTCTTATTTTTAGCCTACTTAGACATAATTATAAACTAAGCCGCAGTCAGAGTCTACACGAGGAAAAAGCTAACAATTCTTATACGCATTGGGGAAGCCGACAGTAGTAAGTTTTCCAAAGTTAGATGGTGTTTTGAACGATGATGTCCATCTCGTATTCATTTCCGTAAGTTATTCGTTTTCATTAGTTATCTTTAATATTTTAGTTTCTATATTTTTAAATATTATATTAAGATATTTATATTTGTGAGAGTAAACTATTTAATCTCATTATTTTAATATTATTTTTTTAATCCTATATAGTGATCTCAATATTTTACTTTTAAAAGTATAAAAATCTTTATTTAAAATTTAAAATATTAAAATCAAAATATTAAATATAATTAATTATAAGAATAATTTATAATTCGCCCTAAGTATCAAGGATACAGATTACTTTTGAGAGAGCTTATGTCTTCAGTTTCTTACTCTCTCTTTTAAATATTTTTTTTCCTAGCAGATTTAATTCGTATAGTTATTTTTATTTAAAAAATAATAATAAAGATTGAAGTACGTAAAGTCAAGAAATCCTTGCCATTATTTTGGGTCTCATTTGTGGGTTTTGCTTCCACGTTTCATCAAATAACTATGGCAAGGCAAGCAACCTATTATTTATTTATTTATTTATTTATGACCTCAGTCAATCTGGAAAGTGACAGTGGGGCCCGATGTAGACCCGGATGTCTCAATCGATGGTGTTTGGCAGCACCTGTCTTTTGTATTTTTATCACTCCCAGATTTATCTTTGAAAATATTATATATATATATATATTTATGTTACAACATAATTTGGTGGGGTAATTTTATTTATGTTAAACATGAGAATATTTGACTCTGTCATCGATGGGGACTGCTTCAGTGGGATGTGACTTGAAGTTTGTCATCGGCGAAATCCAAATCAGATTGATCAGCATTAATATACATCAGATTCGTTATAAGTCAAATATTGACTTTGATATATAAACTATCACGTAAAATTTAAAAGTTAACATTTACTGAATTATGAGTTTACCTCTACCAAGAACTTGACAATTATAGATAAATAGCTTAAATTTTTAGAATTATAGGAACATCGTCTCTAAGTATTCGTGATAACTACCGACTACTATTACATTACTTTTGAGATGATTTCATGGATGAATATTTTTTATATTATTTTAATTTTTATATTAAAATAAATCTTTATTATTGGTAATATAAGCCGAAACATTAGTATCAATCTACCATATACAAAATCATATTTATACCTTTAGAACCAAGGCTTAAGGCCCTCTCCACGAGAGCCAACGTTCAGTGAATACCTGGGTGTCCAGCCTAAAGGGAATCGTGACACTCTTTTAGGAGTTCACGCCTCAAATTGTCCACTCGAGGAACATAAACCCTATTCCCTTTTGTGTACACGAGTCCCTCCTAGACCCAAAATCGTCGTGCCTTGCCTTCTTTGATGAGCTGCATCAGGATAACTGCCTGGGGGTCACTATACAGTCCATCCCTGATCCTGGAAAGGAATTTGGAGTGCAACTGACTTGCTTGGCCTCCGCCCTCCAATTGTACGGCATTCACGCGCTCCACTTTCCGACTCAATGCATCGGCCACGACATTTGCCTTTCCAGGCTTGTATTCCATTACCATATCAAATTCAGCTAGGAAGTCCTGCCATCGTGCTTGCTTTGGGGAAAGTTTCTTCTGTATGGAAATAACTCAGAGCGATGTTGTCCGTCCTCAACACAAATCGCGATCCGAGAAGGTAGTGTCTCCAAACTCGTAGACAGTGGATCACCGCTGTCATATCCTTCTCGTGCACTGGATATCGACGCTCGGTCTCGTTGAGCTTGCGGCTCTCGTAGGCTACCGGATGACCCTCCTGCATGAGCACTCTCCCAATTGCGAAGTCTAAACCATCTATATGGACTTCGAAAGGCTCTCCGTAGTTTGGCAATTTGAGCACCGGTTCTTCCAGAACAGCAGCATTCAGATCTTGGAATGCTATTTCACATTTGTCAGACCACTTCCAAGGCTGTTCCTTCTTCAGCAACTCCGTTAGTGGAGTTGCACGCTTCGAATATCCCACAATGAAGCGTTGATAGTAGTTGACAAAACCAAGGAAGGATCTCAACTCTGGCACCTTCTTTGGAGTTCGCCATTCCATAACCGCTTGCACCTTTGACTTATCCATCCGAATGGCAAAGTAGCATTTCTCCCTTTTTACGAACAAAGTGTTCTCCTTGAGAACCTTGAAAATTCTTCCGAAGGTGCTTGATGTGCTCCTCAAGCGTTTGGCTGTCGACGACGAAATCGTCCAAGTAAACGACCACGAACTTATCCAAATACTCCTTGAATAGCTAGTTCATGAGAGTGTAGAACGTGGTCGGGGCATTGGTTAAGCCGAAAGGCATCACCAAGAACTCAAACGCTCCATGGTTACACAGGTAGTCTTCGTTTCGTCGCCTTCAGCGATGCGCACCTGCCAATACCCCGACCGAAGGTCGAGTTTTGAGAAATACTTGGCTTTGCCTAGTTGGTCGAACAAGTCCGCAATGAGCGGGATGGGATACTTGTTCTTCACCGTCACTTTGTTGAGGGTTCGGTAATCGACACAGAGTCAGAGGCTCCCATCTTGTTTCGTTTGAAAGAGAACTGGAGCTCCGAATGGTGCTTTCGAACTGCGGATGAGACCACCGCTTAGCAGTTTACCTAACTGCTTTCTGAGTTCTGCCAACTCTGGCGAGGCCATGTGGTAGGGTGGTCTCGCTAGAGGCTTCACTCCTGGCTCCAGCTCGATTTTATGATCCACGCCCCTGCGTGGGAGAAGAGTCTTCGGCAATTCGGGTGGCATAACGTCAGTAAACTCTTTCAGGACGTTCGCCACCACAGCAGGTTCATGATTGGCCTCCTTGTCGAGTGGCTTTAGCTTCATAGCAGCCACAAATGTTAGTTCGCCTTTTCGTACCCCATTCTTTAATTGTAATACCGATATCTGTTGGGGGTCCTTGGTTCCTCTCCGAGAGACGGGAACCACATAGAGGTCGTCACCCCCCATCATGCATAAGGTGTTAAGGAACGGCATCGGCACCAACTTCGTCGTGTTCATAAATTCTATTCCAAGGATCACTTGGAAGTCGTCCAACGGCACCGCCATCATGTTCGTGCTCCCGCTCCATGTTCCGATCTTGATGGGGACTCCCTTTGCCAACCCAGAGATTCGCTTGGCCTTCGAGTTCACCGCCTTTATTCGACTTGGGCTCTTCTTTAAGATCAGTCCAAGTTGCTTTGCTTCTAGATCGGCAATAAAATTGTGGGTAGCGCTCGTGTCTACCATCGCACGGGTTGTTTGGCCATTGAGCTTGATGTCGACGTACATTAGCTCACCATTTCCTGCTTTATGTAGCCTTGTCTTCGAATTCTCCCCCACTTGACTCCTCGTCGTCGCTGTTGGATTCAGAACTGCTTGAACTAAGAGCAACAGCTTTGCCCTTGTTTGATTGAGAGGGGGGGGGGGTGGATGAAAGCTGTTAAAGCATTGAGTGCCTATTTTTGTGGGCACTCCCTCACCATATGCGGTCCTCCGCACAAGAAGCATCCACTAGGTTTCGAGGCCTTGCCCTTCGGGCTTGGCCCTTTGTAGGAACTCTTCTTCTTTTGTTCGCCACCAAGCTCCTTCCCACGAGAATATTTTGGAGGGCGATTGTTTGAAGACTATTTCCTTCTCCCTGGGTCTTCAGAGGAAACGAAGTCGGTGAGCCTTTCTGCAGCAGCAATTACCTCGACTAAATCGGCGATATTCCTTCGATGTAGTTTTTGTTGCGCCCATGACTTTAAACCATCGAGGAAGCTGAACAATTTATCCTTCTCGGACATATCCTGGATGTCCAGCATTAGTGCAGAAAATTGCTTCACATAGTCTCGAATGGAAGTATTTTGGCGGAGTTGTCTCAACTTCCTTCTTGCGACGAACTCGGTGTTCTCCGGTAGGAACTAAGTTCTCAACTCCCGCTTCAAGTCCTCCTATGTGTCGACTCGACACCGACCTTATTGGATCTCCTCCCAACGGGTTCGCCACCAAAGTTTTGCATCTCCATTAAGATACATGGTCGCTATCGAAACTTTGGTCTCCTCAGAATCGGGCCTTGTAGCTCGAAAGTATTGTTCCATGTCGAACAGAAAGTTCTCGAACTCCTTGGCATCTCTGGCCCCTCCATAACTGTGAGGCTCAGGTGCCCTCAAGTTTTGTGGTGGTGCAACGCGGGTGTTGCTTCCTCCCGCATTTAGTGCCCTTGTCAGCATGGTCACCCTCGAAGTGAGTTCCGCCACAACTTCCTGCAGGTGTTGCACGGAGTCCTTGGTGTCATCTGACAATCGATCGACTAGGGCCTCAACTTTGTCGATCTTGGACTTTACTTCCTCTTGCGAGCTCTCTACCCCAATCCTCTTCGTACAAGTTAAAAATATTAAAATACGGATGTATTGATTGTCAACTTGACTTATTCGAGTCATTTGTTAATTATTTTATATCAGAAGTATAATATTTTATAATAAATATCTATTATCTCATGATAATTTAAATCGAGATATGATGTTATCAATATTGTATTTGTCGATAATAAACCTAAAAATATTTGTAATTATTTATCTTTGCTTTTATGTTAATTCTTTTACTCAAATCCTAAAAATGATAAATTTTAATAATGTATTGTTAAAAGGAGCGAACAAAAAGTCAAACATATTAAAAATCTAAAATGTCAAAATTATATAAAAATTTTAGAAAACTTTAGTTTTGCCTACTCTAAGATTATAACCACTTAAAGTTCAGGATGAGTGTATTTTAATGGTCCAATGCTAGTTTATCTTGGGCAACTAATAAGACATTTATACTTTCTTTTTATAGCAATGTTTCAACTCATTACCAACTAGTGACTTGAAATTAAATTTTTTTCATTTAACTATCATGTAAGTTATTTATCATTAAAATATAAGAGCTTAGAATATTGTTATAATATAATGGAGTGAGGATATTGTGTGTTGGTCTACTTTTGTAGTGGAAATTGGAACTCTAACTCGCTCTCACGAATTATCAATTTATTGCAATAGACTATATAATTAAATAATATTGAGAAACAATATATTATATTGGAACAATTATGTAATATAATGACATAACTATATTTTATGTGGTAATAGTTATATCCAACATTCTTTTCAAGAAAACATAGAACCGATAGTTATAATAATGCTTTTCACGGATGAAAGTTAATATTTAAAATTTCATTTGGGTTATCTTTTCTACAAGCTCACATTTAACTATTTCAATTTTATTGATAAAATTTGAGAGACATGCATTTTAATAATTTTTAGTTCATTTCGAAGTAAAATAATGACAACGCATAATGCATTACAGTTTATTGTTTATGATATTAAGACAATGAACCTAATCGTGTACAGCGGGGACTATAGGATTATGTAGAGGAGCGGGGACTATAGGATTATGTAGAGGAGGAATGATAAAAGGTTTTATATCGAATGATTTGATGTCATCTCCAACTATAGCCTCTTTGATAGCAATGGCTAAAGAACAAAAGTAATTCAATTAGTAAAATATTTTGAAACAAGATCTAAATTTTAACAAGCATACGAAGCAATAAAAACTATTATCGAATATAGCAAAATTAGTAAAAGAAACAAGCTTTAAGATTTGCATCAAAAGAATTGAAGATAACTCTTCACTTAACATATTTCCTTTATGGTCCGCATTTAGAAGAACTTGGTGTGTTATTTATCCTTGTTTTAATATCAAAACTACAATAATGCTGGATCATACGCTATTACAAATACTATAAATAAATACTAATTACTATTGACTTAAGATTTTTGTCAACTCTTCTAATGCCGAAGATGATGTTGGAGCAAGCTAATGAGAAGTTGTCTTAGAAACATGATGGGCCAACACTTGAATATTTGTAAATGAAATTACAATACTGAAGTAATATATCTTGATGGATGAATTGTTTATCGCAAGAGTGAGTTGCTTTAAAGATTAGGATTAATTAAACATTATGCATGAGGTTTTAGTTTTTTGAAACTGACCATGGTCGTCTAGAAACTAAAATCTTCATTGTATATTGTAACTTTCTTTGCATGCAATAACATATCTCATGGTACAAGGGAAATGTATATAAATTAAATAAAGAATTATGACTTTATACCCTATGCTTGTTATATTTATTAATAAATATTTTATAGAAATAATGTCATCTTTTAACATAATGCATATACTTTATGTAAAAATCTAAGATTATTGTATGGTAAGTTGAAAAAAATATATTCCATATCCTTCAAGTGCATAAATATAATTGAGAGAGGAATAAGCATCTCTTTTGTAAATTGGCTAGTAATCCTTTAGTCATCCAATATTTTATGCTCTTTTTGTGATCAATTACATGAGGCATGGTCCTTAACTCCACACATAGAAATCTTTTTTAAAAATAAAACTAACTTAATTTTTTTGACGATCAATTTTATTATAATTTTTAAAAATATAAAAAGCAAAAATTCTCACTCTTAGAAATAATGATTTGAATAATATCTAGTTCACCTTTATTAATGAACCTAGTCGATGATCTTTTTCATAAAATTTAAAAATATCAAAACGTGGATGAAATTATTGTCAATTTGACATATTCAAGATGTTTGTTCGTTATTTTATATCAAAAGAGCAAAATATTTCAATAAACATCAAGATTATCATGATAATTTGAGTCATAATATGATGTTATCATGATTTTAAACGAGCATGGCAAAGTTAGAAATATTTGTAAAAAAGTCTTTCATTTTGTGTTAATTTGTTTCCCTCATGCTAAATAACAAAGAAGAATTTTAATAATCAATTGTATAAATTTGTGAACTAAAAAGTTAAACATAATCAAAATTTATGAAGACAAATTTGATATTTTGTTAAAATACCTTAAATATTTGTTTTGCCAACATTGACTTTGCAATCACTTAAATTTCAAGATGAGCAAATTCTAATGCTCTAAGATTATTTTATTATATGTAACTTATAATGAGAGTTTCTTTTTATAGAAATATTTTGTCTTAATAAATGCTAGTGACCTGAATTGAGAATTTGTTCATTTAACTATCGACTACGTTATTCATTATCAAAACCTAGTAACTAATAATATAATTGTACTTTAATAAAGTTAGTTTTATGGACATCGATTTGCATTTGTAGAGGAAATTGAAAATCTACCCCTATTACAAGAATTGCACATTTAAAATAATAAACTATATAATTAAATAATATCGAAAAAAATTATTCATCTTACTGGAAAATTTCTGCAAAATAATCATATAACTTGATTTCATGTGGTAATAGTCATGTCAAAACTTCTTTTCTTATAAACTTGGATGTTTCTATTTCTAGAAATAGAAAGAGAGTATTCTTTGATATAATAATACTTGTCATGATTGTTGGCAATCTATAAATGTTCAAAATTGATATTTATAATTTCGTTTGGGTCATTTTTTCCTCAAGTTGACATCTAACCATATCAATTTTATCGATAGTATTAAAGACTTTTATTTTATCATTTTTTATTCATCACATATTATGATAATGATAATACATAATGCATTAAAATTTATTTTTTATGATATTAGAAAAAATTAGCTCAAGGAGATGTAAGGTGTACTAGATTTTAAAGGGGAGGTATGATTATAGGATTAATATCAATTGATCTGATCTCATCCCCATCTATCGCATCTTTTATAGCAATGACTAAAAAATAAAAGTAATTCATGTTAGTAAAATATTTTGAAAGAAGATCTAAATTTTAATAATTATATGATATTATCTAAAATGTTGAATAATATAGCATAATTAGTTTTAAAAAAAAAGCAATCTTGATGGCATTAAAAAAACTACACAAATTTTCACAAACTACTTATTTTTACGGTCCATATTGTGGTGAACTTGGTGTTATTAATCATAAGTTTAAACATCGAAACTATTGAATCTCGGATTTTGATGATGAAATCAATTGATTGGTTAATTGATCTAATCCATATTATTGAGTTAAGTGTGCAGGATTAACTACGATAACCAGAAAACACAAAGCAAGAATACCGGAGTCAAGATCGATGGACGTTTAAGAGTCCGAAGAATCGTCGGAGATGCTACCGGAACCAACCGAGAAGAAATCGGGAACCTATTGGAATTTTCGGAAGTTCGCCGAAGAGATCGTCGGAGGTTCACGGAGATCACCGAGAAGGCTCGGCTACTTGTTAAAGTCATCACAAGATCGAGAGCTTGATGGGAGTCCGTCGGAAGAAGCTCGTCGGAAAGCTCGCCGAAACAAGACTCGACGTTCGCGGTTGAAAGCTTGCTTAGGATGTGTTTTTGTTATGTAGTTTACTTGTAATTAGGATTAGGATTAAGAGATAATCCTATATCCTGGTTAGGGGCCAACTGGGCCCAAAGTCAGATATGGTTTGGGCTTAAATTAAGCCAAACCAGTAAAATCGGAGTGCCAGGCGGTGGCACCGCCTGGCTGGGCGGTGACACCTCCTTGGCTGGGCGGTGGCACCGCCTGGCTGGGCGGTGGCACCTCCAGCACCGGGAACCCTAAGAGAATTCAAATTTTGGAGCCCAAATTTGAATCCTCTTGAGGCCTATAAATACCCCTCAAATCTTAGCTGAGATAACAACTTTTGAGAAGCATTTTGATTGAGAGAAAAGTCTTAGAAAGTCTTAGCAAGTCTTGTTTTCAATTTGCTAGAGAGTTCTCCTCCTCCTTTCTTATTGAAAATTTGTAAGAGGTTGAGCTGCTTGTAAAAGGTTGTAAGAGGGGTGTTTACCCTTCCATTTCACGAGATTTGCTAGTGGAAGGTGGGAGCCTCATCGAAGAGGGGCATCACAAGTGGAGTAGGTCATTTGACCGAACCACTCTAAAAATCGGCGTAATCTCTGGTTTGCATTTTATTATTGTCATTTACATTACTGCAAATCTTCTTACTGCTTTAGTTCCTTATTACCCTTGCTGCGCAACTTTAAGAATACGCTTTCAAGTTAAACTTTTCAAGTTCCGTTCTTATCGTACGAAAGATTTTGTTGAAATCGAAGTTTTAATCCGCTGGACTAATTCACCCAATAAGAAGTTGTCTTCGAAACGTTAGGCCAATAAGAAGTTGTCTTCGAAACGTGATAGACTAACATTACATTATACGTAAAAAAAATAAATTTTGCATTATTGAAGTAATGTGTAGATGGTTGAATTATTAATCACAAGAGTGAGGTAATATAAAGATTAGGGTCACTTCAATTTTATGCATAATGTTATATTATTTTAATACTTTTTATGTAACTGAAATCTTCATTGTATATAGCAACTTCCGTAGTATCTAATAATGTATAAAATGGAAGAATTGAAATGTATAAAAGTTGAATAAAAAATCATGACATCATACAATTTATAAACTATGCTTGTTATATCCATAAGATAAATATTTTATAAGAATATTATCATCTTTTGACAAGATACTTATAGTTTATATAACACTATTAAGATTTAAATTTTTAAAAAATTATTTCATATCTTTCAAGTGTATAAAAGCTACTAAGAGAGGATTTAAAGTTTACTTTGTGAATTACTAATTAATACCTCAGTAGTTTAGTATGTTATTCTCTTTTTGAGATGAAGTATATAAAGCATGGTGTAAAACTCTCCACGCATAGAATTCTTATTTAAAAAGAGGCCCAATTTAATTTTTTATGTTGTCAATTTAGTATTCTTGTAATATGAAAAAATATAAATGTGGATTGAAAATTCTCACTAGTACAATTTTATATTTGAATAATTTCTTGTTCACCTTATTCAGGAATATAATTGATGATCCTCTTCGTACAAGTTAAAAATATTAAAATACGGATGTATTGATTGTCAACTTGACTTGTTCGAGTCATTTGTTAATTATTTTATATCAGAAGTATAATATTTTATAATAAATATCTATTATCTCATGATAATTTAAATCGAGATATGATGTTATCAATATTGTATTTGTCGATAATAAACCTAAAAATATTTGTAATTATTTATCTTTACTTTTATGTTAATTCTTTTACTCAAATCCTAAAAAAGATAAATTTTAATAATGTATTGTTAAAACGAGTGAACAAAAAGTCAAACATATTAAAAATCTAAAATGTCATAATGATATAAAAATTTTAGAAAACTTTAGTTTTGCTTACTCTAAGATTATAACCACTTAAAGTTCAGGATGAGTGTATTTTAATGGTCCAATGCTGGTTTATCTTGGGCAACTAATAAGGCATTTATACTTTCTTTTTATAGCAATGTTTCAACTCATTACCAACTAGTGACTTGAAATTAAAATTTTTTCATTTAACTATCATGTAAGTTATTTATCATTAAAATATAAGAGCTTAGAATATTGTTATAATATAATGGAGTGAGGATATTGTGTGTTGGTCTACTTTTGTAGTGGAAATTGGAACTCTAACTCGCTCTCACGAATTATCAATTTATGGCAATAGACTATATAATTAAATAATATTGAGAAACAATATATTATATTGGAATAATTATGTAATATAATGACATAACTATATTTTATGTGGTAATAGTTATATCCAACCTTCTTTTCAAGAAAACATAGAATCGATAGTTATAATAATGCTTTTCACGGATGAAAGTTAATATTTAAAATTTCGTTTGGGTTATCTTTTCTACAAGCTCACATTTAACTATTTCAATTTTATCGATAAAATTTGAGAGACATATATTTTAATAATTTTTAGATCATTTCGAAGTAAAATAATGACAACGCATAATGCATTACAATTTATTGTTTATGATATTAAGACAATGAACCTAATCGTGTACAGTGGGGACTATAGGATTATGTAGAGGAGGAATGATAAAAGGTTTTATATCGAATGATTTAATGTCATCTCCAGCTATATCCTCTTTGATAGCAATGGCTAAAGAACAAAAGTAATTCAATTAGTAAAATATTTTGAAACAAGATCTAAATTTTAACAAGCATACGAAGCAATAAAAACTATTATCGAATATAGCAAAATTAGTAAAAGAAACAAGCTTTAAGATTTGCATCAAAAGAATTGAAGATAACTCTTCACTTAACATATTTCCTATATGGTCCGCATTTAGAAGAACTTGGTGTTATTTATCATTGTTTTAATATCAAAACTACAATAATGCTGGATCATACACTATTTCAAATACTATAAATAAATAAATAATAATTACTACTGACCTAAGATTTTTGCCAACTCTTCTAATGCTGAAGATGATGTTGGAGCAAGCTTATCAGATGCTACCGGGAAAAATTGCAATGTCGTTAAGAGGAGGAAGACCATCAGGCTAATGAGAAGTTGTCTTAGAAACATGATGGGCCAACACTTGAATATTTGTAAATGAAATTACAATACTGAAGTAATATATCTTGATTGATGAATTGTTTATCGCAAGAGTGAGTTGCTTTAAAGATTAGGATTAATTAAACATTATGCATGAGGTTTTAGTTTTTTGAAACTGACCATGGTCGTCTAGAAACTGAAATCTTCATTGTATATTGTAACTTTCTTTGCATGCAATAACATATCTCATGGTACAAGGGAAATGTATATAAATTAAATAAAGAATTGTGACTTTATACACTATGCTTGTTATATTTATTAATAAATATTTTATAGAAATAATATCATCTTTTAACATAATGCATATACTTTATGTAAAAATCTAAGATTATTGTATGGTAAGTTGAAAAAAATATATTCCATATCCTTCAAGTGCATAAATATTATTGAGAGAGGAATAAGCATCTCTTTTGTAAATTGGCTAGTAATCCTTTAGTCATCCAATACTTTATGCTCTTTTTGTGATCAATTACATGAGGCATGGTCCTTAACTCCACACATAGAAATCTTTTTAAAAAATAAAACTAACTTAATTTTTTTTAGATCAATTTTCTTGTAATTTTTGAAAATATAAAAAGCAAAAATTCTCACTCTTAGAAATAATGATTTGAATAAAAAGCAAAAATTCTCACCTTTATTAATGAACCTAGTCGATGATCTTTTTCATAAAATTTAAAAATATCAAAACGTGGATGAAATTATTGTCAATTTGACATATTCAAGATGTTTGTTCGTTATTTTATATCAAAAGAGCAATATATTTCAATAAACATCAAGATTATCATGATAATTTGAGTCATAATATGATGTTATCATGATTTTAAACGAGCATGGCAAAGTTAGAAATATTTGTAAAAAAGTCTTTCATTTTGTGTTAATTTGTTTCCTTCATGCTAAATGACAAAGAAGAATTTTAATAATCAATTGTATAAATTTGTGAACTAAAAAGTTAAACATAATCAAAATTTATGAAGACAAATTTGATATTTTGTTAAAATGCCTTAAATATTTGTTTTGCCAACATTGACTTTGCAATCACTTAATTTTCAAGATGAGCAAATTCTAATGCTCTAAGATTATTTTATTATAGGTAACTTATAATGAGAGTTTCTTTTTATAGAAATATTTTGACTTAGTAAATGCTAGTGACATAAATTGAGAATTTGTTCATTTAACTATCGACTACGTTATTCATTATCAAAACCTAGTAGCTAATAATATAATTATACTTTAATAAAGTTAGTTTTATGGACATTGATTTGCATTTGTAGAGGAAATTGAAAATCTTCCCCTATTACAAGAATTACACATTTAAAATAATAAACTATATAATTAAATAATATCGAAAAAAATTATTCATCTTACTGGAAAATTTCTACAAAATAATGATATAACTTGATTTCATGTGGTAATAGTCATGTCAAAATTTCTTTCTTATAAACTTGGATGTTTTTATTTCTAGAAATAGAAAGAGAGCATTCTTTGATATAATAATACTTGTCATGATTGTTGGCAATCTATAAATATTTAAAATTGATATTTATAATATTGTTTGGGTCATTTTTTCCTCAAGTTGACATCTAACCATATCAATTTTATCGATAATATTAAAGACTTTTATTTTATCATTTTTTATTCATCACATATTATGATAATGATAATACATAATGCATTAAAATTTATTTTTTATGATATTAGAAAAACTTAGCTCAAGGAGATGTAAGGTGTACTAGATTTTAAAGGGGAGGTATGATTATAGGATTAATATTAATTGATCTAATCTCATCCCCAACTATCGTCTCTTTATAGCAATGACTAAAAAATAAATGTAATTCATGTTACTAAAATATTTTGAAAGAAGATCTAAATTTTAATAATTATATGATATTATCTAAAATGTTGAATAATATAGCATAATTAGTTAAAAAAAAAAAGCAATCTTGATGGCATTAAAAAAACTACACAAATTTTCACAAACTACTTATTTTTAAGGTCCATATTGTGGTGAACTTGGTGTTATTAATCATAAGTTTTAACATCGAAACATACATAATGCGTCATCGTATATTATTCCGAATATCTTAAGCAAGTGAAACTATATTATTACTAAAATAATATTTTAGCCAACTATTCTAATTCTCAAGATGATGGAGGAGCAATCTCTTTATATGATAGTGCAAAAAATTACATTGTCGTTTAAAGAAGGAAGATCGTTAGGCCAATAAGAAGTTGTCTTCGAACGTGATAGACTAACATTACTTTATACGTAAAAAAAATAAATTTTGCATTATTGAAGTAATGTGTAGATGGTTGAATTATTAATCACAAGAGTGAGGTAATATAAAGATTAGGGTCAATTAAATTTTATGCATAATGTTATATTATTTTAATACTTTTAATGTAACTGAAATCTTTATTGTATATAGTAACTTCCGTAGTATCTAATAATGTATAAAATGGAAGAATTGAAATGTATAAAAGTTGAATAAAAAATCATGACATCATACAATTTATAAACTATGCTTGTTATATCCATAAGGTAAATATTTTATAAGAATATTATCATCTTTTGACAAGATACTTATAGTTTATATAACACTATTAAGATTTAAATTTAAAAAAATTATTTCATATCTTTTAAGTGCATAAAAGCTACTAAGAGAGGATTTAAAGTTTACTTTGTGAATTACTAATTAATACCTCAGTAGTTTAGTATGTTATGCTCTTTTTGAGATGAAGTATATAAAGCATGGTGTAAAACTCTCGACGCATAGAATTCTTATTTAAAATGAGGCCCAATTTAATTTTTTATGTTGTCAATTTAGTATTCTTGTAATATGAAAAAATCTAAATGTGGATTGAAAATTCTCACTAGTACAATTTTATATTTGAATAATTTCTTGTTCACCTTATTCAGGAATATAGTTGATGATCCTCTTCCAACAAGTTAAAAATATTAAAATACGGATGTATTGATTGTCAACTTGACTTGTTCGAGTCATTTGTTAATTATTTTATATCAGAAGTATAATATTTTATAATAAATATCTATTATCTCATGATAATTTAAATCGAGATATGTTGTTATCAATATTGTATTTGTCGATAATAAACCTAAAAATATTTGTAATTATTTATCTTTGCTTTTATGTTAATTCTTTTACTCAAATCCTAAAAAAGATAAAATTTAATAATGTATTGTTAAAAGGAGTGAACAAAAAGTCAAACATATTAAAAATCTAAAATGTCACAATTATATAAAAATTTAAAAAAACTTTAGTTTTGCCTACTCTAAGATTATAACCACTTAAAGTTCAGGATGAGTGTATTTTAATGGTCCAATGCTAGTTTATCTTGGGCAACTAATAAGGCATTTATACTTTCTTTTTATAGCAATGTTTCAACTCATTACCAACTAGTGACTTGAAATTAAATTTTTTTCATTTAACTATCATGTAAGTTATTAATCATTAAAATATAAGAGCTTAGAATATTGTTATAATATAATGGAGTGAGGATATTGTGTGTTGGTCTACTTTTGTAGTGGAAATTGGAACTCTAACTCGCTCTCACGAATTATCAATTTATGGCAATAGACTATATAATTAAATAATATTGAGAAACAATATATTATATTGGAATAATTATGTAATATAATGACATAACTATATTTTATGTGGTAATAGTTATATCCAACCTTCTTTTCAAGAAAACATAGAATCGATAGTTATAATAATGCTTTTCACGGATGAAAGTTAATATTTAAAATTTCGTTTGGGTTATCTTTTCTACAAGCTCACATTTAACTATTTCAATTTTATCGATAAAATTTGAGAGACATATATTTTAATAATTTTTAGATCATTTCGAAGTAAAATAATGACAACGCATAATGCATTACAATTTATTGTTTATGATATTAAGACAATGAACCTAATCGTGTACAGCGGGGACTATAGGATTATGTAGAGGAGGAATGATAAAAGGTTTTATATCGAATGATTTGATGTCATCTCCAGCTATAGCCTCTTTGATAGCAATGGCTAAAGAACAAAAGTAATTCAATTAGTAAAATATTTTGAAACAAACTCTAAATTTTAACAAGCATACGAAGCAATAAAAACTATTATCGAATATAACAAAATTAGTAAAAGAAACAAGCTTTTAGATTTGCATCAAAAGAATTGAAGATAACTCTTCACTTAACATATTTCCTATATGGTCAGCATTGAGAAGAACTTGGTGTTATTTATCATTGTTTTAATATCAAAACTACAATAATGCTGGATCATACGCTATTTCAAATACTATAAGTAAATAAATAATAATTACTACTGACCTAAGATTTTTGCCAACTCTTCTAATGCTGAAGATGATGTTGGAGGAAGCTTATCAGACGCTACCGAGAAAAATTGCATTGTCGTTAAGAGGAGGAAGACCATCAGGCTAATGAGAAGTTGTCTTAGAAACATGATGGGCCAACACTTGAATATTTGTAAATGAAATTACAATACTGAAGTAATATATCTTGATGGATGAATTGTTTTATCGCAAGAGTGAGTTGCTTTAAAAATTAGGATTAATTAAACGTTATGCATGAGGTTTTAGTTTTTTGAAACTGACCATGGTCGTCTAGAAACTGAAATCTTCATTGTATATTGTAACTTTCTTTGCATGCAATAACATATCAAATGGTACAAGGGAAATGTATATAAATTAAATAAAGAATTATGACTTTATACACAATGCTTGTTATATTTATTAATAAATATTTTATAGAAATAATGTCATCTTTTAACATAATGCATATACTTTATGTAAAAATCTAAGATTATTGTATGGTATGTTGAAAAAAATATATTCCATATCCTTCAAGTGCATAAATATAATTGAGAGAGGAATAAGCATCTCTTTTGTAAATTGGCTAGTAATCCTTTAGTCATCCAATACTTTATGCTTTTTTGTGATCAATTACATGAGGCATGGTTCTAAACTCCACACATAGAAATCTTTTTTAAAAATAGAACTAACTTAAATTTTTTTAGATCAATTTTCTTGTAATTTTTGAAAATATAAAAAACAAAAATTCTTACTCTTAGAAATAATAATTTGAATAATATCTAGTTCACCTTTATTAATGAACCTAGTCGATGATCTTTTTCATAAAATTTAAAATTTTCAAAATGTGGATGAAATTATTGTCAATTTGACATATTCAAGATGTTTGTTCATTATTTTATATCAAAAGAGCAAACTATTTCAATAAACATCAAGATTATCATGATAATTTGAGTCATAATATGATGTTATCATGATTTTAAACGAGCATGGCAAAGTTAGAAATATTTGTAAAAAAGTCTTGCATTTTATGTTAATTTGTTTCCCCCATGCTAAATAACAAAGATGAATTTTAATAATCAATTGTATAAATATGTGAATTAAAAAGTTAAACATAATCAAAATTTATGAAGACAAATTTGATATTTTGTTAAAATGCCTTAAATATTTGTTTTGCCAACATTGACTTTGCAATCACTTAATTTTCAAGATGAGCAAATTCTAATGCTCTAAGATTATTTTATTATAGGTAACTTATAATGAGAGTTTCTTTTTATAGAAATATTTTGACTTAGTAAATGCTAGTGACCTAAATTGAGAATTTGTTCATTTAACTATCGACTACGTTATTCATTATCAAAACCTAGTAGCTAATAATATAATTATACTTTAATAAAGTTAGTTTTATGGACATTGATTTGCATTTGTAGAGGAAATTGAAAATCTACCCCTATTACAAGAATTACACATTTAAAATAATAAACTATATAATTAAATAATATCGAAAAAAATTATTCATCTTACTGGAAAATTTCTACAAAATAATGATATAACTTGATTTCATGTGGTAATAGTCATGTCAAAATTTCTTTCTTATAAACTTGGATGTTTCTATTTCTAGAAATAGAAAGAGAGCATTCTTTGATATAATAATACTTGTCATGATTGTTGGCAATCTATAAATATTTAAAATTGATATTTATAATATTGTTTGGGTCATTTTTTCCTCAAGTTGACATCTAACCATATCAATTTTATCGATAATATTAAAGACTTTTTTTTTATCATTTTTTATTCATCACATATTATGATAATGATAATACATAATGCATTAAAATTTATTTTTTATGATATTAGAAAAACTTAGCTCAAGGAGATGTAAGGTGTACTAGATTTTAAAGGGGAGGTATGATTATAGGATTAATATCAATTGATCTGATCTCATCCCCAACTATCGCCTCTTTTATAGCAATGGCTAAAAAATAAACGTAATTCATGTTACTAAAATATTTTGAAAGAAGATCTAAATTTTAATAATTATATGATATTATCTAAAATGTTGAATAATATAGCATAATTAGTTAAAAAAAAAAAAGCAATCTTGATGGCATTAAAAAAACTACACAAATTTTCACAAACTACTTATTTTTAAGGTCCATATTGTGGTGAACTTGGTGTTATTAATCATAAGTTTTAACATCGAAACATACATAATGCGTCATCGTATATTATTCCGAATATCTTAAGCAAGTGAAACTATATTATTACTAAAATAATATTTTAGCCAACTATTCTAATTCTCAAGATGATGGAGGAGCAATCTCTTTATATGATAGTGCAAAAAATTACATTGTCGTTTAAAGAAGGAAGATCGTTAGGCCAATAAGAAGTTGTCTTCGAACGTGATAGACTAACATTACATTATACGTAAAAAAAATAAATTTTGCATTATTGAAGTAATGTGTAGATGGTTGAATTATTAATCACAAGAGTGAGGTAATATAAAGATTAGGGTCAATTAAATTTTATGCATAATGTTATATTATTTTAATACTTTTAATGTAACTGAAATCTTTATTGTATATAGTAACTTCCGTAGTATCTAATAATGTATAAAATGGAAGAATTGAAATGTATAAAAGTTGAATAAAAAATCATGACATCATACAATTTATAAACTATGCTTGTTATATCCATAAGGTAAATATTTTATAAGAATATTATCATCTTTTGACAAGATACTTATAGTTTATATAACACTATTAAGATTTAAATTTAAAAAAATTATTTCATATCTTTCAAGTGCATAAAAGCTACTAAGAGAGGATTTAAAGTTTACTTTGTTTATTACTAATTAATACCTCAGTAGTTTAGTATGTTATGCTCTTTTTGAGATGAAGTATATAAAGTATGGTGTAAAACTCTCGACGCATAGAATTCTTATTTAAAATGAGGCCCAATTTAATTTTTTATGTTGTCAATTTAGTATTCTTGTAATATGAAAAAATCTAAATGTGGATTGAAAATTCTCACTAGTACAATTTTATATTTGAATAATTTCTTGTTCACCTTATTCAGGAATATAGTTGATGATCCTCTTCCAACAAGTTAAAAATATTAAAATACGGATGTATTGATTGTCAACTTGACTTGTTCGAGTCATTTGTTAATTATTTTATATCAGAAGTATAATATTTTATAATAAATATCTATTATCTCATGATAATTTAAATCGAGATATGTTGTTATCAATATTGTATTTGTCGATAATAAACCTAAAAATATTTGTAATTATTTATCTTTGCTTTTATGTTAATTCTTTTACTCAAATCCTAAAAAAGATAAAATTTAATAATGTATTGTTAAAAGGAGTGAACAAAAAGTCAAACATATTAAAAATCTAAAATGTCACAATTATATAAAAATTTAAAAAAACTTTAGTTTTGCCTACTCTAAGATTATAACCACTTAAAGTTCAGGATGAGTGTATTTTAATGGTCCAATGCTAGTTTATCTTGGGCAACTAATAAGGCATTTATACTTTCTTTTTATAGCAATGTTTCAACTCATTACCAACTAGTGACTTGAAATTAAATTTTTTTCATTTAACTATCATGTAAGTTATTAATCATTAAAATATAAGAGCTTAGAATATTGTTATAATATAATGGAGTGAGGATATTGTGTGTTGGTCTACTTTTGTAGTGGAAATTGGAACTCTAACTCGCTCTCACGAATTATCAATTTATGGCAATAGACTATATAATTAAATAATATTGAGAAACAATATATTATATTGGAATAATTATGTAATATAATGACATAACTATATTTTATGTGGTAATAGTTATATCCAACCTTCTTTTCAAGAAAACATAGAATCGATAGTTATAATAATGCTTTTCACGGATGAAAGTTAATATTTAAAATTTCGTTTGGGTTATCTTTTCTACAAGCTCACATTTAACTATTTCAATTTTATCGATAAAATTTGAGAGACATATATTTTAATAATTTTTAGATCATTTCGAAGTAAAATAATGACAACGCATAATGCATTACAATTTATTGTTTATGATATTAAGACAATGAACCTAATCGTGTACAGCGGGGACTATAGGATTATGTAGAGGAGGAATGATAAAAGGTTTTATATCGAATGATTTGATGTCATCTCCAGCTATAGCCTCTTTGATAGCAATGGCTAAAGAACAAAAGTAATTCAATTAGTAAAATATTTTGAAACAAACTCTAAATTTTAACAAGCATACGAAGCAATAAAAACTATTATCGAATATAACAAAATTAGTAAAAGAAACAAGCTTTTAGATTTGCATCAAAAGAATTGAAGATAACTCTTCACTTAACATATTTCCTATATGGTCAGCATTGAGAAGAACTTGGTGTTATTTATCATTGTTTTAATATCAAAACTACAATAATGCTGGATCATACGCTATTTCAAATACTATAAGTAAATAAATAATAATTACTACTGACCTAAGATTTTTGCCAACTCTTCTAATGCTGAAGATGATGTTGGAGGAAGCTTATCAGACGCTACCGAGAAAAATTGCATTGTCGTTAAGAGGAGGAAGACCATCAGGCTAATGAGAAGTTGTCTTAGAAACATGATGGGCCAACACTTGAATATTTGTAAATGAAATTACAATACTGAAGTAATATATCTTGATGGATGAATTGTTTTATCGCAAGAGTGAGTTGCTTTAAAAATTAGGATTAATTAAACGTTATGCATGAGGTTTTAGTTTTTTGAAACTGACCATGGTCGTCTAGAAACTGAAATCTTCATTGTATATTGTAACTTTCTTTGCATGCAATAACATATCAAATGGTACAAGGGAAATGTATATAAATTAAATAAAGAATTATGACTTTATACACAATGCTTGTTATATTTATTAATAAATATTTTATAGAAATAATGTCATCTTTAAACATAATGCATATACTTTATGTAAAAATCTAAGATTATTGTATGGTATGTTGAAAAAAATATATTCCATATCCTTCAAGTGCATAAATATAATTGAGAGAGGAATAAGCATCTCTTTTGTAAATTGGCTAGTAATCCTTTAGTCATCCAATACTTTATGCTTTTTTGTGATCAATTACATGAGGCATGGTTCTAAACTCCACACATAGAAATCTTTTTTAAAAATAGAACTAACTTAAATTTTTTTAGATCAATTTTCTTGTAATTTTTGAAAATATAAAAAACAAAAATTCTTACTCTTAGAAATAATAATTTGAATAATATCTAGTTCACCTTTATTAATGAACCTAGTCGATGATCTTTTTCATAAAATTTAAAATTTTCAAAATGTGGATGAAATTATTGTCAATTTGACATATTCAAGATGTTTGTTCATTATTTTATATCAAAAGAGCAAACTATTTCAATAAACATCAAGATTATCATGATAATTTGAGTCATAATATGATGTTATCATGATTTTAAACGAGCATGGCAAAGTTAGAAATATTTGTAAAAAAGTCTTGCATTTTATGTTAATTTGTTTCCCCCATGCTAAATAACAAAGATGAATTTTAATAATCAATTGTATAAATATGTGAATTAAAAAGTTAAACATAATCAAAATTTATGAAGACAAATTTGATATTTTGTTAAAATGCCTTAAATATTTGTTTTGCCAACATTGACTTTGCAATCACTTAATTTTCAAGATGAGCAAATTCTAATGCTCTAAGATTATTTTATTATAGGTAACTTATAATGAGAGTTTCTTTTTATAGAAATATTTTGACTTAGTAAATGCTAGTGACCTAAATTGAGAATTTGTTCATTTAACTATCGACTACATTATTCATTATCAAAACCTAGTAGCTAATAATATAATTATACTTTAATAAAGTTAGTTTTATGGACATTGATTTGCATTTGTAGAGGAAATTGAAAATCTACCCCTATTACAAGAATTACACATTTAAAATAATAAACTATATAATTAAATAATATCGAAAAAAAATATTCATCTTACTGGAAAATTTCTACAAAATAATGATATAACTTGATTTCATGTGGTAATAGTCATGTCAAAATTTCTTTCTTATAAACTTGGATGTTTCTATTTCTAGAAATAGAAAGAGAGCATTCTTTGATATAATAATACTTGTCATGATTGTTGGCAATCTATAAATATTTAAAATTGATATTTATAATATTGTTTGGGTCATTTTTTCCTCAAGTTGACATCTAACCATATCAATTTTATCGATAATATTAAAGACTTTTTTTTTATCATTTTTTATTCATCACATATTATGATAATGATAATACATAATGCATTAAAATTTATTTTTTATGATATTAGAAAAACTTAGCTCAAGGAGATGTAAGGTGTACTAGATTTTAAAGGGGAGGTATGATTATAGGATTAATATCAATTGATCTGATCTCATCCCCAACTATCGCCTCTTTTATAGCAATGGCTAAAAAATAAACGTAATTCATGTTACTAAAATATTTTGAAAGAAGATCTAAATTTTAATAATTATATGATATTATCTAAAATGTTGAATAATATAGCATAATTAGTTAAAAAAAAAAAGCAATCTTGATGGCATTAAAAAAACTACACAAATTTTCACAAACTACTTATTTTTAAGGTCCATATTGTGGTGAACTTGGTGTTATTAATCATAAGTTTTAACATCGAAACATACATAATGCGTCATCGTATATTATTCCGAATATCTTAAGCAAGTGAAACTATATTATTACTAAAATAATATTTTAGCCAACTATTCTAATTCTCAAGATGATGGAGGAGCAATCTCTATATATGATAGTGCAAAAAATTACATTGTCGTTTAAAGAAGGAAGATCGTTAGGCCAATAAGAAGTTGTCTTCGAACGTGATAGACTAACATTACATTATACGTAAAAAAAATAAATTTTGCATTATTGAAGTAATGTGTAGATGGTTGAATTATTAATCACAAGAGTGAGGTAATATAAAGATTAGGGTCAATTAAATTTTATGCATAATGTTATATTATTTTAATACTTTTAATGTAACTGAAATCTTTATTGTATATAGTAACTTCCGTAGTATCTAATAATGTATAAAATGGAAGAATTGAAATGTATAAAAGTTGAATAAAAAATCATGACATCATACAATTTATAAACTATGCTTGTTATATCCATAAGGTAAATATTTTATAAGAATATTATCATCTTTTGACAAGATACTTATAGTTTATATAACACTATTAAGATTTAAATTTAAAAAAATTATTTCATATCTTTTAAGTGCATAAAAGCTACTAAGAGAGGATTTAAAGTTTACTTTGTGAATTACTAATTAATACCTCAGTAGTTTAGTATGTTATGCTCTTTTTGAGATGAAGTATATAAAGCATGGTGTAAAACTCTCGACGCATAGAATTCTTATTTAAAATGAGGCCCAATTTAATTTTTTATGTTGTCAATTTAGTATTCTTGTAATATGAAAAAATCTAAATGTGGATTGAAAATTCTCACTAGTACAATTTTATATTTGAATAATTTCTTGTTCACCTTATTCAGGAATATAGTTGATGATCCTCTTCCAACAAGTTAAAAATATTAAAATACGGATGTATTGATTGTCAACTTGACTTGTTCGAGTCATTTGTTAATTATTTTATATCAGAAGTATAATATTTTATAATAAATATCTATTATCTCATGATAATTTAAATCGAGATATGTTGTTATCAATATTGTATTTGTCGATAATAAACCTAAAAATATTTGTAATTATTTATCTTTGCTTTTATGTTAATTCTTTTACTCAAATCCTAAAAAAGATAAAATTTAATAATGTATTGTTAAAAGGAGTGAACAAAAAGTCAAACATATTAAAAATCTAAAATGTCACAATTATATAAAAATTTAAAAAAACTTTAGTTTTGCCTACTCTAAGATTATAACCACTTAAAGTTCAGGATGAGTGTATTTTAATGGTCCAATGCTAGTTTATCTTGGGCAACTAATAAGGCATTTATACTTTCTTTTTATAGCAATGTTTCAACTCATTACCAACTAGTGACTTGAAATTAAATTTTTTTCATTTAACTATCATGTAAGTTATTAATCATTAAAATATAAGAGCTTAGAATATTGTTATAATATAATGGAGTGAGGATATTGTGTGTTGGTCTACTTTTGTAGTGGAAATTGGAACTCTAACTCGCTCTCACGAATTATCAATTTATGGCAATAGACTATATAATTAAATAATATTGAGAAACAATATATTATATTGGAATAATTATGTAATATAATGACATAACTATATTTTATGTGGTAATAGTTATATCCAACCTTCTTTTCAAGAAAACATAGAATCGATAGTTATAATAATGCTTTTCACGGATGAAAGTTAATATTTAAAATTTCGTTTGGGTTATCTTTTCTACAAGCTCACATTTAACTATTTCAATTTTATCGATAAAATTTGAGAGACATATATTTTAATAATTTTTAGATCATTTCGAAGTAAAATAATGACAACGCATAATGCATTACAATTTTTTGTTTATGATATTAAGACAATGAACCTAATCGTGTACAGCGGGGACTATAGGATTATGTAGAGGAGGAATGATAAAAGGTTTTATATCGAATGATTTGATGTCATCTCCAGCTATAGCCTCTTTGATAGCAATGGCTAAAGAACAAAAGTAATTCAATTAGTAAAATATTTTGAAACAAACTCTAAATTTTAACAAGCATACGAAGCAATAAAAACTATTATCGAATATAACAAAATTAGTAAAAGAAACAAGCTTTTAGATTTGCATCAAAAGAATTGAAGATAACTCTTCACTTAACATATTTCCTATATGGTCAGCATTGAGAAGAACTTGGTGTTATTTATCATTGTTTTAATATCAAAACTACAATAATGCTGGATCATACGCTATTTCAAATACTATAAGTAAATAAATAATAATTACTACTGACCTAAGATTTTTGCCAACTCTTCTAATGCTGAAGATGATGTTGGAGGAAGCTTATCAGACGCTACCGAGAAAAATTGCATTGTCGTTAAGAGGAGGAAGACCATCAGGCTAATGAGAAGTTGTCTTAGAAACATGATGGGCCAACACTTGAATATTTGTAAATGAAATTACAATACTGAAGTAATATATCTTGATGGATGAATTGTTTTATCGCAAGAGTGAGTTGCTTTAAAAATTAGGATTAATTAAACGTTATGCATGAGGTTTTAGTTTTTTGAAACTGACCATGGTCGTCTAGAAACTGAAATCTTCATTGTATATTGTAACTTTCTTTGCATGCAATAACATATCAAATGGTACAAGGGAAATGTATATAAATTAAATAAAGAATTATGACTTTATACACTATGCTTGTTATATTTATTAATAAATATTTTATAGAAATAATGTCATCTTTTAACATAATGCATATACTTTATGTAAAAATCTAAGATTATTGTATGGTATGTTGAAAAAAATATATTCCATATCCTTCAAGTGCATAAATATAATTGAGAGAGGAATAAGCATCTCTTTTGTAAATTGGCTAGTAATCCTTTAGTCATCCAATACTTTATGCTTTTTTGTGATCAATTACATGAGGCATGGTTCTAAACTCCACACATAGAAATCTTTTTTAAAAATAGAACTAACTTAAATTTTTTTAGATCAATTTTCTTGTAATTTTTGAAAATATAAAAAACAAAAATTCTTACTCTTAGAAATAATAATTTGAATAATATCTAGTTCACCTTTATTAATGAACCTAGTCGATGATCTTTTTCATAAAATTTAAAATTTTCAAAATGTGGATGAAATTATTGTCAATTTGACATATTCAAGATGTTTGTTCATTATTTTATATCAAAAGAGCAAACTATTTCAATAAACATCAAGATTATCATGATAATTTGAGTCATAATATGATGTTATCATGATTTTAAACGAGCATGGCAAAGTTAGAAATATTTGTAAAAAAGTCTTGCATTTTATGTTAATTTGTTTCCCCCATGCTAAATAACAAAGATGAATTTTAATAATCAATTGTATAAATATGTGAATTAAAAAGTTAAACATAATCAAAATTTATGAAGACAAATTTGATATTTTGTTAAAATGCCTTAAATATTTGTTTTGCCAACATTGACTTTGCAATCACTTAATTTTCAAGATGAGCAAATTCTAATGCTCTAAGATTATTTTATTATAGGTAACTTATAATGAGAGTTTCTTTTTATAGAAATATTTTGACTTAGTAAATGCTAGTGACCTAAATTGAGAATTTGTTCATTTAACTATCGACTACGTTATTCATTATCAAAACCTAGTAGCTAATAATATAATTATACTTTAATAAAGTTAGTTTTATGGACATTGATTTGCATTTGTAGAGGAAATTGAAAATCTACCCCTATTACAAGAATTACACATTTAAAATAATAAACTATATAATTAAATAATATCGAAAAAAATTATTCATCTTACTGGAAAATTTCTACAAAATAATGATATAACTTGATTTCATGTGGTAATAGTCATGTCAAAATTTCTTTCTTATAAACTTGGATGTTTCTATTTCTAGAAATAGAAAGAGAGCATTCTTTGATATAATAATACTTGTCATGATTGTTGGCAATCTATAAATATTTAAAATTGATATTTATAATATTGTTTGGGTCATTTTTTCCTCAAGTTGACATCTAACCATATCAATTTTATCGATAATATTAAAGACTTTTTTTTTATCATTTTTTATTCATCACATATTATGATAATGATAATACATAATGCATTAAAATTTATTTTTTATGATATTAGAAAAACTTAGCTCAAGGAGATGTAAGGTGTACTAGATTTTAAAGGGGAGGTATGATTATAGGATTAATATCAATTGATCTGATCTCATCCCCAACTATCGCCTCTTTTATAGCAATGGCTAAAAAATAAACGTAATTCATGTTACTAAAATATTTTGAAAGAAGATCTAAATTTTAATAATTATATGATATTATCTAAAATGTTGAATAATATAGCATAATTAGTTAAAAAAAAAAAGCAATCTTGATGGCATTAAAAAAACTACACAAATTTTCACAAACTACTTATTTTTAAGGTCCATATTGTGGTGAACTTGGTGTTATTAATCATAAGTTTTAACATCGAAACATACATAATGCGTCATCGTATATTATTCCGAATATCTTAAGCAAGTGAAACTATATTATTACTAAAATAATATTTTAGCCAACTATTCTAATTCTCAAGATGATGGAGGAGCAATCTCTATATATGATAGTGCAAAAAATTACATTGTCGTTTAAAGAAGGAAGATCGTTAGGCCAATAAGAAGTTGTCTTCGAACGTGATAGACTAACATTACATTATACGTAAAAAAAATAAATTTTGCATTATTGAAGTAATGTGTAGATGGTTGAATTATTAATCACAAGAGTGAGGTAATATAAAGATTAGGGTCAATTAAATTTTATGCATAATGTTATATTATTTTAATACTTTTAATGTAACTGAAATCTTTATTGTATATAGTAACTTCCGTAGTATCTAATAATGTATAAAATGGAAGAATTGAAATGTATAAAAGTTGAATAAAAAATCATGACATCATACAATTTATAAACTATGCTTGTTATATCCATAAGGTAAATATTTTATAAGAATATTATCATCTTTTGACAAGATACTTATAGTTTATATAACACTATTAAGATTTAAATTTAAAAAAATTATTTCATATCTTTTAAGTGCATAAAAGCTACTAAGAGAGGATTTAAAGTTTACTTTGTGAATTACTAATTAATACCTCAGTAGTTTAGTATGTTATGCTCTTTTTGAGATGAAGTATATAAAGCATGGTGTAAAACTCTCGACGCATAGAATTCTTATTTAAAATGAGGCCCAATTTAATTTTTTATGTTGTCAATTTAGTATTCTTGTAATATGAAAAAATCTAAATGTGGATTGAAAATTCTCACTAGTACAATTTTATATTTGAATAATTTCTTGTTCACCTTATTCAGGAATATAGTTGATGATCCTCTTCCAACAAGTTAAAAATATTAAAATACGGATGTATTGATTGTCAACTTGACTTGTTCGAGTCATTTGTTAATTATTTTATATCAGAAGTATAATATTTTATAATAAATATCTATTATCTCATGATAATTTAAATCGAGATATGTTGTTATCAATATTGTATTTGTCGATAATAAACCTAAAAATATTTGTAATTATTTATCTTTGCTTTTATGTTAATTCTTTTACTCAAATCCTAAAAAAGATAAAATTTAATAATGTATTGTTAAAAGGAGTGAACAAAAAGTCAAACATATTAAAAATCTAAAATGTCACAATTATATAAAAATTTAAAAAAACTTTAGTTTTGCCTACTCTAAGATTATAACCACTTAAAGTTCAGGATGAGTGTATTTTAATGGTCCAATGCTAGTTTATCTTGGGCAACTAATAAGGCATTTATACTTTCTTTTTATAGCAATGTTTCAACTCATTACCAACTAGTGACTTGAAATTAAATTTTTTTCATTTAACTATCATGTAAGTTATTAATCATTAAAATATAAGAGCTTAGAATATTGTTATAATATAATGGAGTGAGGATATTGTGTGTTGGTCTACTTTTGTAGTGGAAATTGGAACTCTAACTCGCTCTCACGAATTATCAATTTATGGCAATAGACTATATAATTAAATAATATTGAGAAACAATATATTATATTGGAATAATTATGTAATATAATGACATAACTATATTTTATGTGGTAATAGTTATATCCAACCTTCTTTTCAAGAAAACATAGAATCGATAGTTATAATAATGCTTTTCACGGATGAAAGTTAATATTTAAAATTTCGTTTGGGTTATCTTTTCTACAAGCTCACATTTAACTATTTCAATTTTATCGATAAAATTTGAGAGACATATATTTTAATAATTTTTAGATCATTTCGAAGTAAAATAATGACAACGCATAATGCATTACAATTTTTTGTTTATGATATTAAGACAATGAACCTAATCGTGTACAGCGGGGACTATAGGATTATGTAGAGGAGGAATGATAAAAGGTTTTATATCGAATGATTTGATGTCATCTCCAGCTATAGCCTCTTTGATAGCAATGGCTAAAGAACAAAAGTAATTCAATTAGTAAAATATTTTGAAACAAACTCTAAATTTTAACAAGCATACGAAGCAATAAAAACTATTATCGAATATAACAAAATTAGTAAAAGAAACAAGCTTTTAGATTTGCATCAAAAGAATTGAAGATAACTCTTCACTTAACATATTTCCTATATGGTCAGCATTGAGAAGAACTTGGTGTTATTTATCATTGTTTTAATATCAAAACTACAATAATGCTGGATCATACGCTATTTCAAATACTATAAGTAAATAAATAATAATTACTACTGACCTAAGATTTTTGCCAACTCTTCTAATGCTGAAGATGATGTTGGAGGAAGCTTATCAGACGCTACCGAGAAAAATTGCATTGTCGTTAAGAGGAGGAAGACCATCAGGCTAATGAGAAGTTGTCTTAGAAACATGATGGGCCAACACTTGAATATTTGTAAATGAAATTACAATACTGAAGTAATATATCTTGATGGATGAATTGTTTTATCGCAAGAGTGAGTTGCTTTAAAAATTAGGATTAATTAAACGTTATGCATGAGGTTTTAGTTTTTTGAAACTGACCATGGTCGTCTAGAAACTGAAATCTTCATTGTATATTGTAACTTTCTTTGCATGCAATAACATATCAAATGGTACAAGGGAAATGTATATAAATTAAATAAAGAATTATGACTTTATACACTATGCTTGTTATATTTATTAATAAATATTTTATAGAAATAATGTCATCTTTTAACATAATGCATATACTTTATGTAAAAATCTAAGATTATTGTATGGTATGTTGAAAAAAATATATTCCATATCCTTCAAGTGCATAAATATAATTGAGAGAGGAATAAGCATCTCTTTTGTAAATTGGCTAGTAATCCTTTAGTCATCCAATACTTTATGCTTTTTTGTGATCAATTACATGAGGCATGGTTCTAAACTCCACACATAGAAATCTTTTTTAAAAATAGAACTAACTTAAATTTTTTTAGATCAATTTTCTTGTAATTTTTGAAAATATAAAAAACAAAAATTCTTACTCTTAGAAATAATAATTTGAATAATATCTAGTTCACCTTTATTAATGAACCTAGTCGATGATCTTTTTCATAAAATTTAAAATTTTCAAAATGTGGATGAAATTATTGTCAATTTGACATATTCAAGATGTTTGTTCATTATTTTATATCAAAAGAGCAAACTATTTCAATAAACATCAAGATTATCATGATAATTTGAGTCATAATATGATGTTATCATGATTTTAAACGAGCATGGCAAAGTTAGAAATATTTGTAAAAAAGTCTTGCATTTTATGTTAATTTGTTTCCCCCATGCTAAATAACAAAGATGAATTTTAATAATCAATTGTATAAATATGTGAATTAAAAAGTTAAACATAATCAAAATTTATGAAGACAAATTTGATATTTTGTTAAAATGCCTTAAATATTTGTTTTGCCAACATTGACTTTGCAATCACTTAATTTTCAAGATGAGCAAATTCTAATGCTCTAAGATTATTTTATTATAGGTAACTTATAATGAGAGTTTCTTTTTATAGAAATATTTTGACTTAGTAAATGCTAGTGACCTAAATTGAGAATTTGTTCATTTAACTATCGACTACGTTATTCATTATCAAAACCTAGTAGCTAATAATATAATTATACTTTAATAAAGTTAGTTTTATGGACATTGATTTGCATTTGTAGAGGAAATTGAAAATCTACCCCTATTACAAGAATTACACATTTAAAATAATAAACTATATAATTAAATAATATCGAAAAAAATTATTCATCTTACTGGAAAATTTCTACAAAATAATGATATAACTTGATTTCATGTGGTAATAGTCATGTCAAAATTTCTTTCTTATAAACTTGGATGTTTCTATTTCTAGAAATAGAAAGAGAGCATTCTTTGATATAATAATACTTGTCATGATTGTTGGCAATCTATAAATATTTAAAATTGATATTTATAATATTGTTTGGGTCATTTTTTCCTCAAGTTGACATCTAACCATATCAATTTTATCGATAATATTAAAGACTTTTTTTTTATCATTTTTTATTCATCACATATTATGATAATGATAATACATAATGCATTAAAATTTATTTTTTATGATATTAGAAAAACTTAGCTCAAGGAGATGTAAGGTGTACTAGATTTTAAAGGGGAGGTATGATTATAGGATTAATATCAATTGATCTGATCTCATCCCCAACTATCGCCTCTTTTATAGCAATGGCTAAAAAATAAACGTAATTCATGTTACTAAAATATTTTGAAAGAAGATCTAAATTTTAATAATTATATGATATTATCTAAAATGTTGAATAATATAGCATAATTAGTTAAAAAAAAAAAAGCAATCTTGATGGCATTAAAAAAACTACACAAATTTTCACAAACTACTTATTTTTAAGGTCCATATTGTGGTGAACTTGGTGTTATTAATCATAAGTTTTAACATCGAAACATACATAATGCGTCATCGTATATTATTCCGAATATCTTAAGCAAGTGAAACTATATTATTACTAAAATAATATTTTAGCCAACTATTCTAATTCTCAAGATGATGGAGGAGCAATCTCTTTATATGATAGTGCAAAAAATTACATTGTCGTTTAAAGAAGGAAGATCGTTAGGCCAATAAGAAGTTGTCTTCGAACGTGATAGACTAACATTACATTATACGTAAAAAAAATAAATTTTGCATTATTGAAGTAATGTGTAGATGGTTGAATTATTAATCACAAGAGTGAGGTAATATAAAGATTAGGGTCAATTAAATTTTATGCATAATGTTATATTATTTTAATACTTTTAATGTAACTGAAATCTTTATTGTATATAGTAACTTCCGTAGTATCTAATAATGTATAAAATGGAAGAATTGAAATGTATAAAAGTTGAATAAAAAATCATGACATCATACAATTTATAAACTATGCTTGTTATATCCATAAGGTAAATATTTTATAAGAATATTATCATCTTTTGACAAGATACTTATAGTTTATATAACACTATTAAGATTTAAATTTAAAAAAATTATTTCATATCTTTCAAGTGCATAAAAGCTACTAAGAGAGGATTTAAAGTTTACTTTGTGAATTACTAATTAATACCTCAGTAGTTTAGTATGTTATGCTCTTTTTGAGATGAAGTATATAAAGCATGGTGTAAAACTCTCGACGCATAGAATTCTTATTTAAAATGAGGCCCAATTTAATTTTTTATGTTGTCAATTTAGTATTCTTGTAATATGAAAAAATCTAAATGTGGATTGAAAATTCTCACTAGTACAATTTTATATTTGAATAATTTCTTGTTCACCTTATTCAGGAATATAGTTGATGATCCTCTTCCAACAAGTTAAAAATATTAAAATACGGATGTATTGATTGTCAACTTGACTTGTTCGAGTCATTTGTTAATTATTTTATATCAGAAGTATAATATTTTATAATAAATATCTATTATCTCATGATAATTTAAATCGAGATATGTTGTTATCAATATTGTATTTGTCGATAATAAACCTAAAAATATTTGTAATTATTTATCTTTGCTTTTATGTTAATTCTTTTACTCAAATCCTAAAAAAGATAAAATTTAATAATGTATTGTTAAAAGGAGTGAACAAAAAGTCAAACATATTAAAAATCTAAAATGTCACAATTATATAAAAATTTAAAAAAACTTTAGTTTTGCCTACTCTAAGATTATAACCACTTAAAGTTCAGGATGAGTGTATTTTAATGGTCCAATGCTAGTTTATCTTGGGCAACTAATAAGGCATTTATACTTTCTTTTTATAGCAATGTTTCAACTCATTATCAACTAGTGACTTGAAATTAAATTTTTTTCATTTAACTATCATGTAAGTTATTAATCATTAAAATATAAGAGCTTAGAATATTGTTATAATATAATGGAGTGAGGATATTGTGTGTTGGTCTACTTTTGTAGTGGAAATTGGAACTCTAACTCGCTCTCACGAATTATCAATTTATGGCAATAGACTATATAATTAAATAATATTGAGAAACAATATATTATATTGGAATAATTATGTAATATAATGACATAACTATATTTTATGTGGTAATAGTTATATCCAACCTTCTTTTCAAGAAAACATAGAATCGATAGTTATAATAATGCTTTTCACGGATGAAAGTTAATATTTAAAATTTCGTTTGGGTTATCTTTTCTACAAGCTCACATTTAACTATTTCAATTTTATCGATAAAATTTGAGAGACATATATTTTAATAATTTTTAGATCATTTCGAAGTAAAATAATGACAACGCATAATGCATTACAATTTATTGTTTATGATATTAAGACAATGAACCTAATCGT
The DNA here is from genome assembly GCF_036884655.1 of Musa acuminata AAA Group. Taxonomy (NCBI): domain Eukaryota; kingdom Viridiplantae; phylum Streptophyta; class Magnoliopsida; order Zingiberales; family Musaceae; genus Musa; species Musa acuminata. Next base: position 39,310,263 of record NC_088327.1, read on the forward strand.
GTACAGCGGGGACTATAGGATTATGTAGAGGAGGAATGATAAAAGGTTTTATATCGAATGATTTGATGTCATCTCCAGCTATAGCCTCTTTGATAGCAATGGCTAAAGAACAAAAGTAATTCAATTAGTAAAATATTTTGAAACAAACTCTAAATTTTAACAAGCATACGAAGCAATAAAAACTATTATCGAATATAACAAAATTAGTAAAAGAAACAAGCTTTTAGATTTGCATCAAAAGAATTGAAGATAACTCTTCACTTAACATATTTCCTATATGGTCAGCATTGAGAAGAACTTGGTGTTATTTATCATTGTTTTAATATCAAAACTACAATAATGCTGGATCATACGCTATTTCAAATACTATAAGTAAATAAATAATAATTACTACTGACCTAAGATTTTTGCCAACTCTTCTAATGCTGAAGATGATGTTGGAGGAAGCTTATCAGACGCTACCGAGAAAAATTGCATTGTCGTTAAGAGGAGGAAGACCATCAGGCTAATGAGAAGTTGTCTTAGAAACATGATGGGCCAACACTTGAATATTTGTAAATGAAATTACAATACTGAAGTAATATATCTTGATGGATGAATTGTTTTATCGCAAGAGTGAGTTGCTTTAAAAATTAGGATTAATTAAACGTTATGCATGAGGTTTTAGTTTTTTGAAACTGACCATGGTCGTCTAGAAACTGAAATCTTCATTGTATATTGTAACTTTCTTTGCATGCAATAACATATCAAATGGTACAAGGGAAATGTATATAAATTAAATAAAGAATTATGACTTTATACACTATGCTTGTTATATTTATTAATAAATATTTTATAGAAATAATGTCATCTTTTAACATAATGCATATACTTTATGTAAAAATCTAAGATTATTGTATGGTATGTTGAAAAAAATATATTCCATATCCTTCAAGTGCATAAATATAATTGAGAGAGGAATAAGCATCTCTTTTGTAAATTGGCTAGTAATCCTTTAGTCATCCAATACTTTATGCTTTTTTGTGATCAATTACATGAGGCATGGTTCTAAACTCCACACATAGAAATCTTTTTTAAAAATAGAACTAACTTAAATTTTTTTAGATCAATTTTCTTGTAATTTTTGAAAATATAAAAAACAAAAATTCTTACTCTTAGAAATAATAATTTGAATAATATCTAGTTCACCTTTATTAATGAACCTAGTCGATGATCTTTTTCATAAAATTTAAAATTTTCAAAATGTGGATGAAATTATTGTCAATTTGACATATTCAAGATGTTTGTTCATTATTTTATATCAAAAGAGCAAACTATTTCAATAAACATCAAGATTATCATGATAATTTGAGTCATAATATGATGTTATCATGATTTTAAACGAGCATGGCAAAGTTAGAAATATTTGTAAAAAAGTCTTGCATTTTATGTTAATTTGTTTCCCCCATGCTAAATAACAAAGATGAATTTTAATAATCAATTGTATAAATATGTGAATTAAAAAGTTAAACATAATCAAAATTTATGAAGACAAATTTGATATTTTGTTAAAATGCCTTAAATATTTGTTTTGCCAACATTGACTTTGCAATCACTTAATTTTCAAGATGAGCAAATTCTAATGCTCTAAGATTATTTTATTATAGGTAACTTATAATGAGAGTTTCTTTTTATAGAAATATTTTGACTTAGTAAATGCTAGTGACCTAAATTGAGAATTTGTTCATTTAACTATCGACTACGTTATTCATTATCAAAACCTAGTAGCTAATAATATAATTATACTTTAATAAAGTTAGTTTTATGGACATTGATTTGCATTTGTAGAGGAAATTGAAAATCTACCCCTATTACAAGAATTACACATTTAAAATAATAAACTATATAATTAAATAATATCGAAAAAAATTATTCATCTTACTGGAAAATTTCTACAAAATAATGATATAACTTGATTTCATGTGGTAATAGTCATGTCAAAATTTCTTTCTTATAAACTTGGATGTTTCTATTTCTAGAAATAGAAAGAGAGCATTCTTTGATATAATAATACTTGTCATGATTGTTGGCAATCTATAAATATTTAAAATTGATATTTATAATATTGTTTGGGTCATTTTTTCCTCAAGTTGACATCTAACCATATCAATTTTATCGATAATATTAAAGACTTTTTTTTTATCATTTTTTATTCATCACATATTATGATAATGATAATACATAATGCATTAAAATTTATTTTTTATGATATTAGAAAAACTTAGCTCAAGGAGATGTAAGGTGTACTAGATTTTAAAGGGGAGGTATGATTATAGGATTAATATCAATTGATCTGATCTCATCCCCAACTATCGCCTCTTTTATAGCAATGGCTAAAAAATAAACGTAATTCATGTTACTAAAATATTTTGAAAGAAGATCTAAATTTTAATAATTATATGATATTATCTAAAATGTTGAATAATATAGCATAATTAGTTAAAAAAAAAAAAGCAATCTTGATGGCATTAAAAAAACTACACAAATTTTCACAAACTACTTATTTTTAAGGTCCATATTGTGGTGAACTTGGTGTTATTAATCATAAGTTTTAACATCGAAACATACATAATGCGTCATCGTATATTATTCCGAATATCTTAAGTAAGTGAAACTATATTATTACTAAAATAATATTTTAGCCAACTATTCTAATTCTCAAGATGATGGAGGAGCAATCTCTTTATATGATAGTGCAAAAAATTACATTGTCGTTTAAAGAAGGAAGATCGTTAGGCCAATAAGAAGTTGTCTTCGAACGTGATAGACTAACATTACATTATACGTAAAAAAAATAAATTTTGCATTATTGAAGTAATGTGTAGATGGTTGAATTATTAATCACAAGAGTGAGGTAATATAAAGATTAGGGTCAATTAAATTTTATGCATAATGTTATATTATTTTAATACTTTTAATGTAACTGAAATCTTTATTGTATATAGTAACTTCCGTAGTATCTAATAATGTATAAAATGGAAGAATTGAAATGTATAAAAGTTGAATAAAAAATCATGACATCATACAATTTATAAACTATGCTTGTTATATCCATAAGGTAAATATTTTATAAGAATATTATCATCTTTTGACAAGATACTTATAGTTTATATAACACTATTAAGATTTAAATTTAAAAAAATTATTTCATATCTTTCAAGTGCATAAAAGCTACTAAGAGAGGATTTAAAGTTTACTTTGTGAATTACTAATTAATACCTCAGTAGTTTAGTATGTTATGCTCTTTTTGAGATGAAGTATATAAAGCATGGTGTAAAACTCTCGACGCATAGAATTCTTATTTAAAATGAGGCCCAATTTAATTTTTTATGTTGTCAATTTAGTATTCTTGTAATATGAAAAAATCTAAATGTGGATTGAAAATTCTCACTAGTACAATTTTATATTTGAATAATTTCTTGTTCACCTTATTCAGGAATATAGTTGATGATCCTCTTCCAACAAGTTAAAAATATTAAAATACGGATGTATTGATTGTCAACTTGACTTGTTCGAGTCATTTGTTAATTATTTTATATCAGAAGTATAATATTTTATAATAAATATCTATTATCTCATGATAATTTAAATCGAGATATGTTGTTATCAATATTGTATTTGTCGATAATAAACCTAAAAATATTTGTAATTATTTATCTTTGCTTTTATGTTAATTCTTTTACTCAAATCCTAAAAAAGATAAAATTTAATAATGTATTGTTAAAAGGAGTGAACAAAAAGTCAAACATATTAAAAATCTAAAATGTCACAATTATATAAAAATTTAAAAAAACTTTAGTTTTGCCTACTCTAAGATTATAACCACTTAAAGTTCAGGATGAGTGTATTTTAATGGTCCAATGCTAGTTTATCTTGGGCAACTAATAAGGCATTTATACTTTCTTTTTATAGCAATGTTTCAACTCATTACCAACTAGTGACTTGAAATTAAATTTTTTTCATTTAACTATCATGTAAGTTATTAATCATTAAAATATAAGAGCTTAGAATATTGTTATAATATAATGGAGTGAGGATATTGTGTGTTGGTCTACTTTTGTAGTGGAAATTGGAACTCTAACTCGCTCTCACGAATTATCAATTTATGGCAATAGACTATATAATTAAATAATATTGAGAAACAATATATTATATTGGAATAATTATGTAATATAATAACATAACTATATTTTATGTGGTAATAGTTATATCCAACCTTCTTTTCAAGAAAACATAGAATCGATAGTTATAATAATGCTTTTCACGGATGAAAGTTAATATTTAAAATTTCGTTTGGGTTATCTTTTCTACAAGCTCACATTTAACTATTTCAATTTTATCGATAAAATTTGAGAGACATATATTTTAATAATTTTTAGATCATTTCGAAGTAAAATAATGACAACGCATAATGCATTACAATTTATTGTTTATGATATTAAGACAATGAACCTAATCGTGTACAGCGGGGACTATAGGATTATGTAGAGGAGGAATGATAAAAGGTTTTATATCGAATGATTTGATGTCATCTCCAGCTATAGCCTCTTTGATAGCAATGGCTAAAGAACAAAAGTAATTCAATTAGTAAAATATTTTGAAACAAACTCTAAATTTTAACAAGCATACGAAGCAATAAAAACTATTATCGAATATAACAAAATTAGTAAAAGAAACAAGCTTTTAGATTTGCATCAAAAGAATTGAAGATAACTCTTCACTTAACATATTTCCTATATGGTCAGCATTGAGAAGAACTTGGTGTTATTTATCATTGTTTTAATATCAAAACTACAATAATGCTGGATCATACGCTATTTCAAATACTATAAGTAAATAAATAATAATTACTACTGACCTAAGATTTTTGCCAACTCTTCTAATGCTGAAGATGATGTTGGAGGAAGCTTATCAGACGCTACCGAGAAAAATTGCATTGTCGTTAAGAGGAGGAAGACCATCAGGCTAATGAGAAGTTGTCTTAGAAACATGATGGGCCAACACTTGAATATTTGTAAATGAAATTACAATACTGAAGTAATATATCTTGATGGATGAATTGTTTTATCGCAAGAGTGAGTTGCTTTAAAAATTAGGATTAATTAAACGTTATGCATGAGGTTTTAGTTTTTTGAAACTGACCATGGTCGTCTAGAAACTGAAATCTTCATTGTATATTGTAACTTTCTTTGCATGCAATAACATATCAAATGGTACAAGGGAAATGTATATAAATTAAATAAAGAATTATGACTTTATACACTATGCTTGTTATATTTATTAATAAATATTTTATAGAAATAATGTCATCTTTTAACATAATGCATATACTTTATGTAAAAATCTAAGATTATTGTATGGTATGTTGAAAAAAATATATTCCATATCCTTCAAGTGCATAAATATAATTGAGAGAGGAATAAGCATCTCTTTTGTAAATTGGCTAGTAATCCTTTAGTCATCCAATACTTTATGCTTTTTTGTGATCAATTACATGAGGCATGGTTCTAAACTCCACACATAGAAATCTTTTTTAAAAATAGAACTAACTTAAATTTTTTTAGATCAATTTTCTTGTAATTTTTGAAAATATAAAAAACAAAAATTCTTACTCTTAGAAATAATAATTTGAATAATATCTAGTTCACCTTTATTAATGAACCTAGTCGATGATCTTTTTCATAAAATTTAAAATTTTCAAAATGTGGATGAAATTATTGTCAATTTGACATATTCAAGATGTTTGTTCATTATTTTATATCAAAAGAGCAAACTATTTCAATAAACATCAAGATTATCATGATAATTTGAGTCATAATATGATGTTATCATGATTTTAAACGAGCATGGCAAAGTTAGAAATATTTGTAAAAAAGTCTTGCATTTTATGTTAATTTGTTTCCCCCATGCTAAATAACAAAGATGAATTTTAATAATCAATTGTATAAATATGTGAATTAAAAAGTTAAACATAATCAAAATTTATGAAGACAAATTTGATATTTTGTTAAAATGCCTTAAATATTTGTTTTGCCAACATTGACTTTGCAATCACTTAATTTTCAAGATGAGCAAATTCTAATGCTCTAAGATTATTTTATTATAGGTAACTTATAATGAGAGTTTCTTTTTATAGAAATATTTTGACTTAGTAAATGCTAGTGACCTAAATTGAGAATTTGTTCATTTAACTATCGACTACGTTATTCATTATCAAAACCTAGTAGCTAATAATATAATTATACTTTAATAAAGTTAGTTTTATGGACATTGATTTGCATTTGTAGAGGAAATTGAAAATCCACCCCTATTACAAGAATTACACATTTAAAATAATAAACTATATAATTAAATAATATCGAAAAAAATTATTCATCTTACTGGAAAATTTCTACAAAATAATGATATAACTTGATTTCATGTGGTAATAGTCATGTCAAAATTTCTTTCTTATAAACTTGGATGTTTCTATTTCTAGAAATAGAAAGAGAGCATTCTTTGATATAATAATACTTGTCATGATTGTTGGCAATCTATAAATATTTAAAATTGATATTTATAATATTGTTTGGGTCATTTTTTCCTCAAGTTGACATCTAACCATATCAATTTTATCGATAATATTAAAGACTTTTTTTTTATCATTTTTTATTCATCACATATTATGATAATGATAATACATAATGCATTAAAATTTATTTTTTATGATATTAGAAAAACTTAGCTCAAGGAGATGTAAGGTGTACTAGATTTTAAAGGGGAGGTATGATTATAGGATTAATATCAATTGATCTGATCTCATCCCCAACTATCGCCTCTTTTATAGCAATGGCTAAAAAATAAACGTAATTCATGTTACTAAAATATTTTGAAAGAAGATCTAAATTTTAATAATTATATGATATTATCTAAAATGTTGAATAATATAGCATAATTAGTTAAAAAAAAAAAGCAATCTTGATGGCATTAAAAAAACTACACAAATTTTCACAAACTACTTATTTTTAAGGTCCATATTGTGGTGAACTTGGTGTTATTAATCATAAGTTTTAACATCGAAACATACATAATGCGTCATCGTATATTATTCCGAATATCTTAAGCAAGTGAAACTATATTATTACTAAAATAATATTTTAGCCAACTATTCTAATTCTCAAGATGATGGAGGAGCAATCTCTATATATGATAGTGCAAAAAATTACATTGTCGTTTAAAGAAGGAAGATCGTTAGGCCAATAAGAAGTTGTCTTCGAACGTGATAGACTAACATTACATTATACGTAAAAAAAATAAATTTTGCATTATTGAAGTAATGTGTAGATGGTTGAATTATTAATCACAAGAGTGAGGTAATATAAAGATTAGGGTCAATTAAATTTTATGCATAATGTTATATTATTTTAATACTTTTAATGTAACTGAAATCTTTATTGTATATAGTAACTTCCGTAGTATCTAATAATGTATAAAATGGAAGAATTGAAATGTATAAAAGTTGAATAAAAAATCATGACATCATACAATTTATAAACTATGCTTGTTATATCCATAAGGTAAATATTTTATAAGAATATTATCATATTTTGACAAGATACTTATAGTTTATATAACACTATTAAGATTTAAATTTAAAAAAATTATTTCATATCTTTCAAGCGCATAAAAGCTACTAAGAGAGGATTTAAAGTTTACTTTGTGAATTACTAATTAATACCTCAGTAGTTTAGTATGTTATGCTCTTTTTGAGATGAAGTATATAAAGCATGGTGTAAAACTCTCGACGCATAGAATTCTTATTTAAAATGAGGCCCAATTTAATTTTTTATGTTGTCAATTTAGTATTCTTGTAATATGAAAAAATCTAAATGTGGATTGAAAATTCTCACTAGTACAATTTTATATTTGAATAATTTCTTGTTCACCTTATTCAGGAATATAGTTGATGATCCTCTTCCAACAAGTTAAAAATATTAAAATACGGATGTATTGATTGTCAACTTGACTTGTTCGAGTCATTTGTTAATTATTTTATATCAGAAGTATAATATTTTATAATAAATATCTATTATCTCATGATAATTTAAATCGAGATATGTTGTTATCAATATTGTATTTGTCGATAATAAACCTAAAAATATTTGTAATTATTTATCTTTGCTTTTATGTTAATTCTTTTACTCAAATCCTAAAAAAGATAAAATTTAATAATGTATTGTTAAAAGGAGTGAACAAAAAGTCAAACATATTAAAAATCTAAAATGTCACAATTATATAAAAATTTAAAAAAACTTTAGTTTTGCCTACTCTAAGATTATAACCACTTAAAGTTCAGGATGAGTGTATTTTAATGGTCCAATGCTAGTTTATCTTGGGCAACTAATAAGGCATTTATACTTTCTTTTTATAGCAATGTTTCAACTCATTACCAACTAGTGACTTGAAATTAAATTTTTTTCATTTAACTATCATGTAAGTTATTAATCATTAAAATATAAGAGCTTAGAATATTGTTATAATATAATGGAGTGAGGATATTGTGTGTTGGTCTACTTTTGTAGTGGAAATTGGAACTCTAACTCGCTCTCACGAATTATCAATTTATGGCAATAGACTATATAATTAAATAATATTGAGAAACAATATATTATATTGGAATAATTATGTAATATAATGACATAACTATATTTTATGTGGTAATAGTTATATCCAACCTTCTTTTCAAGAAAACATAGAATCGATAGTTATAATAATGCTTTTCACGGATGAAAGTTAATATTTAAAATTTCGTTTGGGTTATCTTTTCTACAAGCTCACATTTAACTATTTCAATTTTATCGATAAAATTTGAGAGACATATATTTTAATAATTTTTAGATCATTTCGAAGTAAAATAATGACAACGCATAATGCATTACAATTTATTGTTTATGATATTAAGACAATGAACCTAATCGTGTACAGCGGGGACTATAGGATTATGTAGAGGAGGAATGATAAAAGGTTTTATATCGAATGATTTGATGTCATCTCCAGCTATAGCCTCTTTGATAGCAATGGCTAAAGAACAAAAGTAATTCAATTAGTAAAATATTTTGAAACAAACTCTAAATTTTAACAAGCATACGAAGCAATAAAAACTATTATCGAATATAACAAAATTAGTAAAAGAAACAAGCTTTTAGATTTGCATCAAAAGAATTGAAGATAACTCTTCACTTAACATATTTCCTATATGGTCAGCATTGAGAAGAACTTGGTGTTATTTATCATTGTTTTAATATCAAAACTACAATAATGCTGGATCATACGCTATTTCAAATACTATAAGTAAATAAATAATAATTACTACTGACCTAAGATTTTTGCCAACTCTTCTAATGCTGAAGATGATGTTGGAGGAAGCTTATCAGACGCTACCGAGAAAAATTGCATTGTCGTTAAGAGGAGGAAGACCATCAGGCTAATGAGAAGTTGTCTTAGAAACATGATGGGCCAACACTTGAATATTTGTAAATGAAATTACAATACTGAAGTAATATATCTTGATGGATGAATTGTTTTATCGCAAGAGTGAGTTGCTTTAAAAATTAGGATTAATTAAACGTTATGCATGAGGTTTTAGTTTTTTGAAACTGACCATGGTCGTCTAGAAACTGAAATCTTCATTGTATATTGTAACTTTCTTTGCATGCAATAACATATCAAATGGTACAAGGGAAATGTATATAAATTAAATAAAGAATTATGACTTTATACACTATGCTTGTTATATTTATTAATAAATATTTTATAGAAATAATGTCATCTTTTAACATAATGCATATACTTTATGTAAAAATCTAAGATTATTGTATGGTATGTTGAAAAAAATATATTCCATATCCTTCAAGTGCATAAATATAATTGAGAGAGGAATAAGCATCTCTTTTGTAAATTGGCTAGTAATCCTTTAGTCATCCAATACTTTATGCTTTTTTGTGATCAATTACATGAGGCATGGTTCTAAACTCCACACATAGAAATCTTTTTTAAAAATAGAACTAACTTAAATTTTTTTAGATCAATTTTCTTGTAATTTTTGAAAATATAAAAAACAAAAATTCTTACTCTTAGAAATAATAATTTGAATAATATCTAGTTCACCTTTATTAATGAACCTAGTCGATGATCTTTTTCATAAAATTTAAAATTTTCAAAATGTGGATGAAATTATTGTCAATTTGACATATTCAAGATGTTTGTTCATTATTTTATATCAAAAGAGCAAACTATTTCAATAAACATCAAGATTATCATGATAATTTGAGTCATAATATGATGTTATCATGATTTTAAACGAGCATGGCAAAGTTAGAAATATTTGTAAAAAAGTCTTGCATTTTATGTTAATTTGTTTCCCCCATGCTAAATAACAAAGATGAATTTTAATAATCAATTGTATAAATATGTGAATTAAAAAGTTAAACATAATCAAAATTTATGAAGACAAATTTGATATTTTGTTAAAATGCCTTAAATATTTGTTTTGCCAACATTGACTTTGCAATCACTTAATTTTCAAGATGAGCAAATTCTAATGCTCTAAGATTATTTTATTATAGGTAACTTATAATGAGAGTTTCTTTTTATAGAAATATTTTGACTTAGTAAATGCTAGTGACCTAAATTGAGAATTTGTTCATTTAACTATCGACTACGTTATTCATTATCAAAACCTAGTAGCTAATAATATAATTATACTTTAATAAAGTTAGTTTTATGGACATTGATTTGCATTTGTAGAGGAAATTGAAAATCTACCCCTATTACAAGAATTACACATTTAAAATAATAAACTATATAATTAAATAATATCGAAAAAAATTATTCATCTTACTGGAAAATTTCTACAAAATAATGATATAACTTGATTTCATGTGGTAATAGTCATGTCAAAATTTCTTTCTTATAAACTTGGATGTTTCTATTTCTAGAAATAGAAAGAGAGCATTCTTTGATATAATAATACTTGTCATGATTGTTGGCAATCTATAAATATTTAAAATTGATATTTATAATATTGTTTGGGTCATTTTTTCCTCAAGTTGACATCTAACCATATCAATTTTATCGATAATATTAAAGACTTTTTTTTTATCATTTTTTATTCATCACATATTATGATAATGATAATACATAATGCATTAAAATTTATTTTTTATGATATTAGAAAAACTTAGCTCAAGGAGATGTAAGGTGTACTAGATTTTAAAGGGGAGGTATGATTATAGGATTAATATCAATTGATCTGATCTCATCCCCAACTATCGCCTCTTTTATAGCAATGGCTAAAAAATAAACGTAATTCATGTTACTAAAATATTTTGAAAGAAGATCTAAATTTTAATAATTATATGATATTATCTAAAATGTTGAATAATATAGCATAATTAGTTAAAAAAAAAAAAGCAATCTTGATGGCATTAAAAAAACTACACAAATTTTCACAAACTACTTATTTTTAAGGTCCATATTGTGGTGAACTTGGTGTTATTAATCATAAGTTTTAACATCGAAACATACATAATGCGTCATCGTATATTATTCCGAATATCTTAAGTAAGTGAAACTATATTATTACTAAAATAATATTTTAGCCAACTATTCTAATTCTCAAGATGATGGAGGAGCAATCTCTTTATATGATAGTGCAAAAAATTACATTGTCGTTTAAAGAAGGAAGATCGTTAGGCCAATAAGAAGTTGTCTTCGAACGTGATAGACTAACATTACATTATACGTAAAAAAAATAAATTTTGCATTATTGAAGTAATGTGTAGATGGTTGAATTATTAATCACAAGAGTGAGGTAATATAAAGATTAGGGTCAATTAAATTTTATGCATAATGTTATATTATTTTAATACTTTTAATGTAACTGAAATCTTTATTGTATATAGTAACTTCCGTAGTATCTAATAATGTATAAAATGGAAGAATTGAAATGTATAAAAGTTGAATAAAAAATCATGACATCATACAATTTATAAACTATGCTTGTTATATCCATAAGGTAAATATTTTATAAGAATATTATCATCTTTTGACAAGATACTTATAGTTTATATAACACTATTAAGATTTAAATTTAAAAAAATTATTTCATATCTTTCAAGTGCATAAAAGCTACTAAGAGAGGATTTAAAGTTTACTTTGTGAATTACTAATTAATACCTCAGTAGTTTAGTATGTTATGCTCTTTTTGAGATGAAGTATATAAAGCATGGTGTAAAACTCTCGACGCATAGAATTCTTATTTAAAATGAGGCCCAATTTAATTTTTTATGTTGTCAATTTAGTATTCTTGTAATATGAAAAAATCTAAATGTGGATTGAAAATTCTCACTAGTACAATTTTATATTTGAATAATTTCTTGTTCACCTTATTCAGGAATATAGTTGATGATCCTCTTCCAACAAGTTAAAAATATTAAAATACGGATGTATTGATTGTCAACTTGACTTGTTCGAGTCATTTGTTAATTATTTTATATCAGAAGTATAATATTTTATAATAAATATCTATTATCTCATGATAATTTAAATCGAGATATGTTGTTATCAATATTGTATTTGTCGATAATAAACCTAAAAATATTTGTAATTATTTATCTTTGCTTTTATGTTAATTCTTTTACTCAAATCCTAAAAAAGATAAAATTTAATAATGTATTGTTAAAAGGAGTGAACAAAAAGTCAAACATATTAAAAATCTAAAATGTCACAATTATATAAAAATTTAAAAAAACTTTAGTTTTGCCTACTCTAAGATTATAACCACTTAAAGTTCAGGATGAGTGTATTTTAATGGTCCAATGCTAGTTTATCTTGGGCAACTAATAAGGCATTTATACTTTCTTTTTATAGCAATGTTTCAACTCATTACCAACTAGTGACTTGAAATTAAATTTTTTTCATTTAACTATCATGTAAGTTATTAATCATTAAAATATAAGAGCTTAGAATATTGTTATAATATAATGGAGTGAGGATATTGTGTGTTGGTCTACTTTTGTAGTGGAAATTGGAACTCTAACTCGCTCTCACGAATTATCAATTTATGGCAATAGACTATATAATTAAATAATATTGAGAAACAATATATTATATTGGAATAATTATGTAATATAATGACATAACTATATTTTATGTGGTAATAGTTATATCCAACCTTCTTTTCAAGAAAACATAGAATCGATAGTTATAATAATGCTTTTCACGGATGAAAGTTAATATTTAAAATTTCGTTTGGGTTATCTTTTCTACAAGCTCACATTTAACTATTTCAATTTTATCGATAAAATTTGAGAGACATATATTTTAATAATTTTTAGATCATTTCGAAGTAAAATAATGACAACGCATAATGCATTACAATTTATTGTTTATGATATTAAGACAATGAACCTAATCGTGTACAGCGGGGACTATAGGATTATGTAGAGGAGGAATGATAAAAGGTTTTATATCGAATGATTTGATGTCATCTCCAGCTATAGCCTCTTTGATAGCAATGGCTAAAGAACAAAAGTAATTCAATTAGTAAAATATTTTGAAACAAACTCTAAATTTTAACAAGCATACGAAGCAATAAAAACTATTATCGAATATAACAAAATTAGTAAAAGAAACAAGCTTTTAGATTTGCATCAAAAGAATTGAAGATAACTCTTCACTTAACATATTTCCTATATGGTCAGCATTGAGAAGAACTTGGTGTTATTTATCATTGTTTTAATATCAAAACTACAATAATGCTGGATCATACGCTATTTCAAATACTATAAGTAAATAAATAATAATTACTACTGACCTAAGATTTTTGCCAACTCTTCTAATGCTGAAGATGATGTTGGAGGAAGCTTATCAGACGCTACCGAGAAAAATTGCATTGTCGTTAAGAGGAGGAAGACCATCAGGCTAATGAGAAGTTGTCTTAGAAACATGATGGGCCAACACTTGAATATTTGTAAATGAAATTACAATACTGAAGTAATATATCTTGATGGATGAATTGTTTTATCGCAAGAGTGAGTTGCTTTAAAAATTAGGATTAATTAAACGTTATGCATGAGGTTTTAGTTTTTTGAAACTGACCATGGTCGTCTAGAAACTGAAATCTTCATTGTATATTGTAACTTTCTTTGCATGCAATAACATATCAAATGGTACAAGGGAAATGTATATAAATTAAATAAAGAATTATGACTTTATACACTATGCTTGTTATATTTATTAATAAATATTTTATAGAAATAATGTCATCTTTTAACATAATGCATATACTTTATGTAAAAATCTAAGATTATTGTATGGTATGTTGAAAAAAATATATTCCATATCCTTCAAGTGCATAAATATAATTGAGAGAGGAATAAGCATCTCTTTTGTAAATTGGCTAGTAATCCTTTAGTCATCCAATACTTTATGCTTTTTTGTGATCAATTACATGAGGCATGGTTCTAAACTCCACACATAGAAATCTTTTTTAAAAATAGAACTAACTTAAATTTTTTTAGATCAATTTTCTTGTAATTTTTGAAAATATAAAAAACAAAAATTCTTACTCTTAGAAATAATAATTTGAATAATATCTAGTTCACCTTTATTAATGAACCTAGTCGATGATCTTTTTCATAAAATTTAAAATTTTCAAAATGTGGATGAAATTATTGTCAATTTGACATATTCAAGATGTTTGTTTATTATTTTATATCAAAAGAGCAAACTATTTCAATAAACATCAAGATTATCATGATAATTTGAGTCATAATATGATGTTATCATGATTTTAAACGAGCATGGCAAAGTTAGAAATATTTGTAAAAAAGTCTTGCATTTTATGTTAATTTGTTTCCCCCATGCTAAATAACAAAGATGAATTTTAATAATCAATTGTATAAATATGTGAATTAAAAAGTTAAACATAATCAAAATTTATGAAGACAAATTTGATATTTTGTTAAAATGCCTTAAATATTTGTTTTGCCAACATTGACTTTGCAATCACTTAATTTTCAAGATGAGCAAATTCTAATGCTCTAAGATTATTTTATTATAGGTAACTTATAATGAGAGTTTCTTTTTATAGAAATATTTTGACTTAGTAAATGCTAGTGACCTAAATTGAGAATTTGTTCATTTAACTATCGACTACGTTATTCATTATCAAAACCTAGTAGCTAATAATATAATTATACTTTAATAAAGTTAGTTTTATGGACATTGATTTGCATTTGTAGAGGAAATTGAAAATCCACCCCTATTACAAGAATTACACATTTAAAATAATAAACTATATAATTAAATAATATCGAAAAAAATTATTCATCTTACTGGAAAATTTCTACAAAATAATGATATAACTTGATTTCATGTGGTAATAGTCATGTCAAAATTTCTTTCTTATAAACTTGGATGTTTCTATTTCTAGAAATAGAAAGAGAGCATTCTTTGATATAATAATACTTGTCATGATTGTTGGCAATCTATAAATATTTAAAATTGATATTTATAATATTGTTTGGGTCATTTTTTCCTCAAGTTGACATCTAACCATATCAATTTTATCGATAATATTAAAGACTTTTTTTTTATCATTTTTTATTCATCACATATTATGATAATGATAATACATAATGCATTAAAATTTATTTTTTATGATATTAGAAAAACTTAGCTCAAGGAGATGTAAGGTGTACTAGATTTTAAAGGGGAGGTATGATTATAGGATTAATATCAATTGATCTGATCTCATCCCCAACTATCGCCTCTTTTATAGCAATGGCTAAAAAATAAACGTAATTCATGTTACTAAAATATTTTGAAAGAAGATCTAAATTTTAATAATTATATGATATTATCTAAAATGTTGAATAATATAGCATAATTAGTTAAAAAAAAAAAGCAATCTTGATGGCTTTAAAAAAACTACACAAATTTTCACAAACTACTTATTTTTAAGGTCCATATTGTGGTGAACTTGGTGTTATTAATCATAAGTTTTAACATCGAAACATACATAATGCGTCATCGTATATTATTCCGAATATCTTAAGCAAGTGAAACTATATTATTACTAAAATAATATTTTAGCCAACTATTCTAATTCTCAAGATGATGGAGGAGCAATCTCTTTATATGATAGTGCAAAAAATTACATTGTCGTTTAAAGAAGGAAGATCGTTAGGCCAATAAGAAGTTGTCTTCGAACGTGATAGACTAACATTACATTATACGTAAAAAAAAATAAATTTTGCATTATTGAAGTAATGTGTAGATGGTTGAATTATTAATCACAAGAGTGAGGTAATATAAAGATTAGGGTCAATTAAATTTTATGCATAATGTTATATTATTTTAATACTTTTAATGTAACTGAAATCTTTATTGTATATAGTAACTTCCGTAGTATCTAATAATGTATAAAATGGAAGAATTGAAATGTATAAAAGTTGAATAAAAAATCATGACATCATACAATTTATAAACTATGCTTGTTATATCCATAAGGTAAATATTTTATAAGAATATTATCATATTTTGACAAGATACTTATAGTTTATATAACACTATTAAGATTTAAATTTAAAAAAATTATTTCATATCTTTCAAGCGCATAAAAGCTACTAAGAGAGGATTTAAAGTTTACTTTGTGAATTACTAATTAATACCTCAGTAGTTTAGTATGTTATGCTCTTTTTGAGATGAAGTATATAAAGCATGGTGTAAAACTCTCGACGCATAGAATTCTTATTTAAAATGAGGCCCAATTTAATTTTTTATGTTGTCAATTTAGTATTCTTGTAATATGAAAAAATCTAAATGTGGATTGAAAATTCTCACTAGTACAATTTTATATTTGAATAATTTCTTGTTCACCTTATTCAGGAATATAGTTGATGATCCTCTTCCAACAAGTTAAAAATATTAAAATACGGATGTATTGATTGTCAACTTGACTTGTTCGAGTCATTTGTTAATTATTTTATATCAGAAGTATAATATTTTATAATAAATATCTATTATCTCATGATAATTTAAATCGAGATATGTTGTTATCAATATTGTATTTGTCGATAATAAACCTAAAAATATTTGTAATTATTTATCTTTGCTTTTATGTTAATTCTTTTACTCAAATCCTAAAAAAGATAAAATTTAATAATGTATTGTTAAAAGGAGTGAACAAAAAGTCAAACATATTAAAAATCTAAAATGTCACAATTATATAAAAATTTAAAAAAACTTTAGTTTTGCCTACTCTAAGATTATAACCACTTAAAGTTCAGGATGAGTGTATTTTAATGGTCCAATGCTAGTTTATCTTGGGCAACTAATAAGGCATTTATACTTTCTTTTTATAGCAATGTTTCAACTCATTACCAACTAGTGACTTGAAATTAAATTTTTTTCATTTAACTATCATGTAAGTTATTAATCATTAAAATATAAGAGCTTAGAATATTGTTATAATATAATGGAGTGAGGATATTGTGTGTTGGTCTACTTTTGTAGTGGAAATTGGAACTCTAACTCGCTCTCACGAATTATCAATTTATGGCAATAGACTATATAATTAAATAATATTGAGAAACAATATATTATATTGGAATAATTATGTAATATAATGACATAACTATATTTTATGTGGTAATAGTTATATCCAACCTTCTTTTCAAGAAAACATAGAATCGATAGTTATAATAATGCTTTTCACGGATGAAAGTTAATATTTAAAATTTCGTTTGGGTTATCTTTTCTACAAGCTCACATTTAACTATTTCAATTTTATCGATAAAATTTGAGAGACATATATTTTAATAATTTTTAGATCATTTCGAAGTAAAATAATGACAACGCATAATGCATTACAATTTATTGTTTATGATATTAAGACAATGAACCTAATCGTGTACAGCGGGGACTATAGGATTATGTAGAGGAGGAATGATAAAAGGTTTTATATCGAATGATTTGATGTCATCTCCAGCTATAGCCTCTTTGATAGCAATGGCTAAAGAACAAAAGTAATTCAATTAGTAAAATATTTTGAAACAAACTCTAAATTTTAACAAGCATACGAAGCAATAAAAACTATTATCGAATATAACAAAATTAGTAAAAGAAACAAGCTTTTAGATTTGCATCAAAAGAATTGAAGATAACTCTTCACTTAACATATTTCCTATATGGTCAGCATTGAGAAGAACTTGGTGTTATTTATCATTGTTTTAATATCAAAACTACAATAATGCTGGATCATACGCTATTTCAAATACTATAAGTAAATAAATAATAATTACTACTGACCTAAGATTTTTGCCAACTCTTCTAATGCTGAAGATGATGTTGGAGGAAGCTTATCAGACGCTACCGAGAAAAATTGCATTGTCGTTAAGAGGAGGAAGACCATCAGGCTAATGAGAAGTTGTCTTAGAAACATGATGGGCCAACAATTGAATATTTGTAAATGAAATTACAATACTGAAGTAATATATCTTGATGGATGAATTGTTTTATCGCAAGAGTGAGTTGCTTTAAAAATTAGGATTAATTAAACGTTATGCATGAGGTTTTAGTTTTTTGAAACTGACCATGGTCGTCTAGAAACTGAAATCTTCATTGTATATTGTAACTTTCTTTGCATGCAATAACATATCAAATGGTACAAGGGAAATGTATATAAATTAAATAAAGAATTATGACTTTATACACTATGCTTGTTATATTTATTAATAAATATTTTATAGAAATAATGTCATCTTTTAACATAATGCATATACTTTATGTAAAAATCTAAGATTATTGTATGGTATGTTGAAAAAAATATATTCCATATCCTTCAAGTGCATAAATATAATTGAGAGAGGAATAAGCATCTCTTTTGTAAATTGGCTAGTAATCCTTTAGTCATCCAATACTTTATGCTTTTTTGTGATCAATTACATGAGGCATGGTTCTAAACTCCACACATAGAAATCTTTTTTAAAAATAGAACTAACTTAAATTTTTTTAGATCAATTTTCTTGTAATTTTTGAAAATATAAAAAACAAAAATTCTTACTCTTAGAAATAATAATTTGAATAATATCTAGTTCACCTTTATTAATGAACCTAGTCGATGATCTTTTTCATAAAATTTAAAATTTTCAAAATGTGGATGAAATTATTGTCAATTTGACATATTCAAGATGTTTGTTCATTATTTTATATCAAAAGAGCAAACTATTTCAATAAACATCAAGATTATCATGATAATTTGAGTCATAATATGATGTTATCATGATTTTAAACGAGCATGGCAAAGTTAGAAATATTTGTAAAAAAGTCTTGCATTTTATGTTAATTTGTTTCCCCCATGCTAAATAACAAAGATGAATTTTAATAATCAATTGTATAAATATGTGAATTAAAAAGTTAAACATAATCAAAATTTATGAAGACAAATTTGATATTTTGTTAAAATGCCTTAAATATTTGTTTTGCCAACATTGACTTTGCAATCACTTAATTTTCAAGATGAGCAAATTCTAATGCTCTAAGATTATTTTATTATAGGTAACTTATAATGAGAGTTTCTTTTTATAGAAATATTTTGACTTAGTAAATGCTAGTGACCTAAATTGAGAATTTGTTCATTTAACTATCGACTACGTTATTCATTATCAAAACCTAGTAGCTAATAATATAATTATACTTTAATAAAGTTAGTTTTATGGACATTGATTTGCATTTGTAGAGGAAATTGAAAATCCACCCCTATTACAAGAATTACACATTTAAAATAATAAACTATATAATTAAATAATATCGAAAAAAATTATTCATCTTACTGGAAAATTTCTACAAAATAATGATATAACTTGATTTCATGTGGTAATAGTCATGTCAAAATTTCTTTCTTATAAACTTGGATGTTTCTATTTCTAGAAATAGAAAGAGAGCATTCTTTGATATAATAATACTTGTCATGATTGTTGGCAATCTATAAATATTTAAAATTGATATTTATAATATTGTTTGGGTCATTTTTTCCTCAAGTTGACATCTAACCATATCAATTTTATCGATAATATTAAAGACTTTTTTTTTATCATTTTTTATTCATCACATATTATGATAATGATAATACATAATGCATTAAAATTTATTTTTTATGATATTAGAAAAACTTAGCTCAAGGAGATGTAAGGTGTACTAGATTTTAAAGGGGAGGTATGATTATAGGATTAATATCAATTGATCTGATCTCATCCCCAACTATCGCCTCTTTTATAGCAATGGCTAAAAAATAAACGTAATTCATGTTACTAAAATATTTTGAAAGAAGATCTAAATTTTAATAATTATATGATATTATCTAAAATGTTGAATAATATAGCATAATTAGTTAAAAAAAAAAAGCAATCTTGATGGCTTTAAAAAAACTACACAAATTTTCACAAACTACTTATTTTTAAGGTCCATATTGTGGTGAACTTGGTGTTATTAATCATAAGTTTTAACATCGAAACATACATAATGCGTCATCGTATATTATTCCGAATATCTTAAGCAAGTGAAACTATATTATTACTAAAATAATATTTTAGCCAACTATTCTAATTCTCAAGATGATGGAGGAGCAATCTCTTTATATGATAGTGCAAAAAATTACATTGTCGTTTAAAGAAGGAAGATCGTTAGGCCAATAAGAAGTTGTCTTCGAACGTGATAGACTAACATTACATTATACGTAAAAAAAAATAAATTTTGCATTATTGAAGTAATGTGTAGATGGTTGAATTATTAATCACAAGAGTGAGGTAATATAAAGATTAGGGTCAATTAAATTTTATGCATAATGTTATATTATTTTAATACTTTTAATGTAACTGAAATCTTTATTGTATATAGTAACTTCCGTAGTATCTAATAATGTATAAAATGGAAGAATTGAAATGTATAAAAGTTGAATAAAAAATCATGACATCATACAATTTATAAACTATGCTTGTTATATCCATAAGGTAAATATTTTATAAGAATATTATCATATTTTGACAAGATACTTATAGTTTATATAACACTATTAAGATTTAAATTTAAAAAAATTATTTCATATCTTTCAAGCGCATAAAAGCTACTAAGAGAGGATTTAAAGTTTACTTTGTGAATTACTAATTAATACCTCAGTAGTTTAGTATGTTATGCTCTTTTTGAGATGAAGTATATAAAGCATGGTGTAAAACTCTCGACGCATAGAATTCTTATTTAAAATGAGGCCCAATTTAATTTTTTATGTTGTCAATTTAGTATTCTTGTAATATGAAAAAATCTAAATGTGGATTGAAAATTCTCACTAGTACAATTTTATATTTGAATAATTTCTTGTTCACCTTATTCAGGAATATAGTTGATGATCCTCTTCCAACAAGTTAAAAATATTAAAATACGGATGTATTGATTGTCAACTTGACTTGTTCGAGTCATTTGTTAATTATTTTATATCAGAAGTATAATATTTTATAATAAATATCTATTATCTCATGATAATTTAAATCGAGATATGTTGTTATCAATATTGTATTTGTCGATAATAAACCTAAAAATATTTGTAATTATTTATCTTTGCTTTTATGTTAATTCTTTTACTCAAATCCTAAAAAAGATAAAATTTAATAATGTATTGTTAAAAGGAGTGAACAAAAAGTCAAACATATTAAAAATCTAAAATGTCACAATTATATAAAAATTTAAAAAAACTTTAGTTTTGCCTACTCTAAGATTATAACCACTTAAAGTTCAGGATGAGTGTATTTTAATGGTCCAATGCTAGTTTATCTTGGGCAACTAATAAGGCATTTATACTTTCTTTTTATAGCAATGTTTCAACTCATTACCAACTAGTGACTTGAAATTAAATTTTTTTCATTTAACTATCATGTAAGTTATTAATCATTAAAATATAAGAGCTTAGAATATTGTTATAATATAATGGAGTGAGGATATTGTGTGTTGGTCTACTTTTGTAGTGGAAATTGGAACTCTAACTCGCTCTCACGAATTATCAATTTATGGCAATAGACTATATAATTAAATAATATTGAGAAACAATATATTATATTGGAATAATTATGTAATATAATGACATAACTATATTTTATGTGGTAATAGTTATATCCAACCTTCTTTTCAAGAAAACATAGAATCGATTGTTATAATAATGCTTTTCACGGATGAAAGTTAATATTTAAAATTTCGTTTGGGTTATCTTTTCTACAAGCTCACATTTAACTATTTCAATTTTATCGATCAAATTTGAGAGACATATATTTTAATAATTTTTAGATCATTTCGAAGTAAAATAATGACAACGCATAATGCATTACAATTTATTGTTTATGATATTAAGACAATGAACCTAATCGTGTACAGCGGGGACTATAGGATTATGTAGAGGAGGAATGATAAAAGGTTTTATATCGAATGATTTGATGTCATCTCCAGCTATAGCCTCTTTGATAGCAATGGCTAAAGAACAAAAGTAATTCAATTAGTAAAATATTTTGAAACAAACTCTAAATTTTAACAAGCATACGAAGCAATAAAAACTATTATCGAATATAACAAAATTAGTAAAAGAAACAAGCTTTTAGATTTGCATCAAAAGAATCGAAGATAACTCTTCACTTAACATATTTCCTATATGGTCAGCATTGAGAAGAACTTGGTGTTATTTATCATTGTTTTAATATCAAAACTACAATAATGCTGGATCATACGCTATTTCAAATACTATAAGTAAATAAATAATAATTACTACTGACCTAAGATTTTTGCCAACTCTTCTAATGCTGAAGATGATGTTGGAGGAAGCTTATCAGACGCTACCGAGAAAAATTGCATTGTCGTTAAGAGGAGGAAGACCATCAGGCTAATGAGAAGTTGTCTTAGAAACATGATGGGCCAACAATTGAATATTTGTAAATGAAATTACAATACTGAAGTAATATATCTTGATGGATGAATTGTTTTATCGCAAGAGTGAGTTGCTTTAAAAATTAGGATTAATTAAACGTTATGCATGAGGTTTTAGTTTTTTGAAACTGACCATGGTCGTCTAGAAACTGAAATCTTCATTGTATATTGTAACTTTCTTTGCATGCAATAACATATCAAATGGTACAAGGGAAATGTATATAAATTAAATAAAGAATTATGACTTTATACACTATGCTTGTTATATTTATTAATAAATATTTTATAGAAATAATGTCATCTTTTAACATAATGCATATACTTTATGTAAAAATCTAAGATTATTGTATGGTATGTTGAAAAAAATATATTCCATATCCTTCAAGTGCATAAATATAATTGAGAGAGGAATAAGCATCTCTTTTGTAAATTGGCTAGTAATCCTTTAGTCATCCAATACTTTATGCTTTTTTGTGATCAATTACATGAGGCATGGTTCTAAACTCCACACATAGAAATCTTTTTTAAAAATAGAACTAACTTAAATTTTTTTAGATCAATTTTCTTGTAATTTTTGAAAATATAAAAAACAAAAATTCTTACTCTTAGAAATAATAATTTGAATAATATCTAGTTCACCTTTATTAATGAACCTAGTCGATGATCTTTTTCATAAAATTTAAAATTTTCAAAATGTGGATGAAATTATTGTCAATTTGACATATTCAAGATGTTTGTTCATTATTTTATATCAAAAGAGCAAACTATTTCAACAAACATCAAGATTATCATGATAATTTGAGTCATAATATGATGTTATCATGATTTTAAACGAGCATGGCAAAGTTAGAAATATTTGTAAAAAAGTCTTGCATTTTATGTTAATTTGTTTCCCCCATGCTAAATAACAAAGATGAATTTTAATAATCAATTGTATAAATATGTGAATTAAAAATTAAACATAATCAAAATTTATGAAGACAAATTTGATATTTTGTTAAAATGCATTAAATATTTGTTTTGCCAACATTGACTTTGCAATCACTTAATTTTCAAGATGAGCAAATTCTAATGCTCTAAGATTATTTTATTATAGGTAACTTATAATGAGAGTTTCTTTTTATAGAAATATTTTGACTTAGTAAATGCTAGTGACCTAAATTGAGAATTTGTTCATTTAACTATCGACTACGTTATTCATTATCAAAACCTAGTAGCTAATAATATAATTGTACTTTAATAAAGTTAGTTTTATGGACATTGATTTGCATTTGTAGAGGAAATTGAAAATCTACCCCTATTACAAGAATTACACATTTAAAATAATAAACTATATAATTAAATAATATCGAAAAAAATTATTCATCTTACTGGAAAATTTCTACAAATTAATGATATAACTTGATTTCATGTGGTAATAGTCATGTCAAAATTTCTTTCTTATAAACTTGGATGTTTCTATTTCTAGAAATAGAAAGAGAGCATTCTTTGATATAATAATACTTGTCATGATTGTTGGCAATCTATAAATGTTTAAAATTGATATTTATAATTTCGTTTGGGTCATTTTTTCCTCAAGTTGACATCTAACCATATCAATTTTATCGATAATATTAAAGACTTTTATTTTATCATTTTTTATTCATCACATATTATGATAATGATAATACATAATGCATTAAAATTTATTTTTTATGATATTAGAAAAAATTAGCTCAAGGAGATGTAAGGTGTACTAGATTTTAAAGGGGAGGTATGATTATAGGATTAATATCAATTGATCTGATCTCATCCCCAACTATCGCCTCTTTTATAGCAATGGCTAAAAAATAAACGTAATTCATGTTAGTAAAATATTTTGAAAGAAGATCTAAATTTTAATAATTATATGATATTATCTAAAATGTTGAATAATATAGCATAATTAGTTAAAAAAAAAAAGCAATCTTGATGGCATTAAAAAAACTACACAAATTTTCACAAACTACTTATTTTTAAGGTCCATATTGTGGTGAACTTGGTGTTATTAATCATAAGTTTTAACATCGAAACATACATAATGCGTCATCGTATATTATTCCGAATATCTTAAGCAAGTGAAACTATATTATTACTAAAATAATATTTTAGCCGACTATTCTAATTCTCAAGATGATGGAGGAGCAATCTCTTTATATGATAGTGCAAAAAATTACATTGTCGTTTAAAGAAGGAAGATCGTTAGGCCAATAAGAAGTTGTCTTCGAACGTGACAGACTAACATTACATTATACGTAAAAAAAATAAATTTTGCATTATTGAAGTAATGTGTAGATGGTTGAATTATTAATCACAAGAGTGAGGTAATATAAAGATTAGGGTCAATTAAATTTTATGCATAATGTTATATTATTTTAATACTTTTAATGTAACTGAAATCTTTATTGTATATAGTAACTTCCGTAGTATCTAATAATGTACAAAATGGAAGAATTGAAATGTATAAAAGTTGAATAAAAAATCATGACATCATACAATTTATAAACTATGCTTGTTATATCCATAAGGTAAATATTTTATAAGAATATTATCATCTTTTGACAAGATACTTATAGTTTATATAACACTATTAAGATTTAAATTTAAAAAAATTATTTCATATCTTTCAAGTGCATAAAAGCTACTAAGAGAGGATTTAAAGTTTACTTTGTGAATTACTAATTAATACCTCAGTAGTTTAGTATGTTATGCTCTTTTTGAGATGAAGTATATAAAGCATGGTGTAAAACTCTCGACGCATAGAATTCTTATTTAAAATGAGGCCCAATTTAATTTTTTATGTTGTCAATTTAGTATTCTTGTAATATGAAAAAATCTAAATGTGGATTGAAAATTCTCACTAGTACAATTTTATATTTGAATAATTTCTTGTTCACCTTATTCAGGAATATAGTTGATGATCCTCTTCCAACAAGTTAAAAATATTAAAATACGGATGTATTGATTGTCAACTTGACTTGTTCGAGTCATTTGTTAATTATTTTATATCAGAAGTATAATATTTTATAATAAATATCTATTATCTCATGATAATTTAAATCGAGATATGTTGTTATCAATATTGTATTTGTCGATAATAAACCTAAAAATATTTGTAATTATTTATCTTTGCTTTTATGTTAATTCTTTTACTCAAATCCTAAAAAAGATAAAATTTAATAATGTATTGTTAAAAGGAGTGAACAAAAAGTCAAACATATTAAAAATATAAAATGTCACAATTATATAAAAATTTAAAAAAACTTTAGTTTTGCCTACTCTAAGATTATAACCACTTAAAGTTCAGGATGAGTGTATTTTAATGGTCCAATGCTAGTTTATCTTGGGCAACTAATAAGGCATTTATACTTTCTTTTTATAGCAATGTTTCAACTCATTACCAACTAGTGACTTGAAATTAAATTTTTTTCATTTAACTATCATGTAAGTTATTAATCATTAAAATATAAGAGCTTAGAATATTGTTATAATATAATGGAGTGAGGATTTTGTGTGTTGGTCTACTTTTGTAGTGGAAATTGGAACTCTAACTCGCTCTCACGAATTATCAATTTATGGCAATAGACTATATAATTAAATAATATTGAGAAACAATATATTATATTGGAATAATTATGTAATATAGTGACATAACTATATTTTATGTGGTAATAGTTATATCCAACCTTCTTTTCAAGAAAACATAGAATCGATAGTTATAATAATGCTTTTCACGGATGAAAGTTAATATTTAAAATTTCGTTTGGGTTATCTTTTCTACAAGCTCACATTTAACTATTTCAATTTTATCGATAAAATTTGAGAGACATATATTTTAATAATTTTTAGATCATTTCGAAGTAAAATAATGACAACGCATAATGCATTACAATTTATTGTTTATGATATTAAGACAATGAACCTAATCGTGTACAGCGGGGACTATAGGATTATGTAGAGGAGGAATGATAAAAGGTTTTATATCGAATGATTTGATGTCATCTCCAGCTATAGCCTCTTTGATAGCAATGGCTAAAGAACAAAAGTAATTCAATTAGTAAAATATTTTGAAACAAACTCTAAATTTTAACAAGCATACGAAGCAATAAAAACTATTATCGAATATAACAAAATTAGTAAAAGAAACAAGCTTTTAGATTTGCATCAAAAGAATTGAAGATAACTCTTCACTTAACATATTTCCTATATGGTCAGCATTGAGAAGAACTTGGTGTTATTTATCATTGTTTTAATATCAAAACTACAATAATGCTGGATCATACGCTATTTCAAATACTATAAGTAAATAAATAATAATTACTACTGACCTAAGATTTTTGCCAACTCTTCTAATGCTGAAGATGATGTTGGAGGAAGCTTATCAGACGCTACCGAGAAAAATTGCATTGTCGTTAAGAGGAGGAAGACCATCAGGCTAATGAGAAGTTGTCTTAGAAACATGATGGGCCAACACTTGAATATTTGTAAATGAAATTACAATACTGAAGTAATATATCTTGATGGATGAATTGTTTTATCGCAAGAGTGAGTTGCTTTAAAAATTAGGATTAATTAAACGTTATGCATGAGGTTTTAGTTTTTTGAAACTGACCATGGTCGTCTAGAAACTGAAATCTTCATTGTATATTGTAACTTTCTTTGCATGCAATAACATATCAAATGGTACAAGGGAAATGTATATAAATTAAATAAAGAATTATGACTTTATACACTATGCTTGTTATATTTATTAATAAATATTTTATAGAAATAATGTCATCTTTTAACATAATGCATATACTTTATGTAAAAATCTAAGATTATTGTATGGTATGTTGAAAAAAATATATTCCATATCCTTCAAGTGCATAAATATAATTGAGAGAGGAATAAGCATCTCTTTTGTAAATTGGCTAGTAATCCTTTAGTCATCCAATACTTTATGCTTTTTTGTGATCAATTACATGAGGCATGGTTCTAAACTCCACACATAGAAATCTTTTTTAAAAATAGAACTAACTTAAATTTTTTTAGATCAATTTTCTTGTAATTTTTGAAAATATAAAAAACAAAAATTCTTACTCTTAGAAATAATAATTTGAATAATATCTAGTTCACCTTTATTAATGAACCTAGTCGATGATCTTTTTTTATAAAATTTAAAATTTTCAAAATGTGGATGAAATTATTGTCAATTTGACATATTCAAGATGTTTGTTCATTATTTTATATCAAAAGAGCAAACTATTTCAATAAACATCAAGATTATCATGATAATTTGAGTCATAATATGATGTTATCATGATTTTAAACGAGCATGGCAAAGTTAGAAATATTTGTAAAAAAGTCTTGCATTTTATGTTAATTTGTTTCCCCCATGCTAAATAACAAAGATGAATTTTAATAATCAATTGTATAAATATGTGAATTAAAAAGTTAAACATAATCAAAATTTATGAAGACAAATTTGATATTTTGTTAAAATGCCTTAAATATTTGTTTTGCCAACATTGACTTTGCAATCACTTAATTTTCAAGATGAGCAAATTCTAATGCTCTAAGATTATTTTATTATAGGTAACTTATAATGAGAGTTTCTTTTTATAGAAATATTTTGACTTAGTAAATGCTAGTGACCTAAATTGAGAATTTGTTCATTTAACTATCGACTACGTTATTCATTATCAAAACCTAGTAGCTAATAATATAATTATACTTTAATAAAGTTAGTTTTATGGACATTGATTTGCATTTGTAGAGGAAATTGAAAATCTACCCCTATTACAAGAATTACACATTTAAAATAATAAACTATATAATTAAATAATATCGAAAAAAATTATTCATCTTACTGGAAAATTTCTACAAAATAATGATATAACTTGATTTCATGTGGTAATAGTCATGTCAAAATTTCTTTCTTATAAACTTGGATGTTTCTATTTCTAGAAATAGAAAGAGAGCATTCTTTGATATAATAATACTTGTCATGATTGTTGGCAATCTATAAATATTTAAAATTGATATTTATAATATTGTTTGGGTCATTTTTTCCTCAAGTTGACATCTAACCATATCAATTTTATCGATAATATTAAAGACTTTTGTTTTTATCATTTTTTATTCATCACATATTATGATAATGATAATACATAATGCATTAAAATTTATTTTTTATGATATTAGAAAAACTAAGCTCAAGGAGATGTAAGTTGTACTAGATTTTAAAGGGGAGGTATGATTATAGGATTAATATCAATTGATCTGATCTCATCCCCAACTATCGCCTCTTTTATAGCAATGGCTAAAAAATAAACGTAATTCATGTTACTAAAATATTTTGAAAGAAGATCTAAATTTTAATAATTATATGATATTATCTAAAATGTTGAATAATATAGCATAATTAGTTAAAAAAAAAAAGCAATCTTGATGGCATTAAAAAAACTACACAAATTTTCACAAACTACTTATTTTTAAGGTCCATATTGTGGTGAACTTGGTGTTATTAATCATAAGTTTTAACATCGAAACATACATAATGCGTCATCGTATATTATTCCGAATATCTTAAGCAAGTGAAACTATATTATTACTAAAATAATATTTTAGCCGACTATTCTAATTCTCAAGATGATGGAGGAGCAATCTCTTTATATGATAGTGCAAAAAATTACATTGTCGTTTAAAGAAGGAAGATCGTTAGGCCAATAAGAAGTTGTCTTCGAACGTGATAGACTAACATTACATTATACGTAAAAAAAATAAATTTTGCATTATTGAAGTAATGTGTAGATGGTTGAATTATTAATCACAAGAGTGAGGTAATATAAAGATTAGGGTCAATTAAATTTTATGCATAATGTTATATTATTTTAATACTTTTAATGTAACTGAAATCTTTATTGTATATAATAACTTCCGTAGTATCTAATAATGTATAAAATGGAAGAATTGAAATGTATAAAAGTTGAATAAAAAATCATGACATCATACAATTTATAAACTATGCTTGTTATATCCATAAGGTAAATATTTTATAAGAATATTATCATCTTTTGACAAGATACTTATAGTTTATATAACACTATTAAGATTTAAATTTAAAAAAATTATTTCATATCTTTCAAGTGCATAAAAGCTACTAAGAGAGGATTTAAAGTTTACTTTGTGAATTACTAATTAATACCTCAGTAGTTTAGTATGTTATGCTCTTTTTGAGATGAAGTATATAAAGCATGGTGTAAAACTCTCGACGCATAGAATTCTTATTTAAAATGAGGCCCAATTTAATTTTTTATGTTGTCAATTTAGTATTCTTGTAATATGAAAAAATCTAAATGTGGATTGAAAATTCTCACTAGTACAATTTTATATTTGAATAATTTCTTGTTCACCTTATTCAGGAATATAGTTGATGATCCTCTTCCAACAAGTTAAAAATATTAAAATACGGATGTATTGATTGTCAACTTGACTTGTTCGAGTCATTTGTTAATTATTTTATATCAGAAGTATAATATTTTATAATAAATATCTATTATCTCATGATAATTTAAATCGAGATATGTTGTTATCAATATTGTATTTGTCGATAATAAACCTAAAAATATTTGTAATTATTTATCTTTGCTTTTATGTTAATTCTTTTACTCAAATCCTAAAAAAGATAAAATTTAATAATGTATTGTTAAAAGGAGTGAACAAAAAGTCAAACATATTAAAAATCTAAAATGTCACAATTATATAAAAATTTAAAAAAACTTTAGTTTTGCCTACTCTAAGATTATAACCACTTAAAGTTCAGGATGAGTGTATTTTAATGGTCCAATGCTAGTTTATCTTGGGCAACTAATAAGGCATTTATACTTTCTTTTTATAGCAATGTTTCAACTCATTACCAACTAGTGACTTGAAATTAAATTTTTTTCATTTAACTATCATGTAAGTTATTAATCATTAAAATATAAGAGCTTAGAATATTGTTATAATATAATGGAGTGAGGATATTGTGTGTTGGTCTACTTTTGTAGTGGAAATTGGAACTCTAACTCGCTCTCACGAATTATCAATTTATGGCAATAGACTATATAATTAAATAATATTGAGAAACAATATATTATATTGGAATAATTATGTAATATAATGACATAACTATATTTTATGTGGTAATAGTTATATCCAACCTTCTTTTCAAGAAAACATAGAATCGATAGTTATAATAATGCTTTTCACGGATGAAAGTTAATATTTAAAATTTCGTTTGGGTTATCTTTTCTACAAGCTCACATTTAACTATTTCAATTTTATCGATAAAATTTGAGAGACATATATTTTAATAATTTTTAGATCATTTCGAAGTAAAATAATGACAACGCATAATGCATTACAATTTATTGTTTATGATATTAAGACAATGAACCTAATCGTGTACAGCGGGGACTATAGGATTATGTAGAGGAGGAATGATAAAAGGTTTTATATCGAATGATTTGATGTCATCTCCAGCTATAGCCTCTTTGATAGCAATGGCTAAAGAACAAAAGTAATTCAATTAGTAAAATATTTTGAAACAAACTCTAAATTTTAACAAGCATACGAAGCAATAAAAACTATTATCGAATATAACAAAATTAGTAAAAGAAACAAGCTTTTAGATTTGCATCAAAAGAATTGAAGATAACTCTTCACTTAACATATTTCCTATATGGTCAGCATTGAGAAGAACTTGGTGTTATTTATCATTGTTTTAATATCAAAACTACAATAATGCTGGATCATACGCTATTTCAAATACTATAAGTAAATAAATAATAATTACTACTGACCTAAGATTTTTGCCAACTCTTCTAATGCTGAAGATGATGTTGGAGGAAGCTTATCAGACGCTACCGAGAAAAATTGCATTGTCGTTAAGAGGAGGAAGACCATCAGGCTAATGAGAAGTTGTCTTAGAAACATGATGGGCCAACACTTGAATATTTGTAAATGAAATTACAATACTGAAGTAATATATCTTGATGGATGAATTGTTTTATCGCAAGAGTGAGTTGCTTTAAAAATTAGGATTAATTAAACGTTATGCATGAGGTTTTAGTTTTTTGAAACTGACCATGGTCGTCTAGAAACTGAAATCTTCATTGTATATTGTAACTTTCTTTGCATGCAATAACATATCAAATGGTACAAGGGAAATGTATATAAATTAAATAAAGAATTATGACTTTATACACTATGCTTGTTATATTTATTAATAAATATTTTATAGAAATAATGTCATCTTTTAACATAATGCATATACTTTATGTAAAAATCTAAGATTATTGTATGGTATGTTGAAAAAAATATATTCCATATCCTTCAAGTGCATAAATATAATTGAGAGAGGAATAAGCATCTCTTTTGTAAATTGGCTAGTAATCCTTTAGTCATCCAATACTTTATGCTTTTTTGTGATCAATTACATGAGGCATGGTTCTAAACTCCACACATAGAAATATTTTTTAAAAATAGAACTAACTTCAATTTTTTTAGATCAATTTTCTTGTAATTTTTGAAAATATAAAAAACAAAAATTCTTACTCTTAGAAATAATAATTTGAATAATATCTAGTTCACCTTTATTAATGAACCTAGTCGATGATCTTTTTCATAAAATTTAAAATTTTCAAAATGTGGATGAAATTATTGTCAATTTGACATATTCAAGATGTTTGTTCATTATTTTATATCAAAAGAGCAAACTATTTCAATAAACATCAAGATTATCATGATAATTTGAGTCATAATATGATGTTATCATGATTTTAAACGAGCATGGCAAAGTTAGAAATATTTGTAAAAAAGTCTTGCATTTTATGTTAATTTGTTTCCCCCATGCTAAATAACAAAGATGAATTTTAATAATCAATTGTATAAATATGTGAATTAAAAAGTTAAACATAATCAAAATTTATGAAGACAAATTTGATATTTTGTTAAAATGCCTTAAATATTTGTTTTGCCAACATTGACTTTGCAATCACTTAATTTTCAAGATGAGCAAATTCTAATGCTCTAAGATTATTTTATTATAGGTAACTTATAATGAGAGTTTCTTTTTATAGAAATATTTTGACTTAGTAAATGCTAGTGACCTAAATTGAGAATTTGTTCATTTAACTATCGACTACGTTATTCATTATCAAAACCTAGTAGCTAATAATATAATTATACTTTAATAAAGTTAGTTTTATGGACATTGATTTGCATTTGTAGAGGAAATTGAAAATCTACCCCTATTACAAGAATTACACATTTAAAATAATAAACTATATAATTAAATAATATCGAAAAAAATTATTCATCTTACTGGAAAATTTCTACAAAATAATGATATAACTTGATTTCATGTGGTAATAGTCATGTCAAAATTTCTTTCTTATAAACTTGGATGTTTCTATTTCTAGAAATAGAAAGAGAGCATTCTTTGATATAATAATACTTGTCATGATTGTTGGCAATCTATAAATATTTAAAATTGATATTTATAATATTGTTTGGGTCATTTTTTCCTCAAGTTGACATCTAACCATATCAATTTTATCGATAATATTAAAGACTTTTGTTTTTATCATTTTTTATTCATCACATATTATGATAATGATAATACATAATGCATTAAAATTTATTTTTTATGATATTAGAAAAACTAAGCTCAAGGAGATGTAAGTTGTACTAGATTTTAAAGGGGAGGTATGATTATAGGATTAATATCAATTGATCTGATCTCATCCCCAACTATCGCCTCTTTTATAGCAATGGCTAAAAAATAAACGTAATTCATGTTACTAAAATATTTTGAAAGAAGATCTAAATTTTAATAATTATATGATATTATCTAAAATGTTGAATAATATAGCATAATTAGTTAAAAAAAAAAAGCAATCTTGATGGCATTAAAAAAACTACACAAATTTTCACAAACTACTTATTTTTAAGGTCCATATTGTGGTGAACTTGGTGTTATTAATCATAAGTTTTAACATCGAAACATACATAATGCGTCATCGTATATTATTCCGAATATCTTAAGCAAGTGAAACTATATTATTACTAAAATAATATTTTAGCCAACTATTCTAATTCTCAAGATGATGGAGGAGCAATCTCTTTATATGATAGTGCAAAAAATTACATTGTCGTTTAAAGAAGGAAGATCGTTAGGCCAATAAGAAGTTGTCTTCGAACGTGATAGACTAACATTACATTATACGTAAAAAAAATAAATTTTGCATTATTGAAGTAATGTGTAGATGGTTGAATTATTAATCACAAGAGTGAGGTAATATAAAGATTAGGGTCAATTAAATTTTATGCATAATGTTATATTATTTTAATACTTTTAATGTAACTGAAATCTTTATTGTATATAATAACTTCCGTAGTATCTAATAATGTATAAAATGGAAGAATTGAAATGTATAAAAGTTGAATAAAAAATCATGACATCATACAATTTATAAACTATGCTTGTTATATCCATAAGGTAAATATTTTATAAGAATATTATCATCTTTTGACAAGATACTTATAGTTTATATAACACTATTAAGATTTAAATTTAAAAAAATTATTTCATATCTTTCAAGTGCATAAAAGCTACTAAGAGAGGATTTAAAGTTTACTTTGTGAATTACTAATTAATACCTCAGTAGTTTAGTATGTTATGCTCTTTTTGAGATGAAGTATATAAAGCATGGTGTAAAACTCTCGACGCATAGAATTCTTATTTAAAATGAGGCCCAATTTAATTTTTTATATTGTCAATTTAGTATTCTTGTAATATGAAAAAATCTAAATGTGGATTGAAAATTCTCACTAGTACAATTTTATATTTGAATAATTTCTTGTTCACCTTATTCAGGAATATAGTTGATGATCCTCTTCCAACAAGTTAAAAATATTAAAATACGGATGTATTGATTGTCAACTTGACTTGTTCGAGTCATTTGTTAATTATTTTATATCAGAAGTATAATATTTTATAATAAATATCTATTATCTCATGATAATTTAAATCGAGATATGTTGTTATCAATATTGTATTTGTCGATAATAAACCTAAAAATATTTGTAATTATTTATCTTTGCTTTTATGTTAATTCTTTTACTCAAATCCTAAAAAAGATAAAATTTAATAATGTATTGTTAAAAGGAGTGAACAAAAAGTCAAACATATTAAAAATCTAAAATGTCACAATTATATAAAAATTTAAAAAAACTTTAGTTTTGCCTACTCTAAGATTATAACCACTTAAAGTTCAGGATGAGTGTATTTTAATGGTCCAATGCTAGTTTATCTTGGGCAACTAATAAGGCATTTATACTTTCTTTTTATAGCAATGTTTCAACTCATTACCAACTAGTGACTTGAAATTAAATTTTTTTCATTTAACTATCATGTAAGTTATTAATCATTAAAATATAAGAGCTTAGAATATTGTTATAATATAATGGAGTGAGGATATTGTGTGTTGGTCTACTTTTGTAGTGGAAATTGGAACTCTAACTCGCTCTCACGAATTATCAATTTATGGCAATAGACTATATAATTAAATAATATTGAGAAACAATATATTATATTGGAATAATTATGTAATATAATGACATAACTATATTTTATGTGGTAATAGTTATATCCAACCTTCTTTTCAAGAAAACATAGAATCGATAGTTATAATAATGCTTTTCACGGATGAAAGTTAATATTTAAAATTTCGTTTGGGTTATCTTTTCTACAAGCTCACATTTAACTATTTCAATTTTATCGATAAAATTTGAGAGACATATATTTTAATAATTTTTAGATCATTTCGAAGTAAAATAATGACAACGCATAATGCATTACAATTTATTGTTTATGATATTAAGACAATGAACCTAATCGTGTACAGCGGGGACTATAGGATTATGTAGAGGAGGAATGATAAAAGGTTTTATATCGAATGATTTGATGTCATCTCCAGCTATAGCCTCTTTGATAGCAATGGCTAAAGAACAAAAGTAATTCAATTAGTAAAATATTTTGAAACAAACTCTAAATTTTAACAAGCATACGAAGCAATAAAAACTATTATCGAATATAACAAAATTAGTAAAAGAAACAAGCTTTTAGATTTGCATCAAAAGAATTGAAGATAACTCTTCACTTAACATATTTCCTATATGGTCAGCATTGAGAAGAACTTGGTGTTATTTATCATTGTTTTAATATCAAAACTACAATAATGCTGGATCATACGCTATTTCAAATACTATAAGTAAATAAATAATAATTACTACTGACCTAAGATTTTTGCCAACTCTTCTAATGCTGAAGATGATGTTGGAGGAAGCTTATCAGACGCTACCGAGAAAAATTGCATTGTCGTTAAGAGGAGGAAGACCATCAGGCTAATGAGAAGTTGTCTTAGAAACATGATGGGCCAACACTTGAATATTTGTAAATGAAATTACAATACTGAAGTAATATATCTTGATGGATGAATTGTTTTATCGCAAGAGTGAGTTGCTTTAAAAATTAGGATTAATTAAACGTTATGCATGAGGTTTTAGTTTTTTGAAACTGACCATGGTCGTCTAGAAACTGAAATCTTCATTGTATATTGTAACTTTCTTTGCATGCAATAACATATCAAATGGTACAAGGGAAATGTATATAAATTAAATAAAGAATTATGACTTTATACACTATGCTTGTTATATTTATTAATAAATATTTTATAGAAATAATGTCATCTTTTAACATAATGCATATACTTTATGTAAAAATCTAAGATTATTGTATGGTATGTTGAAAAAAATATATTCCATATCCTTCAAGTGCATAAATATAATTGAGAGAGGAATAAGCATCTCTTTTGTAAATTGGCTAGTAATCCTTTAGTCATCCAATACTTTATGCTTTTTTGTGATCAATTACATGAGGCATGGTTCTAAACTCCACACATAGAAATCTTTTTTAAAAATAGAACTAACTTAAATTTTTTTAGATCAATTTTCTTGTAATTTTTGAAAATATAAAAAACAAAAATTCTTACTCTTAGAAATAATAATTTGAATAATATCTAGTTCACCTTTATTAATGAACCTAGTCGATGATCTTTTTCATAAAATTTAAAATTTTCAAAATGTGGATGAAATTATTGTCAATTTGACATATTCAAGATGTTTGTTCATTATTTTATATCAAAAGAGCAAACTATTTCAATAAACATCAAGATTATCATGATAATTTGAGTCATAATATGATGTTATCATGATTTTAAACGAGCATGGCAAAGTTAGAAATATTTGTAAAAAAGTCTTGCATTTTATGTTAATTTGTTTCCCCCATGCTAAATAACAAAGATGAATTTTAATAATCAATTGTATAAATATGTGAATTAAAAAGTTAAACATAATCAAAATTTATGAAGACAAATTTGATATTTTGTTAAAATGCCTTAAATATTTGTTTTGCCAACATTGACTTTGCAATCACTTAATTTTCAAGATGAGCAAATTCTAATGCTCTAAGATTATTTTATTATAGGTAACTTATAATGAGAGTTTCTTTTTATAGAAATATTTTGACTTAGTAAATGCTAGTGACCTAAATTGAGAATTTGTTCATTTAACTATCGACTACGTTATTCATTATCAAAACCTAGTAGCTAATAATATAATTATACTTTAATAAAGTTAGTTTTATGGACATTGATTTGCATTTGTAGAGGAAATTGAAAATCTACCCCTATTACAAGAATTACACATTTAAAATAATAAACTATATAATTAAATAATATCGAAAAAAATTATTCATCTTACTGGAAAATTTCTACAAAATAATGATATAACTTGATTTCATGTGGTAATAGTCATGTCAAAATTTCTTTCTTATAAACTTGGATGTTTCTATTTCTAGAAATAGAAAGAGAGCATTCTTTGATATAATAATACTTGTCATGATTGTTGGCAATCTATAAATATTTAAAATTGATATTTATAATATTGTTTGGGTCATTTTTTCCTCAAGTTGACATCTAACCATATCAATTTTATCGATAATATTAAAGACTTTTGTTTTTATCATTTTTTATTCATCACATATTATGATAATGATAATACATAATGCATTAAAATTTATTTTTTATGATATTAGAAAAACTAAGCTCAAGGAGATGTAAGTTGTACTAGATTTTAAAGGGGAGGTATGATTATAGGATTAATATCAATTGATCTGATCTCATCCCCAACTATCGCCTCTTTTATAGCAATGGCTAAAAAATAAACGTAATTCATGTTACTAAAATATTTTGAAAGAAGATCTAAATTTTAATAATTATATGATATTATCTAAAATGTTGAATAATATAGCATAATTAGTTAAAAAAAAAAAGCAATCTTGATGGCATTAAAAAAACTACACAAATTTTCACAAACTACTTATTTTTAAGGTCCATATTGTGGTGAACTTGGTGTTATTAATCATAAGTTTTAACATCGAAACATACATAATGCGTCATCGTATATTATTCCGAATATCTTAAGCAAGTGAAACTATATTATTACTAAAATAATATTTTAGCCAACTATTCTAATTCTCAAGATGATGGAGGAGCAATCTCTTTATATGATAGTGCAAAAAATTACATTGTCGTTTAAAGAAGGAAGATCGTTAGGCCAATAAGAAGTTGTCTTCGAACGTGATAGACTAACATTACATTATACGTAAAAAAAATAAATTTTGCATTATTGAAGTAATGTGTAGATGGTTGAATTATTAATCACAAGAGTGAGGTAATATAAAGATTAGGGTCAATTAAATTTTATGCATAATGTTATATTATTTTAATACTTTTAATGTAACTGAAATCTTTATTGTATATAATAACTTCCGTAGTATCTAATAATGTATAAAAT
The DNA here is from genome assembly GCF_036884655.1 of Musa acuminata AAA Group. Lineage (NCBI taxonomy): Eukaryota > Viridiplantae > Streptophyta > Magnoliopsida > Zingiberales > Musaceae > Musa > Musa acuminata. The sequence goes on from NC_088327.1 coordinate 39,349,269, forward strand.
GGAAGAATTGAAATGTATAAAAGTTGAATAAAAAATCATGACATCATACAATTTATAAACTATGCTTGTTATATCCATAAGGTAAATATTTTATAAGAATATTATCATCTTTTGACAAGATACTTATAGTTTATATAACACTATTAAGATTTAAATTTAAAAAAATTATTTCATATCTTTCAAGTGCATAAAAGCTACTAAGAGAGGATTTAAAGTTTACTTTGTGAATTACTAATTAATACCTCAGTAGTTTAGTATGTTATGCTCTTTTTGAGATGAAGTATATAAAGCATGGTGTAAAACTCTCGACGCATAGAATTCTTATTTAAAATGAGGCCCAATTTAATTTTTTATGTTGTCAATTTAGTATTCTTGTAATATGAAAAAATCTAAATGTGGATTGAAAATTCTCACTAGTACAATTTTATATTTGAATAATTTCTTGTTCACCTTATTCAGGAATATAGTTGATGATCCTCTTCCAACAAGTTAAAAATATTAAAATACGGATGTATTGATTGTCAACTTGACTTGTTCGAGTCATTTGTTAATTATTTTATATCAGAAGTATAATATTTTATAATAAATATCTATTATCTCATGATAATTTAAATCGAGATATGTTGTTATCAATATTGTATTTGTCGATAATAAACCTAAAAATATTTGTAATTATTTATCTTTGCTTTTATGTTAATTCTTTTACTCAAATCCTAAAAAAGATAAAATTTAATAATGTATTGTTAAAAGGAGTGAACAAAAAGTCAAACATATTAAAAATCTAAAATGTCACAATTATATAAAAATTTAAAAAAACTTTAGTTTTGCCTACTCTAAGATTATAACCACTTAAAGTTCAGGATGAGTGTATTTTAATGGTCCAATGCTAGTTTATCTTGGGCAACTAATAAGGCATTTATACTTTCTTTTTATAGCAATGTTTCAACTCATTACCAACTAGTGACTTGAAATTAAATTTTTTTCATTTAACTATCATGTAAGTTATTAATCATTAAAATATAAGAGCTTAGAATATTGTTATAATATAATGGAGTGAGGATATTGTGTGTTGGTCTACTTTTGTAGTGGAAATTGGAACTCTAACTCGCTCTCACGAATTATCAATTTATGGCAATAGACTATATAATTAAATAATATTGAGAAACAATATATTATATTGGAATAATTATGTAATATAATGACATAACTATATTTTATGTGGTAATAGTTATATCCAACCTTCTTTTCAAGAAAACATAGAATCGATAGTTATAATAATGCTTTTCACGGATGAAAGTTAATATTTAAAATTTCGTTTGGGTTATCTTTTCTACAAGCTCACATTTAACTATTTCAATTTTATCGATAAAATTTGAGAGACATATATTTTAATAATTTTTAGATCATTTCGAAGTAAAATAATGACAACGCATAATGCATTACAATTTATTGTTTATGATATTAAGACAATGAACCTAATCGTGTACAGCGGGGACTATAGGATTATGTAGAGGAGGAATGATAAAAGGTTTTATATCGAATGATTTGATGTCATCTCCAGCTATAGCCTCTTTGATAGCAATGGCTAAAGAACAAAAGTAATTCAATTAGTAAAATATTTTGAAACAAACTCTAAATTTTAACAAGCATACGAAGCAATAAAAACTATTATCGAATATAACAAAATTAGTAAAAGAAACAAGCTTTTAGATTTGCATCAAAAGAATTGAAGATAACTCTTCACTTAACATATTTCCTATATGGTCAGCATTGAGAAGAACTTGGTGTTATTTATCATTGTTTTAATATCAAAACTACAATAATGCTGGATCATACGCTATTTCAAATACTATAAGTAATAAATAATAATTACTACTGACCTAAGATTTTTGCCAACTCTTCTAATGCTGAAGATGATGTTGGAGGAAGCTTATCAGACGCTACCGAGAAAAATTGCATTGTCGTTAAGAGGAGGAAGACCATCAGGCTAATGAAAAGTTGTCTTAGAAACATGATGGGCCAACACTTGAATATTTGTAAATGAAATTACAATACTGAAGTAATATATCTTGATGGATGAATTGTTTTATCGCAAGAGTGAGTTGCTTTAAAAATTAGGATTAATTAAACGTTATGCATGAGGTTTTAGTTTTTTGAAACTGACCATGGTCGTCTAGAAACTGAAATCTTCATTGTATATTGTAACTTTCTTTGCATGCAATAACATATCAAATGGTACAAGGGAAATGTATATAAATTAAATAAAGAATTATGACTTTATACACTATGCTTGTTATATTTATTAATAAATATTTTATAGAAATAATGTCATCTTTTAACATAATGCATATACTTTATGTAAAAATCTAAGATTATTGTATGGTATGTTGAAAAAAATATATTCCATATCCTTCAAGTGCATAAATATAATTGAGAGAGGAATAAGCATCTCTTTTGTAAATTGGCTAGTAATCCTTTAGTCATCCAATACTTTATGCTTTTTTGTGATCAATTACATGAGGCATGGTTCTAAACTCCACACATAGAAATCTTTTTTAAAAATAGAACTAACTTAAATTTTTTTAGATCAATTTTCTTGTAATTTTTGAAAATATAAAAAACAAAAATTCTTACTCTTAGAAATAATAATTTGAATAATATCTAGTTCACCTTTATTAATGAACCTAGTCGATGATCTTTTTCATAAAATTTAAAATTTTCAAAATGTGGATGAAATTATTGTCAATTTGACATATTCAAGATGTTTGTTCATTATTTTATATCAAAAGAGCAAACTATTTCAACAAACATCAAGATTATCATGATAATTTGAGTCATAATATGATGTTATCATGATTTTAAACGAGCATGGCAAAGTTAGAAATATTTGTAAAAAAGTCTTGCATTTTATGTTAATTTGTTTCCCCCATGCTAAATAACAAAGATGAATTTTAATAATCAATTGTATAAATATGTGAATTAAAAATTAAACATAATCAAAATTTATGAAGACAAATTTGATATTTTGTTAAAATGCATTAAATATTTGTTTTGCCAACATTGACTTTGCAATCACTTAATTTTCAAGATGAGCAAATTCTAATGCTCTAAGATTATTTTATTATAGGTAACTTATAATGAGAGTTTCTTTTTATAGAAATATTTTGACTTAGTAAATGCTAGTGACCTAAATTGAGAATTTGTTCATTTAACTATCGACTACGTTATTCATTATCAAAACCTAGTAGCTAATAATATAATTGTACTTTAATAAAGTTAGTTTTATGGACATTGATTTGCATTTGTAGAGGAAATTGAAAATCTACCCCTATTACAAGAATTACACATTTAAAATAATAAACTATATAATTAAATAATATCGAAAAAAATTATTCATCTTACTGGAAAATTTCTACAAATTAATGATATAACTTGATTTCATGTGGTAATAGTCATGTCAAAATTTCTTTCTTATAAACTTGGATGTTTCTATTTCTAGAAATAGAAAGAGAGCATTCTTTGATATAATAATACTTGTCATGATTGTTGGCAATCTATAAATGTTTAAAATTGATATTTATAATTTCGTTTGGGTCATTTTTTCCTCAAGTTGACATCTAACCATATCAATTTTATCGATAATATTAAAGACTTTTATTTTATCATTTTTTATTCATCACATATTATGATAATGATAATACATAATGCATTAAAATTTATTTTTTATGATATTAGAAAAAATTAGCTCAAGGAGATGTAAGGTGTACTAGATTTTAAAGGGGAGGTATGATTATAGGATTAATATCAATTGATCTGATCTCATCCCCAACTATCGCCTCTTTTATAGCAATGGCTAAAAAATAAACGTAATTCATGTTAGTAAAATATTTTGAAAGAAGATCTAAATTTTAATAATTATATGATATTATCTAAAATGTTGAATAATATAGCATAATTAGTTAAAAAAAAAAAGCAATCTTGATGGCATTAAAAAAACTACACAAATTTTCACAAACTACTTATTTTTAAGGTCCATATTGTGGTGAACTTGGTGTTATTAATCATAAGTTTTAACATCGAAACATACATAATGCGTCATCGTATATTATTCCGAATATCTTAAGCAAGTGAAACTATATTATTACTAAAATAATATTTTAGCCGACTATTCTAATTCTCAAGATGATGGAGGAGCAATCTCTTTATATGATAGTGCAAAAAATTACATTGTCGTTTAAAGAAGGAAGATCGTTAGGCCAATAAGAAGTTGTCTTCGAACGTGACAGACTAACATTACATTATACGTAAAAAAAATAAATTTTGCATTATTGAAGTAATGTGTAGATGGTTGAATTATTAATCACAAGAGTGAGGTAATATAAAGATTAGGGTCAATTAAATTTTATGCATAATGTTATATTATTTTAATACTTTTAATGTAACTGAAATCTTTATTGTATATAGTAACTTCCGTAGTATCTAATAATGTATAAAATGGAAGAATTGAAATGTATAAAAGTTGAATAAAAAATCATGACATCATACAATTTATAAACTATGCTTGTTATATCCATAAGGTAAATATTTTATAAGAATATTATCATCTTTTGACAAGATACTTATAGTTTATATAACACTATTAAGATTTAAATTTAAAAAAATTATTTCATATCTTTCAAGTGCATAAAAGCTACTAAGAGAGGATTTAAAGTTTACTTTGTGAATTACTAATTAATACCTCAGTAGTTTAGTATGTTATGCTCTTTTTGAGATGAAGTATATAAAGCATGGTGTAAAACTCTCGACGCATAGAATTCTTATTTAAAATGAGGCCCAATTTAATTTTTTATGTTGTCAATTTAGTATTCTTGTAATATGAAAAAATCTAAATGTGGATTGAAAATTCTCACTAGTACAATTTTATATTTGAATAATTTCTTGTTCACCTTATTCAGGAATATAGTTGATGATCCTCTTCCAACAAGTTAAAAATATTAAAATACGGATGTATTGATTGTCAACTTGACTTGTTCGAGTCATTTGTTAATTATTTTATATCAGAAGTATAATATTTTATAATAAATATCTATTATCTCATGATAATTTAAATCGAGATATGTTGTTATCAATATTGTATTTGTCGATAATAAACCTAAAAATATTTGTAATTATTTATCTTTGCGTTTATGTTAATTCTTTTACTCAAATCCTAAAAAAGATAAAATTTAATAATGTATTGTTAAAAGGAGTGAACAAAAAGTCAAACATATTAAAAATCGAAAATGTCACAATTATATAAAAATTTAAAAAAACTTTAGTTTTGCCTACTCTAAGATTATAACCACTTAAAGTTCAGGATGAGTGTATTTTAATGGTCCAATGCTAGTTTATCTTGGGCAACTAATAAGGCATTTATACTTTCTTTTTATAGCAATGTTTCAACTCATTACCAACTAGTGACTTGAAATTAAATTTTTTTCATTTAACTATCATGTAAGTTATTAATCATTAAAATATAAGAGCTTAGAATATTGTTATAATATAATGGAGTGAGGATATTGTGTGTTGGTCTACTTTTGTAGTGGAAATTGGAACTCTAACTCGCTCTCACGAATTATCAATTTATGGCAATAGACTATATAATTAAATAATATTGAGAAACAATATATTATATTGGAATAATTATGTAATATAATGACATAACTATATTTTATGTGGTAATAGTTATATCCAACCTTCTTTTCAAGAAAACATAGAATCGATAGTTATAATAATGCTTTTCACGGATGAAAGTTAATATTTAAAATTTCGTTTGGGTTATCTTTTCTACAAGCTCACATTTAACTATTTCAATTTTATCGATAAAATTTGAGAGACATATATTTTAATAATTTTTAGATCATTTCGAAGTAAAATAATGACAACGCATAATGCATTACAATTTATTGTTTATGATATTAAGACAATGAACCTAATCGTGTACAGCGGGGACTATAGGATTATGTAGAGGAGGAATGATAAAAGGTTTTATATCGAATGATTTGATGTCATCTCCAGCTATAGCCTCTTTGATAGCAATGGCTAAAGAACAAAAGTAATTCAATTAGTAAAATATTTTGAAACAAACTCTAAATTTTAACAAGCATACGAAGCAATAAAAACTATTATCGAATATAACAAAATTAGTAAAAGAAACAAGCTTTTAGATTTGCATCAAAAGAATTGAAGATAACTCTTCACTTAACATATTTCCTATATGGTCAGCATTGAGAAGAACTTGGTGTTATTTATCATTGTTTTAATATCAAAACTACAATAATGCTGGATCATACGCTATTTCAAATACTATAAGTAAATAAATAATAATTACTACTGACCTAAGATTTTTGCCAACTCTTCTAATGCTGAAGATGATGTTGGAGGAAGCTTATCAGACGCTACCGAGAAAAATTGCATTGTCGTTAAGAGGAGGAAGACCATCAGGCTAATGAGAAGTTGTCTTAGAAACATGATGGGCCAACACTTGAATATTTGTAAATGAAATTACAATACTGAAGTAATATATCTTGATGGATGAATTGTTTTATCGCAAGAGTGAGTTGCTTTAAAAATTAGGATTAATTAAACGTTATGCATGAGGTTTTAGTTTTTTGAAACTGACCATGGTCGTCTAGAAACTGAAATCTTCATTGTATATTGTAACTTTCTTTGCATGCAATAACATATCAAATGGTACAAGGGAAATGTATATAAATTAAATAAAGAATTATGACTTTATACACTATGCTTGTTATATTTATTAATAAATATTTTATAGAAATAATGTCATCTTTTAACATAATGCATATACTTTATGTAAAAATCTAAGATTATTGTATGGTATGTTGAAAAAAATATATTCCATATCCTTCAAGTGCATAAATATAATTGAGAGAGGAATAAGCATCTCTTTTGTAAATTGGCTAGTAATCCTTTAGTCATCCAATACTTTATGCTTTTTTGTGATCAATTACATGAGGCATGGTTCTAAACTCCACACATAGAAATCTTTTTTAAAAATAGAACTAACTTCAATTTTTTTAGATCAATTTTCTTGTAATTTTTGAAAATATAAAAAACAAAAATTCTTACTCTTAGAAATAATAATTTGAATAATATCTAGTTCACCTTTATTAATGAACCTAGTCGATGATCTTTTTCATAAAATTTAAAATTTTCAAAATGTGGATGAAATTATTGTCAATTTGACATATTCAAGATGTTTGTTCATTATTTTATATCAAAAGAGCAAACTATTTCAACAAACATCAAGATTATCATGATAATTTGAGTCATAATATGATGTTATCATGATTTTAAACGAGCATGGCAAAGTTAGAAATATTTGTAAAAAAGTCTTGCATTTTATGTTAATTTGTTTCCCCCATGCTAAATAACAAAGATGAATTTTAATAATCAATTGTATAAATATGTGAATTAAAAATTTAACATAATCAAAATTTATGAAGACAAATTTGATATTTTGTTAAAATGCATTAAATATTTGTTTTGCCAACATTGACTTTGCAATCACTTAATTTTCAAGATGAGCAAATTCTAATGCTCTAAGATTATTTTATTATAGGTAACTTATAATGAGAGTTTCTTTTTATAGAAATATTTTGACTTAGTAAATGCTAGTGACCTAAATTGAGAATTTGTTCATTTAACTATCGACTACGTTATTCATTATCAAAACCTAGTAGCTAATAATATAATTGTACTTTAATAAAGTTAGTTTTAAGGACATTGATTTGCATTTGTAGAGGAAATTGAAAATCTACCCCTATTACAAGAATTACACATTTAAAATAATAAACTATATAATTAAATAATATCGAAAAAAATTATTCATCTTACTGGAAAATTTCTACAAATTAATGATATAACTTGATTTCATGTGGTAATAGTCATGTCAAAATTTCTTTCTTATAAACTTGGATGTTTCTATTTCTAGAAATAGAAAGAGAGCATTCTTTGATTTAATAATACTTGTCATGATTGTTGGCAATCTATAAATGTTTAAAATTGATATTTATAATTTCGTTTGGGTCATTTTTTCCTCAAGTTGACATCTAACCATATCAATTTTATCGATAATATTAAAGACTTTTATTTTATCATTTTTTATTCATCACATATTATGATAATGATAATACATAATGCATTAAAATTTATTTTTTATGATATTAGAAAAAATTAGCTCAAGGAGATGTAAGGTGTACTAGATTTTAAAGGGGAGGTATGATTATAGGATTAATATCAATTGATCTGATCTCATCCCCAACTATCGCCTCTTTTATAGCAATGGCTAAAAAATAAACGTAATTCATGTTAGTAAAATATTTTGAAAGAAGATCTAAATTTTAATAATTATATGATATTATCTAAAATGTTGAATAATATAGCATAATTAGTTTTTAAAAAAAAGCAATCTTGATGGCATTAAAAAAACTACACAAATTTTCACAAACTACTTATTTTTAAGGTCAATATTGTGGTGAACTTGGTGTTATTAATCATAAGTTTTAACATCGAAACATACATAATGCGTCATCGTATATTATTCCGAATATCTTAAGCAAGTGAAACTATATTATTACTAAAATAATATTTTAGCCGACTATTCTAATTCTCAAGATGATGGAGGAGCAATCTCTTTATATGATAGTGCAAAAAATTACATTGTCGTTTAAAGAAGGAAGATCGTTAGGCCAATAAGAAGTTGTCTTCGAACGTGACAGACTAACATTACATTATACGTAAAAAAAATAAATTTTGCATTATTGAAGTAATGTGTAGATGGTTGAATTATTAATCACAAGAGTGAGGTAATATAAAGATTAGGGTCAATTAAATTTTATGCATAATGTTATATTATTTTAATACTTTTAATGTAACTGAAATCTTTATTGTATATAGTAACTTCCGTAGTATCTAATAATGTATAAAATGGAAGAATTGAAATGTATAAAAGTTGAATAAAAAATCATGACATCATACAATTTATAAACTATGCTTGTTATATCCATAAGGTAAATATTTTATAAGAATATTATCATCTTTTGACAAGATACTTATAGTTTATATAACACTATTAAGATTTAAATTTAAAAAAATTATTTCATATCTTTCAAGTGCATAAAAGCTACTAAGAGAGGATTTAAAGTTTACTTTGTGAATTACTAATTAATACCTCAGTAGTTTAGTATGTTATGCTCTTTTTGAGATGAAGTATATAAAGCATGGTGTAAAACTCTCGACGCATAGAATTCTTATTTAAAATGAGGCCCAATTTAATTTTTTATGTTGTCAATTTAGTATTCTTGTAATATGAAAAAATCTAAATGTGGATTGAAAATTCTCACTAGTACAATTTTATATTTGAATAATTTCTTGTTCACCTTATTCAGGAATATAGTTGATGATCCTCTTCCAACAAGTTAAAAATATTAAAATACGGATGTATTGATTGTCAACTTGACTTGTTCGAGTCATTTGTTAATTATTTTATATCAGAAGTATAATATTTTATAATAAATATCTATTATCTCATGATAATTTAAATCGAGATATGTTGTTATCAATATTGTATTTGTCGATAATAAACCTAAAAATATTTGTAATTATTTATCTTTGCGTTTATGTTAATTCTTTTACTCAAATCCTAAAAAAGATAAAATTTAATAATGTATTGTTAAAAGGAGTGAACAAAAAGTCAAACATATTAAAAATCGAAAATGTCACAATTATATAAAAATTTTAAAAAACTTTAGTTTTGCCTACTCTAAGATTATAACCACTTAAAGTTCAGGATGAGTGTATTTTAATGGTCCAATGCTAGTTTATCTTGGGCAACTAATAAGGCATTTATACTTTCTTTTTATAGCAATGTTTCAACTCATTACCAACTAGTGACTTGAAATTAAATTTTTTTCATTTAACTATCATGTAAGTTATTAATCATTAAAATATAAGAGCTTAGAATATTGTTATAATATAATGGAGTGAGGATATTGTGTGTTGGTCTACTTTTGTAGTGGAAATTGGAACTCTAACTCGCTCTCACGAATTATCAATTTATGGCAATAGACTATATAATTAAATAATATTGAGAAACAATATATTATATTGGAATAATTATGTAATATAATGACATAACTATATTTTATGTGGTAATAGTTATATCCAACCTTCTTTTCAAGAAAACATAGAATCGATAGTTATAATAATGCTTTTCACGGATGAAAGTTAATATTTAAAATTTCGTTTGGGTTATCTTTTCTACAAGCTCACATTTAACTATTTCAATTTTATCGATAAAATTTGAGAGACATATATTTTAATAATTTTTAGATCATTTCGAAGTAAAATAATGACAACGCATAATGCATTACAATTTATTGTTTATGATATTAAGACAATGAACCTAATCGTGTACAGCGGGGACTATAGGATTATGTAGAGGAGGAATGATAAAAGGTTTTATATCGAATGATTTGATGTCATCTCCAGCTATAGCCTCTTTGATAGCAATGGCTAAAGAACAAAAGTAATTCAATTAGTAAAATATTTTGAAACAAACTCTAAATTTTAACAAGCATACGAAGCAATAAAAACTATTATCGAATATAACAAAATTAGTAAAAGAAACAAGCTTTTAGATTTGCATCAAAAGAATTGAAGATAACTCTTCACTTAACATATTTCCTATATGGTCAGCATTGAGAAGAACTTGGTGTTATTTATCATTGTTTTAATATCAAAACTACAATAATGCTGGATCATACGCTATTTCAAATACTATAAGTAAATAAATAATAATTACTACTGACCTAAGATTTTTGCCAACTCTTCTAATGCTGAAGATGATGTTGGAGGAAGCTTATCAGACGCTACCGAGAAAAATTGCATTGTCGTTAAGAGGAGGAAGACCATCAGGCTAATGAGAAGTTGTCTTAGAAACATGATGGGCCAACACTTGAATATTTGTAAATGAAATTACAATACTGAAGTAATATATCTTGATGGATGAATTGTTTTATCGCAAGAGTGAGTTGCTTTAAAAATTAGGATTAATTAAACGTTATGCATGAGGTTTTAGTTTTTTGAAACTGACCATGGTCGTCTAGAAACTGAAATCTTCATTGTATATTGTAACTTTCTTTGCATGCAATAACATATCAAATGGTACAAGGGAAATGTATATAAATTAAATAAAGAATTATGACTTTATACACTATGCTTGTTATATTTATTAATAAATATTTTATAGAAATAATGTCATCTTTTAACATAATGCATATACTTTATGTAAAAATCTAAGATTATTGTATGGTATGTTGAAAAAAATATATTTCATATCCTTCAAGTGCATAAATATAATTGAGAGAGGAATAAGCATCTCTTTTGTAAATTGGCTTATAATCCTTTAGTCATCCAATACTTTATGCTTTTTTGTGATCAATTACATGAGGCATGGTTCTAAACTCCACACATAGAAATCTTTTTTAAAAATAGAACTAACTTAAATTTTTTTAGATCAATTTTCTTGTAATTTTTGAAAATATAAAAAACAAAAATTCTTACTCTTAGAAATAATAATTTGAATAATATCTAGTTCACCTTTATTAATGAACCTAGTCGATGATCTTTTTCATAAAATTTAAAATTTTCAAAATGTGGATGAAATTATTGTCAATTTGACATATTCAAGATGTTTGTTCATTATTTTATATCAAAAGAGCAAACTATTTCAACAAACATCAAGATTATCATGATAATTTGAGTCATAATATGATGTTATCATGATTTTAAACGAGCATGGCAAAGTTAGAAATATTTGTAAAAAAGTCTTGCATTTTATGTTAATTTGTTTCCCCCATGCTAAATAACAAAGATGAATTTTAATAATCAATTGTATAAATATGTGAATTAAAAATTTAACATAATCAAAATTTATGAAGACAAATTTGATATTTTGTTAAAATGCATTAAATATTTGTTTTGCCAACATTGACTTTGCAATCACTTAATTTTCAAGATGAGCAAATTCTAATGTTCTAAGATTATTTTATTATAGGTAACTTATAATGAGAGTTTCTTTTTATAGAAATATTTTGACTTAGTAAATGCTAGTGACCTAAATTGAGAATTTGTTCATTTAACTATCGACTACGTTATTCATTATCAAAACCTAGTAGCTAATAATATAATTGTACTTTAATAAAGTTAGTTTTATGGACATTGATTTGCATTTGTAGAGGAAATTGAAAATCTACCCCTATTACAAGAATTACACATTTAAAGTAATAAACTATATAATTAAATAATATCGAAAAAAATTATTCATCTTACTGGAAAATTTCTACAAATTAATGATATAACTTGATTTCATGTGGTAATAGTCATGTCAAAATTTCTTTCTTATAAACTTGGATGTTTCTATTTCTAGAAATAGAAAGAGAGCATTCTTTGATATAATAATACTTGTCATGATTGTTGGCAATCTATAAATGTTTAAAATTGATATTTATAATTTCGTTTGGGTCATTTTTTCCTCAAGTTGACATCTAACCATATCAATTTTATCGATAATATTAAAGACTTTTATTTTATCATTTTTTATTCATCACATATTATGATAATGATAATACATAATGCATTAAAATTTATTTTTTATGATATTAGAAAAAATTAGCTCAAGGAGATGTAAGGTGTACTAGATTTTAAAGGGGAGGTATGATTATAGGATTAATATCAATTGATCTGATCTCATCCCCAACTATCGCCTCTTTTATAGCAATGGCTAAAAAATAAACGTAATTCATGTTAGTAAAATATTTTGAAAGAAGATCTAAATTTTAATAATTATATGATATTATCTAAAATGTTGAATAATATAGCATAATTAGTTAAAAAAAAAAAGCAATCTTGATGGCATTAAAAAAACTACACAAATTTTCACAAACTACTTATTTTTAAGGTCCATATTGTGGTGAACTTGGTGTTATTAATCATAAGTTTTAACATCGAAACATACATAATGCGTCATCGTATATTATTCCGAATATCTTAAGCAAGTGAAACTATATTATTACTAAAATAATATTTTAGCCGACTATTCTAATTCTCAAGATGATGGAGGAGCAATCTCTTTATATGATAGTGCAAAAAATTACATTGTCGTTTAAAGAAGGAAGATCGTTAGGCCAATAAGAAGTTGTCTTCGAACGTGACAGACTAACATTACATTATACGTAAAAAAAATAAATTTTGCATTATTGAAGTAATGTGTAGATGGTTGAATTATTAATCACAAGAGTGAGGTAATATAAAGATTAGGGTCAATTAAATTTTATGCATAATGTTATATTATTTTAATACTTTTAATGTAACTGAAATCTTTATTGTATATAGTAACTTCCGTAGTATCTAATAATGTATAAAATGGAAGAATTGAAATGTATAAAAGTTGAATAAAAAATCATGACATCATACAATTTATAAACTATGCTTGTTATATCCATAAGGTAAATATTTTATAAGAATATTATCATCTTTTGACAAGATACTTATAGTTTATATAACACTATTAAGATTTAAATTTAAAAAAATTATTTCATATCTTTCAAGTGCATAAAAGCTACTAAGAGAGGATTTAAAGTTTACTTTGTGAATTACTAATTAATACCTCAGTAGTTTAGTATGTTATGCTCTTTTTGAGATGAAGTATATAAAGCATGGTGTAAAACTCTCGACGCATAGAATTCTTATTTAAAATGAGGCCCAATTTAATTTTTTATGTTGTCAATTTAGTATTCTTGTAATATGAAAAAATCTAAATGTGGATTGAAAATTCTCACTAGTACAATTTTATATTTGAATAATTTCTTGTTCACCTTATTCAGGAATATAGTTGATGATCCTCTTCCAACAAGTTAAAAATATTAAAATACGGATGTATTGATTGTCAACTTGACTTGTTCGAGTCATTTGTTAATTATTTTATATCAGAAGTATAATATTTTATAATAAATATCTATTATCTCATGATAATTTAAATCGAGATATGTTGTTATCAATATTGTATTTGTCGATAATAAACCTAAAAATATTTGTAATTATTTATCTTTGCGTTTATGTTAATTCTTTTACTCAAATCCTAAAAAAGATAAAATTTAATAATGTATTGTTAAAAGGAGTGAACAAAAAGTCAAACATATTAAAAATCGAAAATGTCACAATTATATAAAAATTTTAAAAAACTTTAGTTTTGCCTACTCTAAGATTATAACCACTTAAAGTTCAGGATGAGTGTATTTTAATGGTCCAATGCTAGTTTATCTTGGGCAACTAATAAGGCATTTATACTTTCTTTTTATAGCAATGTTTCAACTCATTACCAACTAGTGACTTGAAATTAAATTTTTTTCATTTAACTATCATGTAAGTTATTAATCATTAAAATATAAGAGCTTAGAATATTGTTATAATATAATGGAGTGAGGATATTGTGTGTTGGTCTACTTTTGTAGTGGAAATTGGAACTCTAACTCGCTCTCACGAATTATCAATTTATGGCAATAGACTATATAATTAAATAATATTGAGAAACAATATATTATATTGGAATAATTATGTAATATAATGACATAACTATATTTTATGTGGTAATAGTTATATCCAACCTTCTTTTCAAGAAAACATAGAATCGATAGTTATAATAATGCTTTTCACGGATGAAAGTTAATATTTAAAATTTCGTTTGGGTTATCTTTTCTACAAGCTCACATTTAACTATTTCAATTTTATCGATAAAATTTGAGAGACATATATTTTAATAATTTTTAGATCATTTCGAAGTAAAATAATGACAACGCATAATGCATTACAATTTATTGTTTATGATATTAAGACAATGAACATAATCGTGTACAGCGGGGACTATAGGATTATGTAGAGGAGGAATGATAAAAGGTTTTATATCGAATGATTTGATGTCATCTCCAGCTATAGCCTCTTTGATAGCAATGGCTAAAGAACAAAAGTAATTCAATTAGTAAAATATTTTGAAACAAACTCTAAATTTTAACAAGTATACGAAGCAATAAAAACTATTATCGAATATAACAAAATTAGTAAAAGAAACAAGCTTTTAGATTTGCATCAAAAGAATTGAAGATAACTCTTCACTTAACATATTTCCTATATGGTCAGCATTGAGAAGAACTTGGTGTTATTTATCATTGTTTTAATATCAAAACTACAATAATGTTGGATCATACGCTATTTCAAATACTATAAGTAAATAAATAATAATTACTACTGACCTAAGATTTTTGCCAACTCTTCTAATGCTGAAGATGATGTTGGAGGAAGCTTATCAGACGCTACCGAGAAAAATTGCATTGTCGTTAAGAGGAGGAAGACCATCAGGCTAATGAGAAGTTGTCTTAGAAACATGATGGGCCAACACTTGAATATTTGTAAATGAAATTACAATACTGAAGTAATATATCTTGATGGATGAATTGTTTTATCGCAAGAGTGAGTTGCTTTAAAAATTAGGATTAATTAAACGTTATGCATGAGGTTTTAGTTTTTTGAAACTGACCATGGTCGTCTAGAAACTGAAATCTTCATTGTATATTGTAACTTTCTTTGCATGCAATAACATATCAAATGGTATAAGGGAAATGTATATAAATTAAATAAAGAATTATGACTTTATACACTATGCTTGTTATATTTATTAATAAATATTTTATAGAAATAATGACATCTTTTAACATAATGCATATACTTTATGTAAAAATCTAAGATTATTGTATGGTATGTTGAAAAAAATATATTCCATATCCTTCAAGTGCATAAATATAATTGAGAGAGGAATAAGCATCTCTTATGTAAATTGGCTCGTAATCCTTTAGTCATCCAATACTTTATGCTTTTTTGTGATCAATTACATGAGGCATGGTTCTAAACTCCACACATAGAAATCTTTTTTAAAAATAGAACTAACTTAAATTTTTTTAGATCAATTTTCTTGTAATTTTTGAAAATATAAAAAACAAAAATTCTTATTCTTAGAAATAATAATTTGAATAATATCTAGTTCACCTTTATTAATGAACCTAGTCGATGATCTTTTTCATAAAATTTAAAATTTTCAAAATGTGGATGAAATTATTGTCAATTTGACATATTCAAGATGTTTGTTCATTATTTTATATCAAAAGAGCAAACTATTTCAACAAACATCAAGATTATCATGATAATTTGAGTCATAATATGATGTTATCATGATTTTAAACGTGCATGGCAAAGTTAGAAATATTTGTAGAAAAGTCTTGCATTTTATGTTAATTTGTTTCCCCCATGCTAAATAACAAAGATGAATTTTAATAATCAATTGTATAAATATGTGAATTAAAAAGTTAAACATAATCAAAATTTATGAAGACAAATTTGATATTTTGTTAAAATGCCTTAAATATTTGTTTTGCCAACATTGACTTTGCAATCACTTAATTTTCAAGATGAGCAAATTCTAATGCTCTAAGATTATTTTATTATAGGTAACTTATAATGAGAGTTTCTTTTTATAGAAATATTTTGACTTAGTAAATGCTAGTGACCTAAATTGAGAATTTGTTCATTTAACTATCGACTACGTTATTCATTATCAAAACCTAGTAGCTAATAATATAATTGTACTTTAATAAAGTTAGTTTTAAGGACATTGATTTGCATTTGTAGAGGAAATTGAAAATCTACCCCTATTACAAGAATTACACATTTAAAATAATAAACTATATAATTAAATAATATCGAAAAAAATTATTCATCTTACTGGAAAATTTCTACAAATTAATGATATAACTTGATTTCATGTGGTAATAGTCATGTCAAAATTTCTTTCTTATAAACTTGGATGTTTCTATTTCTAGAAATAGAAAGAGAGCATTCTTTGATTTAATAATACTTGTCATGATTGTTGGCAATCTATAAATGTTTAAAATTGATATTTATAATTTCGTTTGGGTCATTTTTTCCTCAAGTTGACATCTAACCATATCAATTTTATCGATAATATTAAAGACTTTTATTTTATCATTTTTTATTCATCACATATTATGATAATGATAATACATAATGCATTAAAATTTATTTTTTATGATATTAGAAAAAATTAGCTCAAGGAGATGTAAGGTGTACTAGATTTTAAAGGGGAGGTATGATTATAGGATTAATATCAATTGATCTGATCTCATCCCCAACTATCGCCTCTTTTATAGCAATGGCTAAAAAATAAACGTAATTCATGTTAGTAAAATATTTTGAAAGAAGATCTAAATTTTAATAATTATATGATATTATCTAAAATGTTGAATAATATAGCATAATTAGTTAAAAAAAAAAAGCAATCTTGATGGCATTAAAAAAACTACACAAATTTTCACAAACTACTTATTTTTAAGGTCCATATTGTGGTGAACTTGGTGTTATTAATCATAAGTTTTAACATCGAAACATACATAATGCGTCATCGTATATTATTCCGAATATCTTAAGCAAGTGAAACTATATTATTACTAAAATAATATTTTAGCCGACTATTCTAATTCTTAAGATGATGGAGGAGCAATCTCTTTATATGATAGTGCAAAAAATTACATTGTCGTTTAAAGAAGGAAGATCGTTAGGCCAATAAGAAGTTGTCTTCGAACGTGACAGACTAACATTACATTATACGTAAAAAAAATAAATTTTGCATTATTGAAGTAATGTGTAGATGGTTGAATTATTAATCACAAGAGTGAGGTAATATAAAGATTAGGGTCAATTAAATTTTATGCATAATGTTATATTATTTTAATACTTTTAATGTAACTGAAATCTTTATTGTATATAGTAACTTCCGTAGTATCTAATAATGTATAAAATGGAAGAATTGAAATGTATAAAAGTTGAATAAAAAATCATGACATCATACAATTTATAAACTATGCTTGTTATATCCATAAGGTAAATATTTTATAAGAATATTATCATCTTTTGACAAGATACTTATAGTTTATATAACACTATTAAGATTTAAATTTAAAAAAATTATTTCATATCTTTCAAGTGCATAAAAGCTACTAAGAGAGGATTTAAAGTTTACTTTGTGAATTACTAATTAATACCTCAGTAGTTTAGTATGTTATGCTCTTTTTGAGATGAAGTATATAAAGCATGGTGTAAAACTCTCGACGCATAGAATTCTTATTTAAAATGAGGCCCAATTTAATTTTTTATGTTGTCAATTTAGTATTCTTGTAATATGAAAAAATCTAAATGTGGATTGAAAATTCTCACTAGTACAATTTTATATTTGAATAATTTCTTGTTCACCTTATTCAGGAATATAGTTGATGATCCTCTTCCAACAAGTTAAAAATATTAAAATACGGATGTATTGATTGTCAACTTGACTTGTTCGAGTCATTTGTTAATTATTTTATATCAGAAGTATAATATTTTATAATAAATATCTATTATCTCATGATAATTTAAATCGAGATATGTTGTTATCAATATTGTATTTGTCGATAATAAACCTAAAAATATTTGTAATTATTTATCTTTGCTTTTATGTTAATTCTTTTACTCAAATCCTAAAAAAGATAAAATTTAATAATGTATTGTTAAAAGGAGTGAACAAAAAGTCAAACATATTAAAAATCTAAAATGTCACAATTATATAAAAATTTTAAAAAACTTTAGTTTTGCCTACTCTAAGATTATAACCACTTAAAGTTCAGGATGAGTGTATTTTAATGGTCCAATGCTAGTTTATCTTGGGCAACTAATAAGGCATTTATACTTTCTTTTTATAGCAATGTTTCAACTCATTACCAACTAGTGACTTGAAATTAAATTTTTTTCATTTAACTATCATGTAAGTTATTAATCATTAAAATATAAGAGCTTAGAATATTGTTATAATATAATGGAGTGAGGATATTGTGTGTTGGTCTACTTTTGTAGTGGAAATTGGAACTCTAACTCGCTCTCACGAATTATCAATTTATGGCAATAGACTATATAATTAAATAATATTGAGAAACAATATATTATATTGGAATAATTATGTAATATAATGACATAACTATATTTTATGTGGTAATAGTTATATCCAACCTTCTTTTCAAGAAAACATAGAATCGATAGTTATAATAATGCTTTTCACGGATGAAAGTTAATATTTAAAATTTCGTTTGGGTTATCTTTTCTACAAGCTCACATTTAACTATTTCAATTTTATCGATAAAATTTGAGAGACATATATTTTAATAATTTTTAGATCATTTCGAAGTAAAATAATGACAACGCATAATGCATTACAATTTATTGTTTATGATATTAAGACAATGAACCTAATCGTGTACAGCGGGGACTATAGGATTATGTAGAGGAGGAATGATAAAAGGTTTTATATCGAATGATTTGATGTCATCTCCAGCTATAGCCTCTTTGATAGCAATGGCTAAAGAACAAAAGTAATTCAATTAGTAAAATATTTTGAAACAAACTCTAAATTTTAACAAGCATACGAAGCAATAAAAACTATTATCGAATATAACAAAATTAGTAAAAGAAACAAGCTTTTAGATTTGCATCAAAAGAATTGAAGATAACTCTTCACTTAACATATTTCCTATATGGTCAGCATTGAGAAGAACTTGGTGTTATTTATCATTGTTTTAATATCAAAACTACAATAATGCTGGATCATACGCTATTTCAAATACTATAAGTAAATAAATAATAATTACTACTGACCTAAGATTTTTGCCAACTCTTCTAATGCTGAAGATGATGTTGGAGGAAGCTTATCAGACGCTACCGAGAAAAATTGCATTGTCGTTAAGAGGAGGAAGACCATCAGGCTAATGAGAAGTTGTCTTAGAAACATGATGGGCCAACACTTGAATATTTGTAAATGAAATTACAATACTGAAGTAATATATCTTGATGGATGAATTGTTTTATCGCAAGAGTGAGTTGCTTTAAAAATTAGGATTAATTAAACGTTATGCATGAGGTTTTAGTTTTTTGAAACTGACCATGGTCGTCTAGAAACTGAAATCTTCATTGTATATTGTAACTTTCTTTGCATGCAATAACATATCAAATGGTACAAGGGAAATGTATATAAATTAAATAAAGAATTATGACTTTATACACTATGCTTGTTATATTTATTAATAAATATTTTATAGAAATAATGTCATCTTTTAACATAATGCATATACTTTATGTAAAAATCTAAGATTATTGTATGGTATGTTGAAAAAAATATATTTCATATCCTTCAAGTGCATAAATATAATTGAGAGAGGAATAAGCATCTCTTTTGTAAATTGGCTTGTAATCCTTTAGTCATCCAATACTTTATGCTTTTTTGTGATCAATTACATGAGGCATGGTTCTAAACTCCACACATAGAAATCTTTTTTAAAAATAGAACTAACTTAAATTTTTTTAGATCAATTTTCTTGTAATTTTTGAAAATATAAAAAACAAAAATTCTTACTCTTAGAAATAATAATTTGAATAATATCTAGTTCACCTTTATTAATGAACCTAGTCGATGATCTTTTTCATAAAATTTAAAATTTTCAAAATGTGGATGAAATTATTGTCAATTTGACATATTCAAGATGTTTGTTCATTATTTTATATCAAAAGAGCAAACTATTTCAACAAACATCAAGATTATCATGATAATTTGAGTCATAATATGATGTTATCATGATTTTAAACGAGCATGGCAAAGTTAGAAATATTTGTAAAAAAGTCTTGCATTTTATGTTAATTTGTTTCCCCCATGCTAAATAACAAAGATGAATTTTAATAATCAATTGTATAAATATGTGAATTAAAAATTTAACATAATCAAAATTTATGAAGACAAATTTGATATTTTGTTAAAATGCATTAAATATTTGTTTTGCCAACATTGACTTTGCAATCACTTAATTTTCAAGATGAGCAAATTCTAATGTTCTAAGATTATTTTATTATAGGTAACTTATAATGAGAGTTTCTTTTTATAGAAATATTTTGACTTAGTAAATGCTAGTGACCTAAATTGAGAATTTGTTCATTTAACTATCGACTACGTTATTCATTATCAAAACCTAGTAGCTAATAATATAATTGTACTTTAATAAAGTTAGTTTTATGGACATTGATTTGCATTTGTAGAGGAAATTGAAAATCTACCCCTATTACAAGAATTACACATTTAAAGTAATAAACTATATAATTAAATAATATCGAAAAAAATTATTCATCTTACTGGAAAATTTCTACAAATTAATGATATAACTTGATTTCATGTGGTAATAGTCATGTCAAAATTTCTTTCTTATAAACTTGGATGTTTCTATTTCTAGAAATAGAAAGAGAGCATTCTTTGATATAATAATACTTGTCATGATTGTTGGCAATCTATAAATGTTTAAAATTGATATTTATAATTTCGTTTGGGTCATTTTTTCCTCAAGTTGACATCTAACCATATCAATTTTATCGATAATATTAAAGACTTTTATTTTATCATTTTTTATTCATCACATATTATGATAATGATAATACATAATGCATTAAAATTTATTTTTTATGATATTAGAAAAAATTAGCTCAAGGAGATGTAAGGTGTACTAGATTTTAAAGGGGAGGTATGATTATAGGATTAATATCAATTGATCTGATCTCATCCCCAACTATCGCCTCTTTTATAGCAATGGCTAAAAAATAAACGTAATTCATGTTAGTAAAATATTTTGAAAGAAGATCTAAATTTTAATAATTATATGATATTATCTAAAATGTTGAATAATATAGCATAATTAGTTAAAAAAAAAAAGCAATCTTGATGGCATTAAAAAAACTACACAAATTTTCACAAACTACTTATTTTTAAGGTCCATATTGTGGTGAACTTGGTGTTATTAATCATAAGTTTTAACATCGAAACATACATAATGCGTCATCGTATATTATTCCGAATATCTTAAGCAAGTGAAACTATATTATTACTAAAATAATATTTTAGCCGACTATTCTAATTCTCAAGATGATGGAGGAGCAATCTCTTTATATGATAGTGCAAAAAATTACATTGTCGTTTAAAGAAGGAAGATCGTTAGGCCAATAAGAAGTTGTCTTCGAACGTGACAGACTAACATTACATTATACGTAAAAAAAATAAATTTTGCATTATTGAAGTAATGTGTAGATGGTTGAATTATTAATCACAAGAGTGAGGTAATATAAAGATTAGGGTCAATTAAATTTTATGCATAATGTTATATTATTTTAATACTTTTAATGTAACTGAAATCTTTATTGTATATAGTAACTTCCGTAGTATCTAATAATGTATAAAATGGAAGAATTGAAATGTATAAAAGTTGAATAAAAAATCATGACATCATACAATTTATAAACTATGCTTGTTATATCCATAAGGTAAATATTTTATAAGAATATTATCATCTTTTGACAAGATACTTATAGTTTATATAACACTATTAAGATTTAAATTTAAAAAAATTATTTCATATCTTTCAAGTGCATAAAAGCTACTAAGAGAGGATTTAAAGTTTACTTTGTGAATTACTAATTAATACCTCAGTAGTTTAGTATGTTATGCTCTTTTTGAGATGAAGTATATAAAGCATGGTGTAAAACTCTCGACGCATAGAATTCTTATTTAAAATGAGGCCCAATTTAATTTTTTATGTTGTCAATTTAGTATTCTTGTAATATGAAAAAATCTAAATGTGGATTGAAAATTCTCACTAGTACAATTTTATATTTGAATAATTTCTTGTTCACCTTATTCAGGAATATAGTTGATGATCCTCTTCCAACAAGTTAAAAATATTAAAATACGGATGTATTGATTGTCAACTTGACTTGTTCGAGTCATTTGTTAATTATTTTATATCAGAAGTATAATATTTTATAATAAATATCTATTATCTCATGATAATTTAAATCGAGATATGTTGTTATCAATATTGTATTTGTCGATAATAAACCTAAAAATATTTGTAATTATTTATCTTTGCGTTTATGTTAATTCTTTTACTCAAATCCTAAAAAAGATAAAATTTAATAATGTATTGTTAAAAGGAGTGAACAAAAAGTCAAACATATTAAAAATCGAAAATGTCACAATTATATAAAAATTTTAAAAAACTTTAGTTTTGCCTACTCTAAGATTATAACCACTTAAAGTTCAGGATGAGTGTATTTTAATGGTCCAATGCTAGTTTATCTTGGGCAACTAATAAGGCATTTATACTTTCTTTTTATAGCAATGTTTCAACTCATTACCAACTAGTGACTTGAAATTAAATTTTTTTCATTTAACTATCATGTAAGTTATTAATCATTAAAATATAAGAGCTTAGAATATTGTTATAATATAATGGAGTGAGGATATTGTGTGTTGGTCTACTTTTGTAGTGGAAATTGGAACTCTAACTCGCTCTCACGAATTATCAATTTATGGCAATAGACTATATAATTAAATAATATTGAGAAACAATATATTATATTGGAATAATTATGTAATATAATGACATAACTATATTTTATGTGGTAATAGTTATATCCAACCTTCTTTTCAAGAAAACATAGAATCGATAGTTATAATAATGCTTTTCACGGATGAAAGTTAATATTTAAAATTTCGTTTGGGTTATCTTTTCTATAAGCTCACATTTAACTATTTCAATTTTATCGATAAAATTTGAGAGACATATATTTTAATAATTTTTAGATCATTTCGAAGTAAAATAATGACAACGCATAATGCATTACAATTTATTGTTTATGATATTAAGACAATGAACCTAATCGTGTACAGCGGGGACTATAGGATTATGTAGAGGAGGAATGATAAAAGGTTTTATATCGAATGATTTGATGTCATCTCCAGCTATAGCCTCTTTGATAGCAATGGCTAAAGAACAAAAGTAATTCAATTAGTAAAATATTTTGAAACAAACTCTAAATTTTAACAAGCATACGAAGCAATAAAAACTATTATCGAATATAACAAAATTAGTAAAAGAAACAAGCTTTTAGATTTGCATCAAAAGAATTGAAGATAACTCTTCACTTAACATATTTCCTATATGGTCAGCATTGAGAAGAACTTGGTGTTATTTATCATTGTTTTAATATCAAAACTACAATAATGTTGGATCATACGCTATTTCAAATACTATAAGTAAATAAATAATAATTACTACTGACCTAAGATTTTTGCCAACTCTTCTAATGCTGAAGATGATGTTGGAGGAAGCTTATCAGACGCTACCGAGAAAAAATGCATTGTCGTTAAGAGGAGGAAGACCATCAGGCTAATGAGAAGTTGTCTTAGAAACATGATGGGCCAACACTTGAATATTTGTAAATGAAATTACAATACTGAAGTAATATATCTTGATGGATGAATTGTTTTATCGCAAGAGTGAGTTGCTTTAAAAATTAGGATTAATTAAACGTTATGCATGAGGTTTTAGTTTTTTGAAACTGACCATGGTCGTCTAGAAACTGAAATCTTCATTGTATATTGTAACTTTCTTTGCATGCAATAACATATCAAATGGTACAAGGGAAATGTATATAAATTAAATAAAGAATTATGACTTTATACACTATGCTTGTTATATTTATTAATAAATATTTTATAGAAATAATGTCATCTTTTAACATAATGCATATACTTTATGTAAAAATCTAAGATTATTGTATGGTATGTTGAAAAAAATATATTCCATATCCTTCAAGTGCATAAATATAATTGAGAGAGGAATAAGCATCTCTTTTGTAAATTGGCTAGTAATCCTTTAGTCATCCAATACTTTATGCTTTTTTGTGATCAATTACATGAGGCATGGTTCTAAACTCCACACATAGAAATCTTTTTTAAAAATAGAACTAACTTAAATTTTTTTAGATCAATTTTCTTGTAATTTTTGAAAATATAAAAAACAAAAATTCTTACTCTTAGAAATAATAATTTGAATAATATCTAGTTCACCTTTATTAATGAACCTAGTCGATGATCTTTTTCATAAAATTTAAAATTTTCAAAATGTGGATGAAATTATTGTCAATTTGACATATTCAAGATGTTTGTTCATTATTTTATATCAAAAGAGCAAACTATTTCAACAAACATCAAGATTATCATGATAATTTGAGTCATAATATGATGTTATCATGATTTTAAACGTGCATGGCAAAGTTAGAAATATTTGTAAAAAAGTCTTGCATTTTATGTTAATTTGTTTCCCCCATGCTAAATAACAAAGATGAATTTTAATAATCAATTGTATAAATATGTGAATTAAAAAGTTAAACATAATCAAAATTTATGAAGACAAATTTGATATTTTGTTAAAATGCCTTAAATATTTGTTTTGCCAACATTGACTTTGCAATCACTTAATTTTCAAGATGAGCAAATTCTAATGCTCTAAGATTATTTTATTATAGGTAACTTATAATGAGAGTTTCTTTTTATAGAAATATTTTGACTTAGTAAATGCTAGTGACCTAAATTGAGAATTTGTTCATTTAACTATCGACTACGTTATTCATTATCAAAACCTAGTAGCTAATAATATAATTGTACTTTAATAAAGTTAGTTTTATGGACATTGATTTGCATTTGTAGAGGAAATTGAAAATCTACCCCTATTACAAGAATTACACATTTAAAATAATAAACTATATAATTAAATAATATCGAAAAAAATTATTCATCTTACTGGAAAATTTCTACAAATTAATGATATAACTTGATTTCATGTGGTAATAGTCATGTCAAAATTTCTTTCTTATAAACTTGGATGTTTCTATTTCTAGAAATAGAAAGAGAGCATTCTTTGATATAATAATACTTGTCATGATTGTTGGCAATCTATAAATGTTTAAAATTGATATTTATAATTTCGTTTGGGTCATTTTTTCCTCAAGTTGACATCTAACCATATCAATTTTATCGATAATATTAAAGACTTTTATTTTATCATTTTTTATTCATCACATATTATGATAATGATAATACATAATGCATTAAAATTTATTTTTTATGATATTAGAAAAAATTAGCTCAAGGAGATGTAAGGTGTACTAGATTTTAAAGGGGAGGTATGATTATAGGATTAATATCAATTGATCTGATCTCATCCCCAACTATCGCCTCTTTTATAGCAATGGCTAAAAAATAAACGTAATTCATGTTAGTAAAATATTTTGAAAGAAGATCTAAATTTTAATAATTATATGATATTATCTAAAATGTTGAATAATATAGCATAATTAGTTTTTAAAAAAAAGCAATCTTGATGGCATTAAAAAAACTACACAAATTTTCACAAACTACTTATTTTTAAGGTCAATATTGTGGTGAACTTGGTGTTATTAATCATAAGTTTTAACATCGAAACATACATAATGCGTCATCGTATATTATTCCGAATATCTTAAGCAAGTGAAACTATATTATTACTAAAATAATATTTTAGCCGACTATTCTAATTCTCAAGATGATGGAGGAGCAATCTCTTTATATGATAGTGAAAAAAATTACATTGTCGTTTAAAGAAGGAAGATCGTTAGGCCAATAAGAAGTTGTCTTCGAACGTGACAGACTAACATTACATTATACGTAAAAAAAATAAATTTTGCATTATTGAAGTAATGTGTAGATGGTTGAATTATTAATCACAAGAGTGAGGTAATATAAAGATTAGGGTCAATTAAATTTTATGCATAATGTTATATTATTTTAATACTTTTAATGTAACTGAAATCTTTATTGTATATAGTAACTTCCGTAGTATCTAATAATGTATAAAATGGAAGAATTGAAATGTATAAAAGTTGAATAAAAAATCATGACATCATACAATTTATAAACTATGCTTGTTATATCCATAAGGTAAATATTTTATAAGAATATTATCATCTTTTGACAAGATACTTATAGTTTATACAACACTATTAAGATTTAAATTTAAAAAAAATATTTCATATCTTTCAAGTGCATAAAAGCTACTAAGAGAGGATTTAAAGTTTACTTTGTGAATTACTAATTAATACCTCAGTAGTTTAGTATGTTATGCTCTTTTTGAGATGAAGTATATAAAGCATAGTGTAAAACTCTCGACGCATAGAATTCTTATTTAAAATGAGGCCCAATTTAATTTTTTATGTTGTCAATTTAGTATTCTTGTAATATGAAAAAATCTAAATGTGGATTGAAAATTCTCACTAGTACAATTTTATATTTGAATAATTTCTTGTTCACCTTATTCAGGAATATAGTTGATGATCCTCTTCCAACAAGTTAAAAATATTAAAATACGGATGTATTGATTGTCAACTTGACTTGTTCGAGTCATTTGTTAATTATTTTATATCAGAAGTATAATATTTTATAATAAATATCTATTATCTCATGATAATTTAAATCGAGATATGTTGTTATCAATATTGTATTTGTCGATAATAAACCTAAAAATATTTGTAATTATTTATCTTTGCGTTTATGTTAATTCTTTTACTCAAATCCTAAAAAAGATAAAATTTAATAATGTATTGTTAAAAGGAGTGAACAAAAAGTCAAACATATTAAAAATCGAAAATGTCACAATTATATAAAAATTTTAAAAAACTTTAGTTTTGCCTACTCTAAGATTATAACCACTTAAAGTTCAGGATGAGTGTATTTTAATGGTCCAATGCTAGTTTATCTTGGGCAACTAATAAGGTATTTATACTTTCTTTTTATAGCAATGTTTCAACTCATTACCAACTAGTGACTTGAAATTAAATTTTTTTCATTTAACTATCATGTAAGTTATTAATCATTAAAATATAAGAGCTTAGAATATTGTTATAATATAATGGAGTGAGGATATTGTGTGTTGGTCTACTTTTGTAGTGGAAATTGGAACTCTAACTCGCTCTCACGAATTATCAATTTATGGCAATAGACTATATAATTAAATAATATTGAGAAACAATATATTATATAGGAATAATTATGTAATATAATGACATAACTATATTTTATGTGGTAATAGTTATATCCAACCTTCTTTTCAAGAAAACATAGAATCGATAGTTATAATAATGCTTTTCACGGATGAAAGTTAATATTTAAAATTTCGTTTGGGTTATCTTTTCTACAAGCTCACATTTAACTATTTCAATTTTATCGATAAAATTTGAGAGACATATATTTTAATAATTTTTAGATCATTTCGAAGTAAAATAATGACAACGCATAATGCATTACAATTTATTGTTTATGATATTAAGACAATGAACCTAATCGTGTACAGCGGGGACTATAGGATTATGTAGAGGAGGAATGATAAAAGGTTTTATATCGAATGATTTGATGTCATCTCCAGCTATAGCCTCTTTGATAGCAATGGCTAAAGAACAAAAGTAATTCAATTAGTAAAATATTTTGAAACAAACTCTAAATTTTAACAAGTATACGAAGCAATAATAACTATTATCGAATATAACAAAATTAGTAAAAGAAACAAGCTTTTAGATTTGCATCAAAAGAATTGAAGATAACTCTTCACTTAACATATTTCCTATATGGTCAGCATTGAGAAGAACTTGGTGTTATTTATCATTGTTTTAATATCAAAACTACAATAATGTTGGATCATACGCTATTTCAAATACTATAAGTAAATAAATAATAATTACTACTGACCTAAGATTTTTGCCAACTCTTCTAATGCTGAAGATGATGTTGGAGGAAGCTTATCAGACGCTACCGAGAAAAATTGCATTGTCGTTAAGAGGAGGAAGACCATCAGGCTAATGAGAAGTTGTCTTAGAAACATGATGGGCCAACACTTGAATATTTGTAAATGAAATTACAATACTGAAGTAATATATCTTGATGGATGAATTGTTTTATCGCAAGAGTGAGTTGCTTTAAAAATTAGGATTAATTAAACGTTATGCATGAGGTTTTAGTTTTTTGAAACTGACCATGGTCGTCTAGAAACTGAAATCTTCATTGTATATTGTAACTTTCTTTGCATGCAATAACATATCAAATGGTACAAGGGAAATGTATATAAATTAAATAAAGAATTATGACTTTATACACTATGCTTGTTATATTTATTAATAAATATTTTATAGAAATAATGTCATCTTTTAACATAATGCATATACTTTATGTAAAAATCTAAGATTATTGTATGGTATGTTGAAAAAAATATATTCCAGATCCTTCAAGTGCATAAATATAATTGAGAGAGGAATAAGCATCTCTTTTGTAAATTGGCTCGTAATCCTTTAGTCATCCAATACTTTATGCTTTTTTGTGATCAATTACATGAGGCATGATTCTAAACTCCACACATAGAAATCTTTTTTAAAAATAGAACTAACTTAAATTTTTTTAGATCAATTTTCTTGTAATTTTTGAAAATATAAAAAACAAAAATTCTTACTCTTAGAAATAATAATTTGAATAATATCTAGTTCACCTTTATTAATGAACCTAGTCGATGATCTTTTTCATAAAATTTAAAATTTTCAAAATATGGATGAAATTATTGTCAATTTGACATATTCAAGATGTTTGTTCATTATTTTATATCAAAAGAGCAAACTATTTCAACAAACATCAAGATTATAATGATAATTTGAGTCATAATATGATGTTATCATGATTTTAAACGTGCAAGGCAAAGTTAGAAATATTTGTAAAAAAGTCTTGCATTTTATGTTAATTTGTTTCCCCCATGCTAAATAACAAAGATGAATTTTAATAATCAATTGTATAAATATGTGAATTAAAAAGTTAAACATAATCAAAATTTATGAAGACAAATTTGATATTTTGTTAAAATGCCTTAAATATTTGTTTTGCCAACATTGACTTTGCAATCACTTAATTTTCAAGATGAGCAAATTCTAATGCTCTAAGATTATTTTATTATAGGTAACTTATAATGAGAGTTTCTTTTTATAGAAATATTTTGACTTAGTAAATGCTAGTGACCTAAATTGAGAATTTGTTCATTTAACTATCGACTACGTTATTCATTATCAAAACCTAGTAGCTAATAATATAATTGTACTTTAATAAAGTTAGTTTTATGGACATTGATTTGCATTTGTAGAGGAAATTGAAAATCTACCCCTATTACAAGAATTACACATTTAAAATAATAAACTATATAATTAAATAATATCGAAAAAAATTATTCATCTTTCTGGAAAATTTCTACAAATTAATGATATAACTTGATTTCATGTGGTAATAGTCATGTCAAAATTTCTTTCTTATAAACTTGGATGTTTCTATTTCTAGAAATAGAAAGAGAGCATTCTTTGATATAATAATACTTGTCATGATTGTTGGCAAACTATAAATGTTTAAAATTGATATTTATAATTTCGTTTGGGTCATTTTTTCCTCAAGTTGACATCTAACCATATCAATTTTATCGATAATATTAAAGACTTTTATTTTATCATTTTTTATTCATCACATATTATGATAATGATAATACATAATGCATTAAAATTTATTTTTTATGATATTAGAAAAAATTAGCTCAAGGAGATGTAAGGTGTACTAGATTTTAAAGGGGAGGTATGATTATAGGATTAATATCAATTGATCTGATCTCATCCCCAACTATCGCCTCTTTTATAGCAATGGCTAAAAAATAAACGTAATTCATGTTAGTAAAATATTTTGAAAGAAGATCTAAATTTTAATAATTATATGATATTATCTAAAATGTTGAATAATATAGCATAATTAGTTTTTAAAAAAAAGCAATCTTGATTGCATTAAAAAAACTACACAAATTTTCACAAACTACTTATTTTTAAGGTCCATATTGTGGTGAACTTGGTGTTATTAATCATAAGTTTTAACATCGAAACATACATAATGCGTCATCGTATATTATTCCGAATATCTTAAGCAAGTGAAACTATATTATTACTAAAATAATATTTTAGCCAACTATTCTAATTCTCAAGATGATGGAGGAGCAATCTCTTTATATGATAGTGCAAAAAATTACATTGTCGTTTAAAGAAGGAAGATCGTTAGGCTAATAAGAAGTTGTCTTCGAACGTGATAGACTAACATTACATTATACGTAAAAAAAATAAATTTTGCATTATTGAAGTAATGTGTAGATGGTTGAATTATTAATCACAAGAGTGAGGTAATATAAGGATTAGGGTCAATTAAATTTTATGCATAATGTTATATAATTTTAATACTTTTAATGTAATTGAAATCTTTATTGTATATAGTAACTTCCGTAGTATCTAATAATGTATAAAATGGAAGAATTTAAATGTATAAAAGTTGAATAAAAAATCATGACATCATACAATTTATAAACTATGCTTGTTATATCCATAATGTAAATATTTTATAAGAATATTATCATCTTTTGACAAGATACTTATAGTTTATATAACACTATTAAGATTTAAATTTAAAAAAAATATTTCATATCTTTCAAGTGCATAAAAGCTACTAAGAGAGGATTTAAAGTTTACTTTGTGAATTACTAATTAATACCTCAGTAGTTTAGTATGTTATGCTCTTTTTGAGATGAAGTATATAAAGCATGGTGTAAAACTCTCGACGCATAGAATTCTTATTTAAAATAAGGACCAATTTAATTTTTTATGTTGTCAATTTAGTATTCTTGTAATATGAAAAAATCTAAATGTGGATTGAAAATTCTCACTAGTACAATTTTATATTTGAATAATTTCTTGTTCACCTTATTCAGGAATATAGATGATGATCCTCTTCCAACAAGTTAAAAATATTAAAATACGGATGTATTGATTGTCAACTTGACTTGTTCGAGTCATTTGTTAATTATTTTATATCAGAAGTATAATATTTTATAATAAATATCTATTATCTCATGATAATTTAAATCGAGATATGATGTTATCAATATTGTATTTGTCGATAATAAACCTAAAAATATTTGTAATTATTTATCTTTGCTTTTATGTTAATTCTTTTACTCAAATCCTAAAAAAGATAAAATTTAATAATGTATTGTTAAAAGGAGTGAACAAAAAGTCAAACATATTAAAAATCGAAAATGTCACAATTATATAAAAATTTTAAAAAACTTTAGTTTTGCCTACTCTAAGATTATAACCACTTAAAGTTCAGGATGAGTGTATTTTAATGGTCCAATGCTAGTTTATCTTGGGCAACTAATAAGGCATTTATACTTTCTTTTTATAGCAATGTTTCAACTCATTACCAACTAGTGACTTGAAATTAAATTTTTTTCATTTAACTATATATAAGTTATTAATCATTAAAATATAAGAGCTTAGAATATTGTTATAATATAATGGAGTGAGGATATTGTGTGTTGGTCTACTTTTGTAGTGGAAATTGGAACTCTAACTCGCTCTCACGAATTATCAATTTATGGCAATAGACTATATAATTAAATAATATTGAGAAACAATATATTATATTTGAATAATTATGTAATATAATGACATAACTATATTTTATGTGGTAATAGTTATATCCAACCTTCTTTTCAAGAAAACATAGAATCGATAGTTATAATACTGCTTTTCACGGATGAAAGTTAATATTTAAAATTTCATTTGGGTTGTCTTTTCTACAAGCTCACATTTAACTATTTCAATTTTATCGATAAAATTTGAGAGACATATATTTTAATAATTTTTAGATCATTTCGAAGTAAAATAATGACAACGCATAATGCATTACAATTTATTGTTTATGATATTAAGACAATGAACCTAATCGTGTACAGCGGGGACTATAGGATTATGTAGAGGAGGAATGATAAAAGGTTTTATATCGAATGATTTGATGTCATCTCCAGCTATAGCCTCTTTGATAGCAATGGCTAAAGAACAAAAGTAATTCAATTAGTAAAATATTTTGAAACAAGATCTAAATTTTAACAAGCATACGAAGCAGTAAAAACTATTATCGAATATAACAAAATTAGTAAAAGAAACAAGCTTTTAGATTTGCATCAAAAGAATTGAAGATAACTCTTCACTTAACATATTTCCTATATGGTCCGCATTTAGAAGAACTTGGTGTTATTTATCATTGTTTTAATATCAAAACTACAATAATGCTAGATCATACGCTATTTCAAATACTATAAATAAATAAATAATAATTACTACTGACCTAAGATTTTTGCCAACTCTTCTAATGCTGAAGATGATGTTGGAGGAAGCTTATCAGACGCTACCGAGAAAAATTGCATTGTCGTTAAGAGGAGGAAGACCATCAGGCTAATGAGAAGTTGTCTTAGAAACATGATGGGCCAACACTTAAATATTTGTAAATGAAATTACAATACTGAAGTAATATATCTTGATGGATGAATTGTTTTATCGCAAGAGTGAGTTGCTTTAAAAATTAGGATTAATTAAACGTTATGCATGAGGTTTTAGTTTTTTGAAACTGACCATGGTCGTCTAGAAACTGAAATCTTCATTGTATATTGTAACTTTCTTTGCATGCAATAACATATCTAATGGTACAAGGGAAATGTATATAAATTAAATAAAGAATTATACTTTATACACTATGCTTGTTATATTTATTAATAAATATTTTATAGAAATAATGTCATCTTTTAACATAATGCATATACTTTATGTAAAAATCTAAGATTATTGTATTGTATGTTGAAAAAAATATATTCCATATCCTTCAAGTGCATAAATATAATTGAGAGAGGAATAAGCATCTCTTTTGTAAATTGGCTGGTAATCCTTTAGTCATCTAATACTTTATGTTTTTTTATGATCAATTACATGAGGCATGGTCCTAAACTCCACACATAGAATTTTTTTTTAAAAATAGAACTATCTTAATTTTTTTTAGATCAATTTTCTTGAAATTTTTGAAAATATAAAAAACAAAAATTTTCACTCTTAGAAATAATAATTTGAATAATATCTAGTTCACCTTTATTAATGAACCTAGCCGATGATCTTTTTCATAAAATTTAAAATTTTCAAAATATGGATGAAATTATTGTCAATTTGACATATTCAAGATGTTTGTTCATTATTTTATATCAAAAGAGCAAACTATTTCAATAAACATCAAGATTATCATGATAATTTGAGTCATAATATGATGTTATCATGATTTTAAACGAGCATGGCAAAGTTAGAAATATTTGTAAAAAAGTCTTTCATTTTATGTTAATTTGTTTCCCCAATGCTAAATAACAAAGATGAATTTTAATAATCAATTGTATAAATATGTGAATTAAAAAGTTAAACATAATCAAAATTTATGAAGACAAATTTGATATTTTGTTAAAATACCTTAAATATTTGTTTTGCCAACATTGACTTTGCAATCACTTAATTTTCAAGATGAGCAAATTCTAATGCTCTAAGATTATTTTATTATAGGTAACTTATAATGAGAGTTTCTTTTTATAAAAATATTTTGACTTAGTAAATGCTAGTGAACTAAATTGAGAATTTGTTCATTTAACTATCGACTACGTTATTCTTTATCAAAACCTAGTAGCTAATAATATAATTGTACTTTAATAAAGTTAGTTTTATGGACATTGATTTTCATTTGTAGAGGAAATTGAAAATCTACCCCTATTACAAGAATTACACATTTAAA
Organism: Musa acuminata AAA Group; assembly: GCF_036884655.1. NCBI lineage: Eukaryota > Viridiplantae > Streptophyta > Magnoliopsida > Zingiberales > Musaceae > Musa > Musa acuminata. Next base: position 39,384,103 of record NC_088327.1, read on the forward strand.
ATAATAAACTATATAATTAAATAATATCGAAAAAAATTATTCATCTTACTGGAAAATTTCTACAAATTAATGATATAACTTGATTTCATGTGGTAATAGTCATGTCAAAATTTCTTTCTTATAAACTTGGATGTTTCTATTTCTAGAAATAGAAATAGAGCATTCTTTGATATAATAATACTTGTCATGATTGTTGGCAAACTATAAATGTTTAAAATTGATATTTATAATTTCGTTTGGGTCATTTTTTCCTCAAGTTGACATCTAACCATATCAATTTTATCGATAATATTAAAGACTTTTATTTTATCATTTTTTATTCATCACATATTATGATAATGATAATACATAATGCATTAAAAATTATTTTTTATGATATTAAAAAAAATTAGCTCAAGGAGATGTAAGGTGTACTAGATTTTAAAGGGGAGGTATGATTATAGGATTAATATCAATTGATCTGATCTCATCCCCAACTATCGCCTCTTTTATAGCAATGGCTAAAAAATAAACGTAATTCATGTTAGTAAAATATTTTGAAAGAAGATCTAAATTTTAATAATTATATGATATTATCTAAAATGTTGAATAATATAGCATAATTAGTTTTAAAAAAAAAGCAATCTTGATGGCATTAAAAAAACTACACAAATTTTCACAAACTACTTATTTTTAAGATCCATATTGTGGTGAACTTGGTGTTATTAATCATAAGTTTTAACATCGAAACATACATAATGCGTCATCGTATATTATTCCGAATATCTTAAGCAAGTGAAACTATATTATTACTAAAATAATATTTTAGCCAACTATTCTAATTCTCAAGATGATGGAGGAGCAATCTCTTTATATGATAGTGCAAAAAATTACATTGTCGTTTAAAGAAGGAAGATCGTTAGGCCAATAAGAAGTTGTCTTCGAACGTGATAGACTAACATTACATTATACGTAAAAAAAATAAATTTTGCATTATTGAAGTAATGTGTAGATGGTTGAATTATTAATCACAAGAGTGAGGTAATATAAGGATTAGGGTCAATTAAATTTTATGCATAATGTTATATTATTTTAATACTTTTAATGTAATTGAAATCTTTATTGTATATAGTAACTTCCGTAGTATCTAATAATGTATAAAATGGAAGAATTGAAATGTATAAAAGTTGAATAAAAAATCATGACATCATACAATTTATAAACTATGCTTGTTATATCCATAATGTAAATATTTTATAAGAATATTATCATCTTTTGACAAGATACTTATAGTTTATATAACACTATTAAGATTTAAATTTAAAAAAAATATTTCATATCTTTCTAAGTGCATAAAAGCTACTAAGAGAGGATTTAAAGTTTACTTTGTGAATTACTAATTAATACCTCAGTAGTTTAGTATGTTATGCTCTTTTTGAGATGAAGTATATAAAGCATGGTGTAAAACTCTCGACGCATAGAATTCTTATTTAAAATGAGGCCCAATTTAATTTTTTATGTTGTCAATTTAGTATTCTTGTAATATGAAAAAATCTAAATGTGGATTGAAAATTCTCACTATTACAATTTTATATTTGAATAATTTCTTGTTCACCTTATTCAGGAATATAGTTGATGATCCTCTTCCAACAAGTTAAAAATATTAAAATACGGATGTATTGATTGTAAACTTGACTTGTTCGAGTCATTTGTGAATTATTTTATATCAGAAGTATAATATTTTATAATAAATATCTATTATCTCATGATAATTTAAATCGAGATATGATGTTATCAATATTGTATTTGTCGATAATAAACCTAAAAATATTAGTAATTATTTATCTTTGCTTTTATGTTAATTCTTTTACTCAAATCCTAAAAAAGATAAAATTTAATAATGTATTGTTAAAAGGAGTGAACAAAAAGTCAAACATATTAAAAATCTAAAATGTCACAATTATATAAAAATTTTAAAAAACTTTAGTTTTGCCTACTCTAAGATTATAACCACTTAAAGTTCAGGATAAGTGTATTTTAATGGTCCAAAGCTAGTTTATCTTGGGCAACTAATAAGACATTTATACTTTCTTTTTATAGCAATGTTTCAACTCATTACCAACTAGTGACTTGAAATTAAAATTTTTTCATTTAACTATCATGTAAGTTATTAATCATTAAAATATAAGAGCTTAGAATATTGTTATAATATAATGGAGTGAGGATATTGTGTGTTGGTCTACTTTTGTAGTGGAAATTGGAACTCTAACTCGCTCTCACGAATTATCAATTTATGGCAATAGACAATATAATTAAATAATATTGAGAAACAATATATTATATTGGAACAAATATGTAATATAATGACGAAACTATATTTTATGTGGTAATAGTTATATCCAACCTTCTTTTCAAGAAAACATAGAATCGATAGTTATAATAATGCTTTTCACGGATGAAAGTTAATATTTAAAATTTCCTTTGGGTTATCTTTTCTACAAGCTCACATTTAACTATTTCAATTTTATCGATAAAATTTGAGAGACATATATTTTAATAATTTTTAGATCATTTCGAAGTAAAATAATGACAACGCATAATGCATTACAATTTATTGTTTATGATATTAAGACAATGAACCTAATCGTGTACAGCGGGGACTATAGGATTATGTAGAGGAGGAATGATAAAAGGTTTTATATCGAATGATTTGATGTCATCGCCAGCTATAGCCTCTTTGATAGCAATGGCTAAAGAACAAAAGTAATTCAATTAGTAAAATATTTTGAAACAAGATCTAAATTTTAACAAGCATACGAAGCAATAAAAACTATTATCGAATATAGCAAAATTAGTAAAAGAAACAAGCTTTTAGATTTGAATCAAAAGAATTGAAGATAACTCTTCACTTAACATATTTCCTATATGGTCCGCATTTAGAAGAACTTGGTGTTATTTAACATTATTTTAATATCAAAACTACAATAATGCAGGATCATACGCTATTTCAAATACTATAAATAAATAAATAATAATTACTACTGACCTAAGAATTTTGCCAACTCTTCTAATGCTGAAGATGATGTTGGAGCAAGCTTATCAGACGCTACGGGGAAAAATTGCATTGTCGTTAAGAGGAGGAAGACCATCAGGCTAATGAGAAGTTGTCTTAGAAACATGATGGGCCAACACTTGAATATTTGTAAATGAAATTACAATACTGAAGTAATATATCTTGATGGATGAATTGTTTATCGCAAGAGTGAGTTGCTTTGAAGATTAGGATTAATTAAACGTTATGCATTAGGTTTTAGTTTTTTGAAACTGACCATGGTCGTCTAGAAACTGAAATCTTCATTGTATATTGTAACTTTCTTTGCATGCAATAATATATCTCATGGTACAAGGGAAATGTATATAAATTAAATAAAGAATTGTGACTTTATACACTATGCTTGTTATATTTATTAATAAATATTTTATAGAAATAATGTCATCTTTTAGTATAATGCATATACTTTATGTAAAAATCTAAGATTATTGTATGGTAAGTTGAAAAAACTATATTCCATATCCTTCAAATGCATAATTATAATTGAGAGAGGAATAAGCATCTCTTTTTTAAATTGGCTAGTAATCCTTTAGTCATCCAATACTTTATGCTCTTTTTGTGATCAATTACATGAGGCATGGTCCTAAACTCCACACATAGAAATCTTTTTTAAAAATAAAACTAACTTAATTTTTTTGACGATCAATTTTCTTGTAATTTTTGAAAATATAAAAAGCAAAAATTCTTACTCTTAGAAATAATGATTTGAATAATATCTAGTTCACCTTTATTAATGAACCTAGTCGATGATCTTTTTCATAAAATTTAAAAATATCAAAACGTGTATGAAATTATTGTTAATTTGACATATTCAAGATTTTTGTTCGTTATTTTATATCAAAAGAGCAAAATATTTCAATAAACATCAAGATTATCATGATAATTTGAGTCATAATATGATGTTATCATGATTTTAAACGAGCATGGCAAAGTTAGAAACATTTGTAAAAAAGGCTTTCATTTTGTGTTAATTTGTTTCCCTCATGCTAAATAACAAAGATGAATTTTAATAATCAATTGTATAAATTTGTGAACTAAAAAGTTAAACATAATCAAAATTTATGAAGACAAATTTGATATTTTGTTAAAATACCTTAAATATTTGTTTTGCCAACATTGACTTTGCAATCACTTAAATTTCAAGATGAGCAAATTCTAACGCTCTAAGATTATTTTATTATAGGTAACTTATAATGAGAGTTTCTTTTTATAGAAATATTTTGACTTAGTAAATGCTAGTGACCTGAATTGAGAATTTGTTCATTTAACTATCGACTACGTTATTCATTATCAAAACCTAGTAGCTAATAATATAATTGTACTTTAATAAAGTTAGTTTTATGGACATTGATTTGCATTTGTAGAGGAAATTGAAAATCTACCCCTATTACTAGAATTACACATTTAAAATAATAAACTATATAATTAAATAATATCGAAAAAAATTATTCTTATAATATGAAAAAATCTAAATGTGGATTGAAAATTCTCACTAGTACAATTTTATATATGAATAATTTTTTGTTCACCTTATTCAGGAATATAGTTGATGATCCTCTTTGTACAAGTTAAAAATATTAAAATACGGATGTATTGATTGTCAACTTGACTTGTTCGAGGTATTTGTTAATTATTTTATATCAGAGGTATAATATTTTATAATAAATATCTATTATCTCATGATAATTTAAATCGAGATATGATGTTATCAATATTGTATTTGTCGATAATAAACCTAAAAATATTTGTAATTATTTATCTTTGCTTTTATGTTAATTCTTTTACTCAAATCCAAAAAAAGATAAATTTTAATAATGTATTGTTAAAAGGAGTGAACAAAAAGTGAAACATATTAAAAATCTAAAATGTCAAAATTATATAAATTTTTTTGAAAACTTTAGTTTTGCCTACTCTAAGATTATAACCACTTAAAGTTCTGGATGAGTGTATTTTAATGGTCCAATGCTAGTTTATCTTGGGCAACTAATAAGGCATTTATACTTTCTTTTTATAGCAATGTTTCAACTCATTACCAACTATTGACTTTAAATTAAAATTTTTTCATTTAACTATCATGTAAGTTATTTATCATTAAAATATAAGAGCTTGGAATATTGTTATAATATAATGGAGTGAGGATATTGTGTGTTGGTCTACTTTTGTAGTAGAAATTGGAACTCTAACTCGCTCTCACGAATTATCAATTTATTGCAATAGACTATATAATTAAATAATATTGAGAAACAATATATTATATTGGAACAATTATGTAATATAATGACACAACTATATTTTATGTGGTAATAGTTATATCCAACCTTCTTTTCAAGAAAACATAGAACCGATAGTTATAATAATGCTTTTCACGGATGAAAGTTAATATTTAAAATTTCATTTGGGTTATCTTTTCTAAAAGCTCACATTTAACTATTTCAATTTTATCGATAAAATTTGAGAGACATTATTTTAATAATTTTTAGTTCATTTCGAATTAAAATAAAGACAACGCATAATGCATTACAGTTTATTGTTTATGATATTAAGACAATGATCCTAATCGTGTACAGTGGGGACCATAGGATTATGTAGAGGAGGAATGATAAAAGGTTTTATATCGAATGATTTGATGTCATCTCCAGCGTCTTTGATAGCAATGGCTAAAGAACAAAAGTAATTCAATTAGTAAAATATTTTGAATTAAAATCTAAATTTTAACAAGCATACGAAGCAATAAAAACTATTATCGAATATAGCAAAATTAGTAAAAGAAACAAGCTTTTAGATTTGCATCAAAAGAATTGAAGATAACTCTTCACTTAATATATTTCCTATATGGTCCGCATTTAGAAGAACTTGGTGTTATTTATCATTGTTTTAATATCAAAACAACAATAATGCTGGATCATACGCTATTTCAAATACTATAAATAAATAAATAATAATTACTACTGACCTAAGATTTTTGCCAACTCTTCTAATGCTGAAGATGATGTTGGAGCAAGCTTATCAGACGCTACGGGGAAAAATTGCATTATCGTTTAGAGGAGGAAGACCATCAGGCTAATGAGAAGTTATCTTAGAAACATGATGGGCCAACACTTGAATATTTCTAAATGAAATTACAATACTGAAGTAATATATCTTGATGGATGAATTGTTTATCGCAAGAGTGAGTTGCTTTCAAGATTAGGATTAATTAAACGTTATGCATGAGGTTTTAGTTTTTTGAAACTGACCATGGTCGTTTAGAAACTGAAATCTTCATTGTATATTGTAACTTTCTTTGCATGCAATAACACATCTCATGGTACAAGGGAAATGTATATAAATTAAATAAAGAATTATAACTTTATACACTATCCTGGTTATATTTATTAATAAATATTTTATAGAAATAATGTCATCTTTTAACATAATGCATATACTTTATGTAAAAATCTAAGATTATTGTACGGTAAGTTGAAAAAAATATATTCCATATTCTTTAAGTGCATAAATTTAATTGAGAGAGACATAAGCATCTCTTTTGTAAATTGACTAGTAATCCTTTAGTCATCCAATACTTTATGCTCTTTTTGTGATCAATTACATGAGGCATGGTCCTAAACTCCACACATAGAAATCTTTTTTAAAAATAAAACTAACTTAATTTTTTTGACGATCAATTTTCTTGTAATTTTTGAAAATATTAAAAGCAAAAATTCTCACTCTTAGAAATAATGATTTGAATAATATCTAGTTCACCTTTATTAATGAACCTAGTCGATGATCTTTTTCATAAAATTTAAAAATATCAAAATATAGATGAAATTATTGTCAATTTGACATATTCATGATGTTTGTTCACTATTTTATATCAAAAGAGCAAAATATTTCAATAAACATCAAGATTATCATGATAATTTGAGTCATAATATGATGTTATCATGATTTTAAACGAGCATGGCAAAGTTAGAAATATTTGTAAAAAAATCTTTCATTTTGTTTTAATTTGTTTCCCTCATGCTAAATCACAAAGATGAATTTTAATAATCAATTATATAAATATGCGAAATAAAAAGTTAAACATAATCAAAATTTATGAAGACAAATTTGATATTTTGTTAAAATACCTTAAATATTTGTTTTGCCAACATTGACTTTGCAATCACTTAAATTTCAAGATGAGCAAATTCTAATGCTCTAAGATTATTTTATTATAGGTAACTTATAATGAGAGTTTCTTTTTATAGAAATATTTTGACTTAGTAAATGCTAGTGACCTGAATTGAGAATTTGTTCATTTAACTATCGACTACGTTATTCATTATCAAAACCTAGTAGCTAATAATATAATTGTACTTTAATAAAGTTAGTTTTATGGACATTGATTTGCATTTGTAGAGGAAATTGAAAATCTACCCCTATTACTAGAATTACACATTTAAAATAATAAACTATATAATTAAATAATATCGAAAAAAATTATTCATCTTACTGGAAAATTTCTGCAAAATAATGATATAACTTGATTTCATGTGGTAATAGTCATGTCAAAACTTCTTTTCTTATAAACTTGGATGTTTCTATTTCTAGAAATAGAAAGAGAGCATTCTTTGATATAATAATACTTGTCATGATTGTTGGCAATCTATAAATGTTTAAAATTGATATTTATAATTTCGTTTGGGTCATTTTTTCCTCAAGTTGACATCTAACCATATCAATTTTATCGATAGTATTAAAGACTTTTATTTTATCATTTTTTATTCATCACATATAATGATAATGATAATACATAATGCATTAAAATTTATTTTTTATGATATTAGAAAAAATTAGCTAAAGGAGATGTAAGGTGTACTAGATTTTAAAGGGGAGGTATAATTATAGGATTAATATCGATTGATCTGATCTCATCCCCAACTATCGCCTCTTTTATAGCAATGGCGAAAAAATAAAAGTAATTCATGTTAGTAAAATATTTTGAAAGAAGATCTAAATTTTAATAATTATATAATATTATCTAAAATGTTGAATAATATAGCATAATTAGTTTAAAAAAAAAGGCAATCTTGATGGCATTAAAAAAAATTTATAAATTTTCACAAACTACTTATTTTTACGGTCCATATTGTGGTGAACTTGGTGTTATTAATCATAAGTTTTAACATCGAAACATGCATAATGCGTCATCGTATATTATTCCGAATATCTTAAGCAATTGAAACTATATTATTACTAAAATAATATTTTAGCCAACTATTCTAATTCTCAAGATGATGGTGGAGCTATCTCTTTATATGATAGTGCAAAAAATTACATTGTCGTTTAAAGAAGGAAGATCGTTAGGCCAATAAGAAGTTGTCTTCGAAACGTGATAGACTAATATTACATTATATGTAAAAAAAATAAATTTTGCATTATTGAAGTAATGTGTAGATGGTTGAATTATTAATCACAAGAGTGAGGAAATATAAAGATTAGGGTCAATTAAATTTTATGCATAATGTTATATTATTTTAATACTTTTTATGTAACTGAAATCTTCATTGTATATAGCAACTTCCGTAGTATCTAATAATGTATAAAATGGAAGAACTGAAATGTATAAAAGTTGAATAAAAAATCATGACATCATACAATTTATAAACTATGATTGTTATATCCATAAGGTAAATATTTTATAAGAATATTATCATCTTTTGACAAGATACTTATAGTTTATATAACACTATTAAGATTTAATTTTTTTAAAAAATATTTCATATCATTCAAGTGCATAAAAGCTACGAAGAGAGGATTTAAAGTATATAAAGCATGGTGTAAAACTTTCCACGCATAGAATTCTTATTTAAAAAGAGGCCCAATTTAATTTTTTATGTTGTCAATTTAGTATTCTTATAATATGAAAAAATCTAAATGTGGATTGAAAATTCTCACTAGTACAATTTTATATATGAATAATTTTTTGTTCACCTTATTCAGGAATATAGTTGATGATCCTCTTTGTACAAGTTAAAAATATTAAAATACGGATGTATTGATTGTCAACTTGACTTGTTCGAGGTATTTGTTAATTATTTTATATCAGAGGTATAATATTTTATAATAAATATCTATTATCTCATGATAATTTAAATCGAGATATGATGTTATCAATATTGTATTTGTCGATAATAAACCTAAAAATATTTGTAATTATTTATCTTTGCTTTTATGTTAATTCTTTTACTCAAATCCAAAAAAAGATAAATTTTAATAATGTATTGTTAAAAGGAGTGAACAAAAAGTGAAACATATTAAAAATCTAAAATGTCAAAATTATATAAATTTTTTTGAAAACTTTAGTTTTGCCTACTCTAAGATTATAACCACTTAAAGTTCTGGATGAGTGTATTTTAATGGTCCAATGCTAGTTTATCTTGGACAACTAATAAGGCATTTATACTTTCTTTTTATAGCAATGTTTCAACTCATTACCAACTATTGACTTTAAATTAAAATTTTTTCATTTAACTATCATGTAAGTTATTTATCATTAAAATATAAGAGCTTAGAATATTGTTATAATATAATGGAGTGAGGATATTGTGTGTTGGTCTACTTTTGTAGTAGAAATTGGAACTCTAACTCGCTCTCACGAATTATCAATTTATTGCAATAGACTATATAATTAAATAATATTGAGAAACAATATATTATATTGGAACAATTATGTAATATAATGACACAACTATATTTTATGTGGTAATAGTTATATCCAACCTTCTTTTCAAGAAAACATAGAACCGATAGTTATAATAATGCTTTTCACGGATGAAAGTTAATATTTAAAATTTCATTTGGGTTATCTTTTCTAAAAGCTCACATTTAACTATTTCAATTTTATCGATAAAATTTGAGAGACATTATTTTAATAATTTTTAGTTCATTTCGAATTAAAATAAAGACAACGCATAATGCATTACAGTTTATTGTTTATGATATTAAGACAATGATCCTAATCGTGTATAGTGGGGACCATAGGATTATGTAGAGGAGGAATGATAAAAGGTTTTATATCGAATGATTTGATGTCATCTCCAGCGTCTTTGATAGCAATGGCTAAAGAACAAAAGTAATTCAATTAGTAAAATATTTTGAATTAAAATCTAAATTTTAACGAGCATACGAAGCAATAAAAACTATTATCGAATATAGCAAAATTAGTAAAAGAAACAAGCTTTTAGATTTGCATCAAAAGAATTGAAGATAACTCTTCACTTAATATATTTCCTATATGGTCCGCATTTAGAAGAACTTGGTGTTATTTATCATTGTTTTAATATCAAAACAACAATAATGCTGGATCATACGCTATTTCAAATACTATAAATAAATAAATAATAATTACTACTGACCTAAGATTTTTGCCAACTCTTCTAATGCTGAAGATGATGTTGGAGCAAGCTTATCAGACGCTACCAGGAAAAATTGTATTGTCGTTTAGAGGAGGAAGACCATCAGGCTAATGAGAAGTTATCTTAGAAACATGATGGGCCAACACTTGAATATTTCTAAATGAAATTACAATACTAAAGTAATATATCTTGATGGATGAATTGTTTATCGCAAGAGTGAGTTGCTTTCAAGATTAGGATTAATTAAACGTTATGTATGAGGTTTTAGTTTTTTGAAACTGACCATGGTCGTTTAGAAACTGAAATCTTCATTGTATATTGTAACTTTCTTTGCATGCAATAACACATCTCATGGTACAAGGGAAATGTATATAAATTAAATAAAGAATTATAACTTTATACACTATCCTGGTTATATTTATTAATAAATATTTTATAGAAATAATGTCATCTTTTAACATAATGCATATACTTTATGTAAAAATCTAAGATTATTGTACGGTAAGTTGAAAAAAATATATTCCATATTCTTTAAGTGCATAAATTTAATTGAGAGAGACATAAGCATCTCTTTTGTAAATTGACTAGTAATCCTTTAGTCATCCAATACTTTATGCTCTTTTTGTGATCAATTACATGAGGCATGGTCCTAAACTCCACACATAGAAATCTTTTTTAAAAATAAAACTAACTTATTTTTTTGACGATCAATTTTCTTGTAATTTTTGAAAATATTAAAAGCAAAAATTCTCACTCTTAGAAATAATGATTTGAATAATATCTAGTTCACCTTTATTAATGAACCTAGTCGATGATCTTTTTCATAAAATTTAAAAATATCAAAATGTGGATGAAATTATTGTCAATTTGACATATTCATGATGTTTGTTCACTATTTTATATCAAAAGAGCAAAATATTTCAATAAACATCAAGATTATCATGATAATTTGAGTCATAATATGATGTTATCATGATTTTAAACGAGCATGGCAAAGTTAGAAATATTTGTAAAAAAATCTTTCATTTTGTTTTAATTTGTTTCCCTCATACTAAATCACAAAGATGAATTTTAATAATCAATTATATAAATATGCGAAATAAAAAGTTAAACATAATCAAAATTTATGAAGACAAATTTGATATTTTGTTAAAATACCTTAAATATTTGTTTTGCCAACATTGACTTTGCAATCACTTAAATTTCAAGATGAGCAAATTCTAATGCTCTAAGATTATTTTATTATAGGTAACTTATAATGAGAGTTTCTTTTTATAGAAATATTTTGACTTAGTAAATGCTAGTGACCTGAATTGAGAATTTGTTCATTTAACTATCGACTACGTTATTCATTATCAAAACCTAGTAGCTAATAATATAATTGTACTTTAATAAAGTTAGTTTTATGGACATTGATTTGCATTTGTAGAGGAAATTGAAAATCTACCCCTATTACTAGAATTACACATTTAAAATAATAAACTATATAATTAAATAATATCGAAAAAAATTATTCATCTTACTGGAAAATTTCTGCAAAATAATGATATAACTTGATTTCATGTGGTAATAGTCATGTCAAAACTTCTTTTCTTATAAACTTGGATGTTTCTATTTCTAGAAATAGAAAGAGAGCATTCTTTGATATAATAATACTTGTCATGATTGTTGGCAATCTATAAATGTTTAAAATTGATATTTATAATTTCGTTTGGGTCATTTTTTCCTCAAGTTGACATCTAACCATATCAATTTTATCGATAGTATTAAAGACTTTTATTTTATCATTTTTTATTCATCACATATAATGATAATGATAATACATAATGCATTAAAATTTATTTTTTATGATATTAGAAAAAATTAGCTAAAGGAGATGTAAGGTGTACTAGATTTTAAAGGGGAGGTATAATTATAGGATTAATATCGATTGATCTGATCTCATCCCCAACTATCGCCTCTTTTATAGCAATGGCGAAAAAATAAAAGTAATTCATGTTAGTAAAATATTTTGAAAGAAGATCTAAATTTTAATAATTATATGATATTATCTAAAATGTTGAATAATATAGCATAATTAGTTAAAAAAAAAAAGCAATATTGATGACATTAAAAAAACTACACAAATTTTCACAAACTACTTCTTTTTACGGTCCATATTGTGGTGAACTTGGTGTTATTAATCATAAATTTTAACATCGAAACATGCATAATGCGTCATCGTATATTATTCCGAATATCTTAAGCAAGTGAAACTATATTATTACTAAAATAATATTTTAGCCAACTATTCTAATTCTCAAGATGATGGTGGAGCTATCTCTTTATATGATAGTGCAAAAAATTACATTGTCATTTAAAGAAGGAAGATCGTTAGGCCAATAAGAAGTTGTCTTCGAAACGTGATAGACTAACATTACATTATACGTAAAAAAAATAAATTTTGCATTATTGAAGTAACGTGTAGATGGTTGAATTATTAATCACAAGAGTGAGGTAATATAAAGATCAGGGTCAATTAAATTTTATGGATAATGTTATATTATTTTAATACTTTTTATGTAACTGAAATCTTCATTGTATATAGTAACTTCCGTAGTATCTAATAATGTATAAAATGGAAGAATTGAAATGTATAAAAGTTGAATAAAAAATCATGACATCAAACAATTTATAAACTATGCTTGTTATATCCATAATGTAAATATTTTATAAGAATATTATCATCTTTTGACAAGATACTTATAGTTTATATAACACTATGAAGATTTAAATTTAAAAAAATTATTTCATATCTTTCAAGTGCATAAAAGCTACTAAAAGAGGATTTAAAGTTTACTTCGTCAATTACTAATTAATACCTCAGTAGTTTATTATGTTATGCTCTTTTTGAGATGAAGTATATAAAGCATGGTGTAAAACTCTCCACGCATAGAATTCTTATTTAAAAAGAGGCCCAATTTAATTTTTTATGTTGTCAATTTAGTATTCTTGTAATATGAAAAAATCTAAATGTGGATTAAAAATTCTCACTAGTACAATTTTATATTTGAATAATTTCTTGTTCACCTTATTCAGGAATATAGTTGATGATCCTCTTCGTACAAGTTAAAAATATTAAAATACGGATGTATTGATTGTCAACTTGACTTGTTCGAGTCATTTGTTAATTATTTTATATCAGAAGTATAATATTTTATAATAAATTTCTATTATCTCATTATAATTTAAATCGAGATATGATGTTATCAATATTGTATTTGTCGATAATAAACCTAAAAATATTTGTAATTATTTATCTTTGCTTTTATGTTAATTCTTTTACTCAAATCCTAAAAAAGATAAATTTTAATAATATATTGTTAAAAGGAGTGAACAAAAAGTCAAACATATTAAAAATCTAAAATGTCACAATTATATAAAAATTTTAGAAAACTTTAGTTTTGCCTACTCTAAGATTATAACCACTTAAAGTTCAGGATGAGTGTATTTTTATGGTCCAATGCTAGTTTATCTTAGGCAACTAATAAGGCATTTATACTTTCTTTTTATAGCAATGTTTCAACTCATTACCAACTAGTGACTTGAAATTAAATTTTTTTCATTTAACTATAATGTAAGTTATTTATCATTAAAATATAAGAGCTTAGAATATTGTTATAATATATTGGAGTGAGGATATTGTGTTTTGGTCTACTTTTGTAGTGGAAATTGGAACTCTAACTCGCTCTCACGAATTATCAATTTATGGCAATAGACTATATAATTAAATAATATTGAGAAAAAATATATTATATTGGAACAATTATATAATATAATGACATAACTATATTTTATGTGGTAATAGTTATATCCAACCTTCTTTTCAAGAAAACATAGAACCGATAGTTATAATAATGCTTTTCACGGATGAAAGTTAATATTTAAAATTTAATTTGGGTTATCTTTTCTAGAAGCTCACATTTAACTATTTCAATTTTATCGATAAAATTTGAGAGACATGTATTTTAATAATTTTTAGTTCATTTCGAAGTAAAATAATGACAACGCATAATGCATTACAGTTTATTGTTTATGATATTAAGACAATGAACCTAATCGTGTACAGCGGGGACTATAGGATTATGTAGAGGAGGAATGATACAAGGTTTTATATCGAATGATTTGATGTCATCTCCAGCTATAGCGTCTTTGATAGCAATGGCTAAAGAACAAAAGTAATTCAATTAGTAAAATATTTTGAATCAAGATCTAAATTTTAATAAGCATACGAAGCAATAAAAACTATTATCGAATATAGCAAAATTAGTAAAAGAAACAAGCTTTTAGATTTGCATCAAAAGAATTGAAGATAGCTCTTCACTTAACATATTTCCTATATGGTCCGCATTTAGAAGAACTTGGTGTTATTTATCATTGTTTTAATATCAAAACTACAATAATACTGGATCATACGCTATTTCAAATACTATAAATAAATAAATAATAATTACTACTAACCTAAGATTTTTGCCAACTCTTCTAATGCTGAAGATGATGTTAGAGCAAGCTTATCAGACGCTACCTAAGATTTTTACTTACTGCTTTCCTTGGTCGATGCTGAAAATCCATCTAGTTGGCTTTCTTTCTTCCTTCTAATGGTTCTGTTTGTTAGATTGTGTCCATCAAGATATTGTGTGGGACAACATCTGGATGTCTTGGCCAATAAATTTGTTTCTAATTTATGGAACTACTTTCCATCAAGATTTATGGATATCAGAATTTTGGTACAGAATTATGCTACTATAAGTTTTTGTATATGGTTTTTCATTTTTTTTCTGTTAGTGAAATATGAAAGTATTTAAAAAATACTTCAGATGCTTATCCTGTAATTGTGCCTCCTGGTTTGTGTTCCAATGTTGAAATACTCTGTCAATGTTTTAACAGAATCCAGGGGACAAGTGGTGTTGAACTTTCTGCTGGTCTCCATTGGTACTTAAAACACTGGTGTCTGATACACATATCTTGGGAGAAGACCGATGGTCTACAGTTGTCATCTGTACCAAAAGTGGGCTCCCTTCCGCATGTTCCTTCGGCTGGTATTTTGGTACAAAGACCTGTTCCGTTGAGTTACTACCAGAATGCTGTTACATCCAGTTGTAAGTTACTTTATTATTTATTTTTTAAGTTGATTTGGCGCTCAATAGCCCCTTTAGTTTGGTCTAGAAGTCTATTAATGTGAGACTGAAGTATCTATTTTCATCTTGATAGCTATTATTTGAAATTCACTTTCTAGTTTTTATATTACTTAAAAGCTACACATAAAGTTGAAACGAGTTTAATCTAGTCTGAAAATCCAAGAAACCAACTTTGATCATGTGTATGTATGAGAGCTAGCATAATGGACATTTTTTCTTTTAGTTTCGTAAATTTTAGTGAATACTACTACAAATTATTTGAGCATCTTATGTACTTCGGTACATTATTTATCCTCAAAAGAAGGGAAATAAATGGATAGTTTCACTGTTTTTACTATGATAATAATTAAGAAAATGGTTCTTAACATTGCTTAGACACCAACTCAAACTACAGTGCAGCAATGGCACAGCTGCCTGATTGTTATTTGAACAACATAGCTATTAGTTAAAATAAAATATGAAAGATGGAACAAAGAGGTAAAATTAACGTGATTATAACCTCCATGAAGTTCCATTCTTTATACCATTCACTTCAGAGCATATAATGGAGGTTCACATTTAAAAATGAAATAGATTTTTTTGTTTGATTTTTTTGGATTAAATTTGCTGAACTGAGTGCTAATTTGCTCCACTTTCTGCTTTATACATGGTTGCTTGTCACCATCTATAAGCATATCAGACTCCATAATTTGTTATAATCTGGCCTCATGATATTTGTGCTTTCTATATGTTTCTAACTGAAATTTGGATGGGCCAGAAAATGTTTGTACTAGATGTGGATTCAGCAGCTACATAGGTGCAGATGTTACATGTACAATCATGGTGGTTGCCTCCAAGTTCTAACTAACATTTTACAATCATAAAAGTTAAACCGACTGAAACATGTGCTAAGAGATAGTCAATCTGTTAGAATGTCATAGTCCTTAAGTCCATCTAGGTCAATTAGCTATTTTTAGTGATTACATTATCTAGAATGTTTCTTCATTATGCATCTAGTAAAAAATTGTTTCGCAAAAGAAATGAGGATATGTTTAATAAATCATTAATTTCATGAATAGATTTCTCTCCACTATTAGTTGGGCAGCAGGAAGTGACATTTTCCAAGAATGGCAAGTTTGAGCCATTTGATTTATAGTCATTTCAGTGTCTTTGGACCATGGAGAGTCATCATCTGTTGTATGCTTAAACTCATCTAAAATATATAGTCAGTTACCATGACATATGTTTGTTGCCATTTAGTTCCATTGCTGGTGACCTCTTGACTGCTGACTACCTGGTTATTGACCCCTCCAGCAACTAGCTACCAAGTTGTCGGTCATCAATAAATAACTATCCATAACTGTTTGGCCATCAACATGTTGTTAGATCAGTGTTGTCAATCCATTTAAATTGTCAGTTAACTTTTTTTAATGCAAATGGTGCAATTTACTTTAAACACTGAATTCTGTCATATAACAACAAGTTCAATTAGTTTATGGTTATATTTTGTAAATGCTTTCACTTCTCCAGCACTTCCTTGGTGCATTGAATGTGTGTGCATGGTGCATTTTAACTGACACATTGCATGAGCTTTTTACTACTTTGCGCTGCCCTTGTACTCGTTTTACATAATGTTGGCATGCCCTTGTGCTAATATTTGTCCATGATGGTAACATTCTAGTGTGAGTTTGTGTTGCTTGTACTTTCGATCCTTGATTTTGCTAGAACCTTTACGGTGTTTGGATAAATTGGCTAAGATATTGATGCATAGTTTATGATGTGAAATGCCAGCCGTTGGAACTGCCTCGGGTGGCATTCTAGGGGATGACACCCCAGTTGTATGCTATTTATATTTGTTTCTTCCGTGTTGTGAACTTTGTTTTTTACTGTGTTAAGATTCATATGCATGGTGGAGTTGGGAAAGATGGGAGAAGGAAATTGATTGGATGGTTCTCCAAGGGGTCAACTTACCACTTGCTTTCAATGGGCAAGAAGCCATTTGGCAGAAAGTTTTTGAGGTACAATACTTTTCTTTTTCTTCTATCAGTGTCCTTTGCTATTAGTTTGTCAAGGTATAATACCTCAATATATGTACCTTTTCTATCAAACATAGAGCAACAAATGATGTTTTGCCTGGACTGGTATGTACATAACAGTCCTGGTGTGTGAACCAGTATGTGGACTGCCCCCGTTTTGGACCAGTTCAACCTGCCCATATAAAATGTAAAAAATATGTTTGCACCTTTGCCCTAATTGTGCACGTCATGACCTCGTACACTGTTGCTTTGCACCACCTTTGCCCTAATCGCATCTCAATCACAAAGGATACATCATGTGATGTCGCCACTCACCATCTCTGCGCACAGCCACCAAGCACATACACCTCTTCTCCTCTTCCTCCACTGCCTCCTTTTCTTCCTTCCTTTACTGTGCCTTCTCCTTCATCTTCACTCATACATACTAGTGTACTGGTACCGACCGGTATAGGTCTGGCTAGGGAATGATATGCATCCAGTATGCACTAGATGACGATCCTTTTTATATAGTTTGAGATGTTAGTTCCTTACGGATGCAACTTTGCATGCTGCTTTTTTGTACAAAACAATATTTTACTTCTCATCCTTATACCATAATTTTTAGCTCTCTCATCAGTCCATTGACCATTCAAGACTCTACCAACAATAGGTCAACTATGGAATACAACTCACAATGAGGAGGTTCCTTTGGTGATTTGACAGTATTTGATACTGGCTGTCAATCTAATGTCAATACCCTGAAGCAAGGTTTTAAATATCGGTCCGTACCGACGTATTGAGCTCCGGTACACCAGGGTATACCGATGGTACATCCTAAAACCTTAAAAATACCTGGTATTGGTCTGTACGCCTCGGTACCGGCCTGTCACGGACAAAACTGTAAACAAGGTTTTTAATGTAAGCTTATGTATGTCCGTGTCTTTTGGCTTGTTCATGCGTTGCACAACATGCAGAGGAACAGTCGAAGGCTTAACAATCCCATTTTAGTTGAGTTTGGTGGCTGTTTTAGGCTTGTAAATAAATGTTGTATCATGTGGACACTTGTGAGAGATATTTGGTATGTAGTGGACCATTTTGGATCCTTTGTTGTGCCACCGTTTAGAGCTTATAAAGTCTGTTTGTAATTTGCATTGGCTATGAAGTGTTTTTCGAAATGTTTGCTTGTGGATCCCGAGTGAGGCATTTTCTTTGACTCATTTTCTCTTTTATAGGTCCTAAGGGACCATGAGAGGTTTCGGGGAGGTTGACTTTTGCGGATGGACACACAACGATGCTACACGACTTTGACAAAACCAGCTAAGTCCATGACAGATGGTATCAGAGCGGGACAAGCACTCATAGAAACACTTGGTATGCAAACGTGGGGGTCAATGCAGCCCACACGCGCGATCGTTTAGGGGAAAGCGGGCATGGAAATGTAGGGAAAATGAGTCACTCAGAGAAGCGGACATCTGAGATTGACATTCAGAGGAATGACCAACCCTTCGCGCAAGAGGCATTACGATGATAAGCAAGTTGGGAAGAATGTGTAGCGCACAAAGGCTGAGATGGTTGAGTTTGAGCTACGACTCAATGTTGGCAACCATACTTGATGGTGATTAAGGCAAGCGAGGCACTTGGTAAAGGATGAGACTATGTAAGGTGGAATGGGTTGTTCAGTGACCGAAAGAGTTGTGCAAAGCTCGAAAAATTCGATACTCATTTAAAGGCTTGTATGCGAACGATGGAGTGTTCGTAGCCATCCTAATGTGACCAAAACTCGGCGCTATGGAGCATTGAAACTTTCTCTTCAGCATGAGAATGATACGTCTGTAGGAGGCTAAAGTGTGCAGCCAGTTCAGCATGTTGCTAGGCCTTGAGGGGTGCAACGGGGATTGTATTGACGTGGAGTCGCAATCTAGCAAGTGCGTTTGCGGGAGGTAGAACAATGCACAATTTGTTCAACAAGGTGGAGTAGTCCAAGGGGATGGTGGTCTCCGAAACTTTCAAAGAGAAGGAAGCGAAAAGAGAAGTTGCTCCAACGGGAGAGATATTTAGGAGGGATAAGTCCCGGCTCTACAAAGGGAGAACCATGTGTAACGGACCGGACATGTTGAGGAGTACCTCAAAAACAACTTCACAAAGCTCAACGGACCAAGCAAGCGACGAGGAGTCGTTGCATGATCTCGCTTGAAATAATGCATTGGGGAGATGCTTGCGAGATCAAGTGGGGGAGCAATCCAAGGCAACGCAAATGAAGGCACACTTGGAGTCGATATGGAGATCAGACTCAATGGAGGGCTGGCTCATAGAATGGTGGGCGTGAGGACTATCATCAACTCAATGCAAATCGAGGAACGGAGCAACTTGGGTGTAGCTTAGCGAAGTACCTAAGCCACATGAAGGGAGCCGACATAGAAGATGAAATATAGAGCGGAGGCACAGAGCTTTCTTTGGATAGAGGACATGAACTCTTGCAGAGGCAAGGGCGGGATTATGTCGTTCCATGGATCCCTCATTCTGATGGAGCGGGCTCATCCTGCATGGTGCCAAAGATGAAGGGAGTTTTGAGGCACATACACCTTACCTCAGAGAAGCATTTGATGGAGGCGACTCAACTTGCAAATACGAAGTTGGGTTCAAAAGGCCTTAGCACGGGGCAAGAGGATGCGGTGTACAGTGGAGATTGTGCTAGTAGGGGCAGAGGCCCAGGATCCAAACAATAGTGCACCAATTTTAGCGAAGTCGGTGGACTTCGGAAGCTACTAGGCGACGGACTGTCATAGAGCTGTGCTTCATCTAGGTGTGACTCGAGAGCGGTGGACGAAGGTTGATTGCCAAATGAGCGAACACAATCGAAGGTGGAAAAAGCTTTGTGATGTGTTGGCAAAGGCCACACATGGAGGGATCACAATTCGAGTTCTTCCCACAAGGATCAGAATGCAATGGAGATGTCACCGAGAGGCGACATGGTGCAGCGGATCGTGGTGGAATAGTTCGTGGCAATGCGATACACACGATATAATCCCGTGAGAGACTATCTCATATGGAGGTATGATCGGGAGCTATTGGGAGCTCCACTTCGGTGAACAACACGATGACAAGAAGGGCTATGGATTCAAGGAGTGAAGGCCATGGTACCGTAGAGGCGGGTCTTCCGTGTGTGTATTGAATTTTATATCGGATAAAAGCCTTGGTCATTAGCATATGAGGCTGTGTACTACCGAGAGAAAAGTTCGAATGTAAGTACCAGTGAGTCCCATGGGAGGGACTTGATCATGCAGAGGTATGATCGGAGCGGTTGGAGAGTTGGACTGCTCTAGAGCTCATATTCGCTTAAGGGAGCCCGGCAAGTTAGAGGACAAGGCTGAGTAAGCGAACATTGCTATCAAGGAAGCTAAGGAAAATAGAATCGGTGCGAACCCTGCAACATGATGGCAGAGGCCATGAATGAGAGTTGTAGTCTGTCTTTCCATCGACCAAGGGGAACTACTTGGAGAACACAGAGGTGTTGAAGCAAGGGGTCGAAAGGGGCGAGGAAGCGACGACGAGTTCAAAGAGACTTAGCTACCTAAAACCAAGTATCAGTTAGAATGAAGGTGAACTCGGAGGAATGCCACAGAGGTAGATCTATCGATCGTGAAGAAAGAGATGTAGATGTAAGGCGATGGATAGTAGGGCCATGGGCATGACAGCACCATGGTACCGTAGCAGCTGGACTTCCGTGAAGTTCTCGATCTCTTGCTCTCATGGAGGGAGAGCGTATGGTCGTGAAAGGGGCCGAGGAGGTGGAGCATGCGGAGGCAAACTCCAAGTACTAAGATAAGGTTGAAGGGCAAAGGCCAAGGAACTTTGTAAGACCGGTGTCAACGAGCTTCTCATCAAGATAGCTGAAAGTGGAGGACTTCGGGTCGATACAAGAGTAGACGACCAAGGAACGAAGCAGGCAGTACACGGTACTGTACCTTTGCTACTCAGTGGAGTAGGCGACTGTTGATGGAGAAGACGGTACAATCCCAGAGGCGACCAATACTATTAAAGACTTACTCCAAGTTGGGGTGTAAACTTCCAGCATTCCAGAAGTTCGATGGCATTGAGAAGGTGAATCATAGTAACTAACTCAACGCAAGGAGTGCAAACACTTCAAGTGCTTCAGAAGTGTGAGCAAAGAGCAGGTGAAGGTCAGTAACCAGCTCGATGCATGGAGTACAACCCTTGAGGAGCCGGGCGAAGTCAAATAACCTTTGCCTTCTCAACTCTTAAGAGAATGGCCGAAACCGAGTACCCTAATTCTCTTAGCTATCGAGCAGAGGAGCTCTGCATATGTTCAAAGCCCCTTCGAAGAAACAAAATGGAAGACAATAGTTGTCAAATCCTCACCAATAGTGATCAGTGCTACTGAGAGTAGATTATCCGTTTTATTTCCCAAGAGAGTGTCAATCGAAAGCAGAAGTGATGCGAACCTACTTGGAAGTGACAACTAAGTGAAAGAAGAGTCGATGGGCAAAATTTGTAGAGGAAGGACCCGAAAACTTTAAAAGTTTGCGAGGCGATGCTCGTTAAAGCTTCAACAAGCATCCACCCAGTTTAACCAACATGAGGCATTTGAGAGACTGAAGCATAGTAAGGATGGTCTTTTCCTTCATATGAAGGATCCGCAAGAACCAACAGGGATCGACACAACTCAGCCAACCACACACTAGAGTTAGAGTCATTGGTGAGTTGAAGCAACATGGCGGATCAAAAGTTCGACTACTTAACAACAGCAGCGGAGAGCAGCTGGGAGCCAAGAGATGCATTGCTGTTGGAGCAGAAAATTAAAGACTCAGTAAAGGCAAGGAGTTGTACTGTGTTAGGACTCTAGCTAGGAGAGTCCTAATTGAGAGGGACATTCATGTAAAACCTACCTAAGCCGACCCCTATTAAAGAGGTGAAGAGGCCGGCTAGGGTTAGGAGGTTGTTTCTTAGAGAAGAATTAGGAGTTGTAAAAGAATAGGAGTTTTGAGTAGAAGTCCTATTAGGAATTGGTTAGAAGTAGGAGTCTTGAGTAGGAGTCCTATTAGGAGTTAGGGTTTAAAAACCCTATAAATAGCCATGTATTCCTCATCTTTTGATAAGCAATAGATGAACCTTTTCTGCAGCCTTTGAGCAGCAACTTGGAGGGAGGAACCCGTATAGAGTTCCAAGGAGGTCGATCCCCTAAAGAGATCAATCCCAAGTTTAGAATCTGCAAGGGTTCTAACATAGTGTCGGCAAAGGCTTCGACGAGGACGTCGAAGGAATAAGTGGGGGAGAATGTCACGGACAAAACTGTAAACAAGACTTTTAATGTAATGCTTATGTATGTCCGTGTCTTTTGGTTTGTTCATGCGTTACACAATATGTAGAGGGACAATCGAAGGCTTAACAGCCCCATTTTAGTTGGGTTTGGTAGTCGTTTTAGGCTTGTAAATAAAGGTTGTGTAATGTGGACACTTATGAGAGATGTTCGGTCTGTAGTGGACTATTTTGGATCCTTTATTGTGGGACCGTTCAGAGCTTGTAAAGTCTGTTTGTAATTTGCATTAACTATGAAGTGTTTTCCGAAATGTTTGCTTGTGGATCCCGAGTGAGGCGTTTTCTCTAACCCGTTTTCTCTTTTGTAGGTCCTAAGGGACCATGGGAGGTTTCGGGGAGACTGACCTTTGCGGACGGACACGCAACGGTGCCGCACGACTTAGGCAAAACCAGCTAAGTCCGTGACAGGTCGGTATGCCTCGGTACCGATCAAAACATTGGTACCGCCCGGTAGATGGTGGTCTGCATACCGATATCTTCTTGGACCGGTATATACCGCCTGTATCGGGCGGTACATATTGAAATTGAGAACCCTGCTCTGAAGTTAGTTTTCCCATTCTACCTATAATACTTCTAGGAAAGAGATTTTCCCTAAAACCTAATAAGCTAGTTAGCATGAAAAAGTAATTATCACACTGATTGTCATTTATCAATTCTTTTCTTGTGCGATCACTGAGCAAGAAGCTGAAACTCTAGATATTAGAGTCTAGAAGTTTAAATAGGGAGCAGTTTTGACAAAATAGTGAACAGAAAATCCCTGAATGTGAACCTCTTGTTGTTTTAATAATTATATGCTTGGTGATCTTACTACATGGTATATAGGCAACTCCCTTATAATTTCACAAGCTTCATATGGTTTAATACTTAAAAAAAAAATAAAAACTTCATTGCAAATAATTTCTCCTTATGATATTCAGCTTGACATGGATAGGATGATATCAATTATTCTTTAATCTCTTCATGTGCTTTTTATTTTGTTATTTTGCTACTTGGTTATTGATGACATGCGATCATCTCTAATCATTTAACCACAAAAGGATACATTTACAATTTATGTTACCATGAATTCCATTAGATGATATTACCTACTTAAGTTTTGTACGAGTTCTTTGTTGTTTGTCTGCATAGTGATTATCAAGATTTGTCACATTGCTCTAGCAGGTAATTTGAATTATTATTAATTTTTAAACAGTCTTCCTACTATTTTTTAGAGGTATAATATCAGCCGTAGAGATCTGGATGATTTTTTCGGGGGGCCTGCATTTCTTTCATGGTCACGTATGGGAAACTTGCATGGGTGAGTTTACTATTTTGTTTAATTTTAGTTTCAGTACATAGTAGAAATGGATTATATACATGGTTTTGATTGGTAATCAAATGTTGTGCAAAATTTATAAGCTTGACCACATACTAATTTAAATTCCTTTATTCTGTATTCTTTTGCTGTGCTTGATACTAGATGGGGTGGACCCTTGCCTCAAAGTTGGCTTGATGATCAACTTGTTCTTCAGAAGAAAATTCTTGCTAGGATGTACTCGTTTGGAATGACTCCGGGTATTTTTAGAAGAAGATTTAAATTCAATCCTCTATATTTGTAGGCATCCTTAAGATCATAATCTGGCATGATAAATAGATACATTTTGAATCTTAGTAAGTTCTCTTAATATAATATTTTAGGTTGGTAACGTCCTTAAGATCACAATCTTGCACAATTAACGGATACATTTTGATTCTAAAAAGTTATATATCTATTTATTGAGAAAAAATTGTTTGCATCACATCTTCGATTATTTTTCATTGTAATGTGAAGTTTATATGTTTAGATTACTTTGTGGTTGATGCTTGTAAATAGCTAAGGTTTTATAACATATTGCGTGATACATGTGACAGACTGCATTAGTTGAGGTTTGGAAACTGAGTGTATGCCCTTCTCTCATATACACGAGGCTGTTTCTCATGACTGTTCAATAACTCTTAACATTGGAATAAATGAGATTAATGTCATGCCCTGCTGCAACTTTACTCACAAAGCCAAGCTGTATTGGACAGGTTAATGTCCATATAATTTTATACAAACAAGTAAACAAATAAAAAATTTATTTATTTTCATTTATTGTCTCAAAATATTTGAGGATAACACTTAATTTGAGTTCAAAACCAATCATATGAACTAAACAAAGTACTATTGTATGACATAAATTCTATTGTATCCTGTCTCAGTTAATTTTACTAAGTCTGTAGCAGAATGAAATGGTATTATAAACAACATAATTAGCATAGTAATTTGGTACGGAATGTACCAATTGCAAAATTACATAAAGACAAGGGGAATAGATTTGAAGGTATATTTTGAGAATTGCGACAACAAATATAACGTTGTTTTCACTTGTTCATATTACTTATGCCTTCTTACATGCTAGTGGGATTGGCAACATAAGTTGATTACTGGAGTCATCAATGGTGTAATGTTGACACCCAGGAATGAACAACAATAAGACAAGGGAAGAGGACATAATTCAAACTCTCTATTTGGTTAACACAAAGTGCTATAGGAACAATCCTTAAATTGGTTTTTTACTAACTAAGGATTGGTTATTGGAAATAACTAGTAATAATGGATATAATAAAATCGTGACTATCTTGATGGTGTTGAGATGTGCCTTGGTGAATGGATATTTAAATTATACAAATATATTAATGATTCAATGGTTCAATGATGATATTGCCACTACTGACTATTTTAACAGAATAGTTAGTGACTAAATTCTAATATTTATTTAATAAGTAATTTGTTTATGATATAGAGTTTATTGATTTGTCTTATCTTAATTTTGTTAATTTTTATAAGAAGATTAGGAAGAAATTTAAAATTTACATTATATTAAATGATGTTCAAGATACTTACACATAGAGTCGAACCGGAGATCCATCAATTGTGCAACAATGCACTAACCATTAGGATGTCAAATCGGAGATCTATCAATTGTGCAATAACGCACTAACCATTAGGATGTCTCAATAGAGCCTCTTGGTCTGAGCTCACGAAGAAAACAAGTCAGTGTGTTGATAACTTTCAATAAAATAATTTGTGCTTTGGACAATCTTTTTCATTTGAAATATCAGGTAAATTTGCATTTGATCACTATTTGATTCAGGTTTTAGAAATCCTCTTATGTGCTAGTGATGGGCTGAAGCAACCTCAAGAATTTTGGCTAGTACTATTACATATTTATATGAAAATGAAGGCCAAACAAGCCTTTATGTTTGGATACCATCTTGATTTAAGCTGTACAACTTTTTTCTTTCTACCATTCCTTCTTTATCCTTTTGCCTAATAGTAAAGCATTGGTGAGCATGGTACATATTGCTGATTGGTACGTGGACCAACCATTTTCGGATGGTACAAGATGAGCATTGGTGAGATGGTTTGACATACCAGCTGAAAGGGTACAAGATGAGTGGTATGTATCAGTTCGCCTATTGATTGATACACTGACCAACCATTTTTGGATGGTACACTACAAGGGGGGTGTACCGGATGGTATGCCTCATGTATCACCTGATATGGTCACCATTACTGATCAATACGGGTTGGTAACAGTTGGATTTCAATGGTACCAATTAACATTTGGGTTAAATCAGTTCCAATAGTTAGTTCGATCGTTGTGTCACGAACGATCATCGCGCACTTGAAACAACTTCGTTCAACGAACCGTCCGTCGTTTTTGCATACTTGTACAGAGATATGGCAGCCTGTTTTGCCTTGGTTTTGTGTGTTTTTCTTGTAAAAAAATACATGTTCGAACAGGTTGCAGTGTTACAGTGCAACTGCTCACTGCGCCGGGCCAAAAAGCCCCTAAATGGCTCCGTTTTCGTGTGCCGCGGGCTGTTTTCTTCAGCCCGCTGCAGCGCTAAAAAACGTTAGCCATCTCAGCACCTTGGAACCCCTCGGGTGGCATAGGGCTGGATGGGGCTTCGATATATTGTCGAGCGTTGAAAAATCTTCATAAGTTCACACGTTAACTTGACGGGAACTTGCCTTCGCGCTCGACACCCGGTGAACAGTTGTTTGTGGACTTGCAATTGTTCGTTCTACCTTCTAAAGTCCTTGTTTTCTCCTTCCTCTCTTTTCTCTCTTGCACTCAAGGTGCTTGCTGAATTGCTTGTAAAGCTTCCCTCTTCGCGAGACGCCGGGACTTATCCGTCGCTCATTTTCAATCTAATCAACTTTCTATTTTACAGGTCCTTCGGGACTTGTACGAGGTTGCAACTAGGCTGAACCTTTGTGGACGCATGTGTCGTGAGGGCGCCTCATGACTTAGGCAATCCCAGCTAAGTTCGAGAAGTTGGTGCAAGGGTATGTCGCGATTTAGGTAACTCAAGCTAAGTTCGCGACTTGGTCACAAGGGTGCCTCACGACTTAGGCAAGTCCAGCTAAGTCCGTGACATTGTGGTATCAGAGCGGGCAAGCAATTCGAGCAAGCAGCGAAGGAACTTCACAATTTCTCCATGACAAAGCATCGTGGCGAATCAAGCAAGACGGGGCAAGCCGGACCCTTGCCTCAAGTAGCCGTAGGTGGGCTGTAAGTGCATACTCTCTCTTATGCTATTGGAGCCGTTCAGGAGGAGCGTGACAACGAACATGATGAGCGAGAAGTTGGCTACTCTCCGCGAGTGGAGGAGGCGCAATCTGGAGCGCCAACTAGGAAAAAGAGCCATAATGTCACGAACGGTCATCGCGCACTCTCAATAACTTCGTTTAACGAATCGTTCGTCGCCTTTGCATACTTGAACAAAGACATGACAGCTTGTTTTGTCTTGGTTTTGTGTGTTTTTGCTTGTAAAAATACATGTTCGAACAGGTTGCAGCGCAGAGTGCGATCGCTCACCGTGCTGGGTCAAAAAGCCCCAAAATGGCTCCGTTTTCGCATGCCACAAGCTGTTTTCTGCAGCTCATTGTAGCGCGCAAAATGTCAGCCATCTTAGCACCCTGGAACCCCCCGGGTGGCATAGGGCTGGATGGGGCTTCAGTATATTGTCGGGCATTGAAAAATCTTCACAAGTTCGCACGTTGACTTGACGGGAACTTGCCTTCGCACTCGGCACCTGGTGAGCAGTTGTTTGTGGACTTGCGACTGTTCGTTCTACCTTCTAAAGTCCTTGGTTTCCTCCTTTCTCTCTTTTCTTTTGTGCACACAAGGTGCTTGCTGAATTGCTTGTAAAGCTTCCCTCTTTACGAGACGTCGGGACTTGTCCGTCGCTCGTTTTCAATCTAATCAACTTTTTGTTTTACAGGTCCTTTGAGACCTGTACGAGGTTGCAACTAGGCTGAACCTTTGCGGATGCATATGTCGCAAGGACGCCTCAAGACTTAGGCAATCCCAGCTAAGTCTGAGAAGTTGCTGCAAGGGTGTGTCGTGACTTATGCAACTCAAGCTAAGTTCGCGTCTTGGCCGCAAGGGTGCCTCACGACTTAGGCAATTCTAGCTAAGTCCGTGACATTGTGGTATCAGAGCAGGCAAGCAATTCGAGCAAGCAGCGAAGGAACTTTGCAATTTCGCCATGGCAAAGCATCGGGGCGAATCAAGCAAGGTGGGGCAAGCCGGACCTTTACCCCAAGCAGTCGCAGGTGGGCTACAAATGCAAACTCGCTCTCATGTCGTTAGAGCCACTTTGGAGGATCGTGGCAGCGAACATGATGAGCGAGAAATTGGCTACTCTCCGCGAGCGGAGGAGGCGCAATCTAGAGCGCCAACCGGGAAGAAGAGTCATAAGGAGAGACTCACAACGGTGGAAACCCTCTTGGATGTTCTTGAAGCGAGCTTGGAGGAACTCTACCAAGGCCAGCGAAGGCTTCTTGGGGTAGAGAGCTCACAAGAAGAAGCTGAATCCTGAATCGACAAGGTTGAGGCCCTAGTCGATCGATTGACGGATGATACTAAAGACTCCATGCAACATTTGTATGAAGTCGTGGCGGATCTCACTTCTAAAGTGACAGCACTCACTAGGGCACTAAATGTGGGAGGGAGAAACACTCGCGTTACACCGCCACAAAATCTAAGGGCACCTGAGCCTCATTGCTATGGAGGTACTAGGGATGCAAAAGAGCTCGAGAATTTCTTCTTTGACATGGAATAGTATTTTCGAGCTACAAGGCCTGATTTTGAAGATACCAAATTTTCAAAAACAACCATGTATCTGAACGAGGATGCAAAACTTTGGTGGCGAACCCGCTAGGAGGAGATCTAACATAGGTCGGTGTCAGGTGGACACATGGGAGGACTTAAAGCAGGAGTTGAGAATTCTGTTTCTATCTGAAAACACAGAGTTCGTCGCAAGGAGGAAACTAAGACAACTCCGTCAAAGTACTTCCATTCGAGACTACGTGAAGTAATTTTCTGCACAAATGCTGGACATACAGGACATGTCTGAAAAGCAAGGTTCGCAATACCGTACCGTACCAGTATTTCGACCTAGGCTGGGTATCGGTACGGTACGGTGTACCGAGCACTGTAGCACTACTACAGTGTACTGGTGCACTGTAGCACTGTAGCACTGTACTGCTACAGTGCACTGCAACAGTGCACTGTATTGCTACAATGCACTGTACTGCTACAGTGCGAACCGGTACCGGGCGATCCGTGTACCGCTGGCCTGTCGGACCGGTACGTACCGCCTGTACCGGGCGGTACGATTCGGTACGACAGACACTGTTGAAAAGGATAAACTGTTCAGCTTCCTCGATGGTTTGAAGCCTTGGGCTCAACAAGAACTGCATCGAAGGAATGTCACTGATATAATCAGGGCAATTGCTGTCGCAGAAAGGCTCACCGATTTTGTTACCTCTGAGGACCCGGGAAAAAGGAAACAATCTTCAGGAAATCGCCCTTCAAAATATTCTCAAGGGAAAGAGCCCAAGGGCGAACAAAGGAAGAAGAGTTCCCACAAAGGGCCAAGCTCAAAAGGCAAGCCCTTGAAGATTGGCGGATGCTTCTTGTGCGGAGGGCCGTACATGGTGAGGGAGTGCCCACAGAAATAGGCACTCAATGCTTTAACAACTTTCATCCATCCCCCCAAATCGGACAAGGGCAAAGTCGTCGCCCTCAGTTCAAGTAGTTCAGAATCTAGTAGCGACGATGAGGAGTCGCAAGGTCCCCGAATGGGAGCAAACTTCTGAAGTTTTGGGTCCTTCCTCCACAAAATTTGTCCATTGACTCTTCTTTCACTTAGTTGTCACTTCCAAGTAGGTTCGCATCACTTCTGCTTTCGATTGGCATTTCGTTTGGAAATGAAGCAGATAATCTACTCTCTGTAGCATTGATCACCGTTGGTGAGGATTTGACAACTATTATCTTCCATTATCTTCGAAGGGTCTTTGAACCTGTGCAGAGCTCCTCTGTTGGATAGATAAGAGAATTGAAGTACTCGGTTTCGCCCTTTCTCTTAAGAGTTGAGAAGGCAAAAGTTACTTGACTTCGCCCGCCTCCTTGAGGTTGTACTCAATGCATCTAGCTGGTTACTGGCTTTCGCCTGCTCTTTGCTCACACTTCTGAAGCACTTGAAGTGTTTGCACTCCTTGCGTTGACTTAGTTACTGTGATTCACCTTCTCAATGCCATCGAACTTCTGGAATGCAGGAAGTTTTCACCCCAACTTGGAGTAAGTCTCTAGTAGTTTTAGTTGCCTATGGGATTGTACTGTCTTCTCCATCAACCCGGCCGCCTACTCCACTGAGTAGCAAAGGTACAACACCGCGTACTGCCTGCTTCGTTCCTTGGTCGTGCACTCTTGCATGACCCAAAGTCCTTCACTTTCGGCTATCTTGATGAGAAGCTTGTTGACACCGGTCTTACGAAGTTCCTTGACCTCCGCCCTTCAACCTTGTCTCGGTACTTAGAGTTTGCCTCTGCATGCTCCACCTCCCAGGCCCCTTTCATGACCAAGCGCTCTCCTTCCTGTTAGGATCAAGAGCACTAAGAGGGGGGGGGGTGAATTAGTGCAGCGGAAATCTTATAATAATTTAAGAACCAAAAGCTGCGTTCGTTCAAAAACTATTATGATGCAAAAGCAAATTCTCAGTTTGTATCAAAGTGCAGTTTGCGTCTAAGCGCAGATTGCGTTTAAGCGCAGTTTTGCGTCTAAGCGCAGTTTTGCGTCTAAGCGCAGTTTTGCGTCTAAACTCAGATTTACGTCTAAATGCAGATTTACGTCTAAACGCAGATTTACGTCTAAACGTAGTTTTACGTCTAAACGCAGTTTTACGTCTAAACGCAGTTTTACGTCTAAACGCAGATTTACGTCTAAACGCAGTTTTACGTCTAAACGCAGTTTTACGTCTAAACGCAGATTTACGTCTAAACGCAGTTTTACGTCTAGACGCAGATTTACGTCTAAACTTTGAAACTCGTTTGTATACTCGCAGAAGGCAGTATGCAGTTGAAATCAAGACGTAAACGTGAACTGAAATCTGATGATTGAGCGAGGAAAGCCGATTTACGTCTGAATGCAGTTTTACGTCTAAATGTTGAAACTCGTTCGTAAAATCGTAGAGGACAGATTGCAGTTATTAATAGGATTAAAATGTAAGCGTAAACTGCAAGGAAGCTCGTTCGTAAAAGCGCGGAAAACAGTTCTGCAGAATCAAACGTAAACGTAAACTGTAATGTATGAAAATACGAGTTTACGTCTGAATGCAGATTTGGAAGAACAGCACTTAGAACTTGTTCGTGAAAGCGCAGAGAGTAGTAGTGATGAGGGAGGTTTGCAGTAATGATAAAGTGCTCGAAAATAAACGCAAACCAGAGATTTAGAGTGGTTCGGTCAGCCTTGACCTACTCCACTTTTGGCTTCCTCCACCGATGAGGTTGCCGACGTCAACTAGGTGCCTTCCTTCAATGGGCGAAGGCCAAACTTCCCTCTTACAATTTCTCTCCTTTTGACAGGCTTAGGAGACAACCTTTACAGATGTTTTCTCTCCTCTCTTTTCAACTCAAACTTGAAGAACAGAAGGAGGAGGAAAACTAGCAGTTTTGAGCTCTAAGAACCACTGAAAAGATCAAGATTTCGGGTCAGTTCTTGCTCAATTCAGTGCTGAATGGGTGGGGTATTTATAGGCCCCAACCCAATTCAAAATTCGAGCTCAAAACGATCAAATCGATCAAATCCCAGAATTCTGGGATCAGGCGGTTGCACCTCTCGACTGGAGAGGTGGCACCGCCTGGCAGAGCTCGAAGACTGAGCTCTGCCGATTGCTTCTCTCTGCCAGAGCTCGAAGACTGAGCTCGATGGTTGCATCACCTGGCAGAGCTCCAAGACTGAGCTTGGTGATTGCATCACCTGGCAGAGCTCGAAACAGAGCTCGGTGGTTGCATCACCTGGCAGAGCTCCAAGCTGAGCTCAGGCTGATCCACCTCTCTGCCAGAGCTCGAAGACTGAGCTTGGTGAATGCATCACCTGGCAGAGCTCGAGACTGAGCTCAGGCTGATGCACCTCTCTGCCAAAGCTCGAAGACTGAGCTTGGTGGTTGCATCGCCTGGCAGAGCTCGGAACTTGAGCTCAGGCGGTGCAACCTCTTGGCTGGGGCGGTTGCACCTCCCAGCCGTGCAGCCCTGGCGGTTGCACCTCCTGGCTGGGGCGGTTGCACCTCTCAACCCCCACAGCCCAGGCGGTTGCACCTCCTGGCTGGGGCGGTTGCACCTCCCAACCCTGGCGGTGGCACCTCCAGGCTTGAGAGGTTGCACCTCTCAACCCTGGCGGTGGCACCTCCAGGCTGGAGAGGTGGCACCTCTTCACTATTCCAGCTCACTTGGTTTGGCTCCAAACTTGGTCCAAACCAGTCCGAACTTGGGCCTAATTGGCCCCTACTTGGGTTATAGGATTAACACCTATTCCTAACCCTAATTAATGTGCTAACTATGAATTTAAAGACATTTTCTAAGCTATTACAAAGTCCGCAAGTCAAGACTTCTTCTAGCGAGCTTCCGGCAAACTTCCGGCGGTCTTCCGATGAACTCTCGGAAACCATTCTGCGGACTCCCGGCAAGCTCCTAGACTTCACGATTTGTTCTTAGCGAGTTCCAACGAGCTTCTTCGGCAAGCTCCGATCTTTCTCGGCGAGCTCCGCGAACTCCCAACGAATCTTCGGACTTCCGTCGAACTCTCGAACTCGCAACAAATCCATCGCGCTTGACTCCGACACTTTGTTTCGCTTTATGTCTTCATCGTTATCATAGTTAATCCTGCACAACAAAACAAAACTTCAATCGAGACAATTAATCCTAAGCAATTAACCAAGTTGTCCGACATATCATTGGTCCCTCGACGCTTCGTCCGATTCTTCGGCGCATCGTCCTCTCGTGCAGCCTATTGCCCAATCGGCCAGTTGACTCCGCAACTCCGATATCCTTGGCACAATACCCGCTCTTCTTGGCCCGATGCCCGAGTTCACGGCCCGAAGCCTTCTGTCGATACGTCGACCGATCCACCGGCCCGACGTCCAATCTTCTGACATGTTCCTTCAGCACAACATGATTTTCCTGCTTTAATTGTCTCATCCTGATCGAAGCATCCTGCGTCACTCAAAACGCAGATTAAATCATAAACATATATCAAGTAGTTTCATCATCAAAATACGAGATTCAACAATCTCCCCCTTTTTGATGATGACAACCACTTGATGACGGAGTTAAACTTAACTCCCGGAGTTTAAACAAACTCCCCCTATCAATATGCCATATTGATAGAACCTTGAATTCAAACTGAATTCAAGTCATTGCAATATTCATCATGAATACTTGCAACACGTCAACATGAACTTATGCATAAACTTATGCATCACATGTCATGTCATCAACATACTTCTCCCCCTTTGTCATCAACAAAAAGGAGAAGTACTACAATCAAGTGTGTGTGATATTGGTTCAACTCATTGCATGAAAATCATAGTATCAAGTTTTATCATCATGCAATCTTGGAGCTAGAAGATTTAGCAAGTGTTACATCATGCTTAGAACATTCATGCTATCAAGTTTTAGATATGAAGTTTTATAGCATATAAGATAGCACTTTTGGTAATGTTCAAGATAGCAAGTTCTACATCATGCAAGCTAGCAAATTAGAGATGTTCAAGAAGGCAACTCTTGCTTCTTGAAAATTTTGCTCACTTTGCTAGATGCACAAGTTAGCATTTTTGCCTCTTGAGATAGGCAAGATAGCACATTTGCTTCTTTTGAGATAGCAACTTTTTGCTTCTCTTTAGACCAACAAGCTAGCAATTTTTACGATATACAAGTTTCACAATATATAAGCTAGCAAAAATTTCGAAAGCAAATGCAAGATAAATTTCTTGTGTAAGCTCATGATTCTTGCTTCCTATTGCAATGTGCAAATTGCAAGTTTTGCTTCTTGAGATATTCAAGATAGTGATGTTCAAGAAGACAATTTTTCTTCTTGAAATAAGCAAGTTAGCAATCTTTGCTTCTTAAAATAGGTAAGCTAGCAAATCAAGTTTTTGCATCTTCTTGACTTGTACAAGCTAGCTATCTCCCCCTTTGTCATTGTAAAAAAAAAGAAAGAGAGAATACAGTTTTGTAGTTCTCTTTTCCTTTTACAACGATTTCAAAATCATGACAAATGATGAATAATCAAGTTATGAATGTCAAGATAATTTTTCATCATGAATATTTTATCATAGCATGCATCATTATCATAAATTGAAGTATTACATGCATGATATCATATCACCATTCATAATTACATTAATATTTCAATATAACAATTTCTTCTCAAAATGTGTAACTTGGCACTCATAGCATTTTAAATCATGATTTACATCATATGCAATACATCACATCATAATTAGAAAGCACAAGTATTGTATGCATAATTGTACATTATAAATGTTTCATATCATGATGGTATCAATTTTGTCAAATTATATCCTACCATGCATGATCAAAACTTCTCCCCATTTTATCATTGAAAACAAGAAGAAAGTAGGGGGAAGAGCATAAAAGTGTTAAATATTTCAATCATTTTTAAGATTCATAACATGAATAACGTTATTACTATTTCATCAAAATCAGTTTCGAGATTCACATAATATCATGAAATCATTAATCTCGATAAAATGGGAAAAACATTTTCTTTTTAAGTGATTCTTTTAACACATCATAAAAAAGAAAAACTCATTCATAATTCAAGTGATTTACAAGATATCATAAATGAATTTATCACTTGTATTTCACCAAAATCGAGAACTCTTAGAGATAGAAAATGATTGAAGCATTTAATCTGATTGAAGAATGAT
Organism: Musa acuminata AAA Group; assembly: GCF_036884655.1. Classification (NCBI taxonomy): domain Eukaryota; kingdom Viridiplantae; phylum Streptophyta; class Magnoliopsida; order Zingiberales; family Musaceae; genus Musa; species Musa acuminata. The sequence continues at coordinate 39,419,390 of NC_088327.1, forward strand.
TCATATTTAAAGTGTAGCATTTGTCAAATCTGAAATCATCAAGTATAACTTTAATATTTTCATTGCAACATTAAGCAAGGTTTCATTGAACATAATTTTGAATGATTCTTATAAATGCCTAAAACTTCTTTAGTTTTAATTTATGATTGACTTTATAATAGCATGCTCAAATCTTTATTTTTATGTCAAAACCATACATTATATTTAATAAACAAAGACAATGAAAAATATCAAGCCTTCCAAACAAAGGCCATGTATCGTCATTGAAAAGCAATATGAAAATCATCAAAATATACATTCTTGCTTCTCAAGCACATAAGATTAATCTCACTAGGTGTAAAATCATTAGATTTCTATCTTGCATTAACATAAGACATGCAATTTTCATTATCATTTTCAAGATTACAAGCATGATCATATTTTTGCATTTTCATGGTTAAATTATTAAAAATATAATTTTCAACAAAATTTAAAGAAAAAGAAAAGTGCATCATGAAAAGCATCATGTAATTTCGAAGTAAATTAGGGGGATTTCGATTACCTCATCATTGTAGGCTGTTAAGGCGTAGTTTGCCGCCTTGCTTTTGTTGACTTTCTCTTCTTCGGAGGAGCTCGATTCATCCCAATTTTTGTTCTTCTTCTTGCGTTTAAAGCAAGTAGTTCCATTCTTTTTGCTTTTTAATTTTCGTTTCATTTTAAGTTCACCATCACTTGAGCTTATGCTCGAGTGGTCTTCAAATGATCTATGTCCCAAATCCTTCCTGTTCTTTGGAAGGTTGGTTTGTTCATCATTGTCCTCATCACTTGAGTCATCGCTCAAGTGGCATTCATTTGTCCAGAGTTCCAAATCCTTCCTGTTCTTTGGAAGGTGGTTCTCAAGTTCTTCACGTGCATTGCACGTCATTTCATATGTGATCAATGAACCAATTAGTTCTTCAAGTGGAAAATGGTTCAAGTTTTTCGATTCTTGAATAGCAGTTACTTTTGAATCCCAAGTTTTAGAAAGTGAGCGCAAAACTTTGTTAACGAGTTCAAAATCCGAAAAGCTTTTACCAAGTGATTTTAAACCATTGACGACATCCGTAAAACGGGTGTACATGTCAACAACGGTTTCGCTTGGTTTCATATGAAAAAGCTCGAAATCAAGCAGTAGAATATTAACTTTCGAGTCTTTGACTCTACTAGTTCCCTCGTGCGTGATTTCAAGAGTGCACCAAATATCGAAAGCTGTTTCACACGTAGAAATCCGATTGAACTCATTTTTGTCCAATGCGCAAAATAAGGCATTCATAGCCTTTGCGTTTAAAGAAAAATTCTTCTTCTCCAAAACCGACCATTCGTTCATCGGTTTGGAGGGAAGTTGAAAACCGTTTTCAATGATATTCCATAAATCCAGATTTAGAGAAATTAAGAAAACTCTCATTCGAGTTTTCCAATAAGTGTAGTCCAATCCGTTAAAGAACGGTGGACGAAAGACCGAACAGCCCTCTTGAAAAGTCATTTCTCTCGGGTGTAAATCCGAAATGAGAAAAACCCCGCTCTGATACCAATTGTTAGGATCAAGAGCACTAAGAGGGGGGGGGGTGAATTAGTGCAGCGGAAATCTTATAATAATTTAAGAACCAAAAGCTGCGTTCGTTCAAAAACTATTATGATGCAAAAGCAAATTCTCAGTTTGTATCAAAGTGCAGTTTGCGTCTAAGCGCAGATTGCGTTTAAGCGCAGTTTTGCGTCTAAGCGCAGTTTTGCGTCTAAACTCAGATTTATGTCTAAATGCAGATTTACGTCTAAACGCAGATTTACGTCTAAACGTAGTTTTACGTCTAAACGCAGTTTTACGTCTAAACGCAGATTTACGTCTAAACGCAGTTTTACGTCTAAACGCAGTTTTACGTCTAAACGCAGATTTACGTCTAAACGCAGTTTTACGTCTAGACGCAGATTTACGTCTAAACTTTGAAACTCGTTTGTATACTCGCAGAAGGCAGTATGCAGTTGAAATCAAGACGTAAACGTGAACTGAAATCTGATGATTGAGCGAGGAAAGCCGATTTACGTCTGAATGCAGTTTTACGTCTAAATGTTGAAACTCGTTCGTAAAATCGTAGAGGACAGATTGCAGTTATTAATAGGATTAAAATGTAAGCGTAAACTGCAAGGAAGCTCGTTCGTAAAAGCGCGGAAAACAGTTCTGCAGAATCAAACGTAAACGTAAACTGTAATGTATGAAAATACGAGTTTACGTCTGAATGCAGATTTGGAAGAACAGCACTTAGAACTTGTTCGTGAAAGCGCAGAGAGTAGTAGTGATGAGGGAGGTTTGCAGTAATGATAAAGTGCTCGAAAATAAACGCAAACCAGAGATTTAGAGTGGTTCGGTCAGCCTTGACCTACTCCACTTTTGGCTTCCTCCACCGATGAGGTTGCCGACGTCAACTAGGTGCCTTCCTTCAATGGGCGAAGGCCAAACTTCCCTCTTACAATTTCTCTCCTTTTGACAGGCTTAGGAGACAACCTTTACAGATGTTTTCTCTCCTCTCTTTTCAACTCAAACTTGAAGAACAGAAGGAGGAGAAAAACTAGCAGTTTTGAGCTCTAAGAACCACTGAAAAGATCAAGATTTCGGGTCAGTTCTTGCTCAATTCAGTGCTGAATGGGTGGGGTATTTATAGGCCCCAACCCAATTCAAAATTCGAGCTCAAAACGATCAAATCGATCAAATCCCAGAATTCTGGGATCAGGCGGTTGCACCTCTCGACTGGAGAGGTGGCACCGCCTGGCAGAGCTCGAAGACTGAGCTCTGCCGATTGCTTCTCTCTGCCAGAGCTCGAAGACTGAGCTCGATGGTTGCATCACCTGGCAGAGCTCCAAGACTGAGCTTGGTGATTGCATCACCTGGCAGAGCTCGGTGGTTGCATCACCTGGCAGAGCTCCAAGCTGAGCTCAGGCTGATCCACCTCTCTGCCAGAGCTCGAAGACTGAGCTTGGTGAATGCATCACTTGGCAGAGCTCGAGACTGAGCTCAGGCTGATGCACCTCTCTGCCAAAGCTCGAAGACTGAGCTTGGTGGTTGCATCGCCTGGCAGAGCTCGGAACTTGAGCTCAGGCGGTGCAACCTCTTGGCTGGGGCGGTTGCACCTCCCAGCCGTGCAGCCCTGGCGGTTGCACCTCCTGGCTGGGGCGGTTGCACCTCTCAACCCCCACAGCCCAGGCGGTTGCACCTCCTGGCTGGGGCGGTTGCACCTCCCAACCCTGGCGGTGGCACCTCCAGGCTTGAGAGGTTGCACCTCTCAACCCTGGCGGTGGCACCTCCAGGCTGGAGAGGTGGCACCTCTTCACTATTCCAGCTCACTTGGTTTGGCTCCAAACTTGGTCCAAACCAGTCCGAACTTGGGCCTAATTGGCCCCTACTTGGGTTATAGGATTAACACCTATTCCTAACCCTAATTAACGTGCTAACTATGAATTTAAAGATATTTTCTAAGCTATTACAAAGTCCGCAAGTCAAGACTTCTTCTAGCGAGCTTCCGGCAAACTTCCGGCGGTCTTCCGATGAACTCTCGGAAACCATTCTGCGGACTCCCGGCAAGCTCCTAGACTTCACGATTTGTTCTTAGCGAGTTCCAACGAGCTTCTTCGGCAAGCTCCGATCTTTCTCGGCGAGCTCCGCGAACTCCCAACGAATCTTCGGACTTCCGTCGAACTCTCGAACTCGCAACAAATCCATCGCGCTTGACTCCGACACTTTGTTTCGCTTTATGTCTTCATCGTTATCATAGTTAATCCTGCACAACAAAACAAAACTTCAATCGAGACAATTAATCCTAAGCAATTAACCAAGTTGTCCGACATATCATTGGTCCCTCGACGCTTCGTCCGATTCTTCGGCGCATCGTCCTCTCGTGCAGCCTATTGCCCAATCGGCCAGTTGACTCCGCAACTCCGATATCCTTGGCACAATACCCGCTCTTCTTGGCCCGATGCCCGAGTTCACGGCCCGAAGCCTTCTGTCGATACGTCGACCGATCCACCGGCCCGACGTCCAATCTTCTGACATGTTCCTTCGGCACAACATGATTTTCCTGCTTTAATTGTCTCATCCTGATCGAAGCATCCTGCGTCACTCAAAACGCAGATTAAATCATAAACATATATCAAGTAGTTTCATCATCAAAATACGAGATTCAACACTTCCATGAGAGCAAGGGATTAATGACTTTCATGGAAGTCCCGCCTCTACGGTACCATGGCGCTGCCATGCCCATAGCCCTACTATCCGTTGCCTCGCATCTGCATCCATTTCTTCACGATCAGTAGATATGTCTATGTGGCACTCCTCCGAGTCCACCTCCATTCTAACTAATGCTTGATTTTGGGTAGCTAAGTCCCTCTGGACTCGTCGTCGCTTCCTCGCCCCTTTCGACCCTCTGTTTTAACACCTCTGTGTTCTCCAAGCAGCTTCCTTTGGTCGATGGAAAGATAGACTGCAACTCCCATGCATGGCCTCTGCCATCACGTTGTAGGATTTGCACCGATTCTGTTCTCCTTAGCTTCCTTGGTAGCAACGTTCGCTTACTCGACCTTGTCCTCTGATTTGCCGGGCTCCGTTAAGCGAATATGGGCTCTGGAGTAGTCCAGCTCTCCAACTGCTTCGATCATACCTCTGCATTATCAAGTCCCTCCCATGGGACTCACTGGTATTTGCATTAGAACTTTTTCCTTGGTGTAACACAGCCCCCATATGCTGATGACCAAGGCTTTCATCCGATGCAAAATTTGATACACACACGGAAGATCCGCCTCTGCGGTACCATGACCTTTACTCCTTGAATCCATAGCCCTTCTTGCCGTCGTGTTGTTCACCGAAGTGGAGCTTCCAGTAGCTCCCGATCATACCTCCGTATGATCTAGTTCCTCACGGGACTATGTCGTGTGTATCGCATTGTCACAAACTATTCCACCACGATTCGCTGCACCATGTCGTCTCCTGGTGACATCTCCATTGCATTCTGATCCTTGTGGGATGAACTCGAATTGTGATCCCTCCATGTGTGGCCTTTGCCAATACATCGTAGGGTCTCCTTCAACTTTGATTTTGTTCGCTCCTTTGGCAATCGACCTTCATCCACCCACTCTTGGGTCGCACCTAGATGAAGCACTGCTCTAGGATAGTCCGTCGCCTAGTAGCTCCCGAAGTCTATCGACTTCGCTGAAAATGGTGCACCATTGTCTGGATCCTGGGCCTCTACCCCTACCAGCACAATCTCCGCTGCGCACCGCTTCCTTTATGACAACTTGAATGGCAACACTGTGGCATATTCTTCAAGAGTACCCGCCTCCGCGTCCTCTTGCCCTGTGCCAAGTTTTTCTGAACCCAACTTCGCCTCCGCAAGTTGAGTCGTCTTAGTTCCTCTAACAAATGCTTCTCCGAGAGAAGGTGCATGTGCCCAGAAGCTCCCTTCATCTTTGGCACCATGCAAGATGAGTCCGCTCCGTCAGAATGAAGGACCCATGGAACAACATGATCTTGCTCTTGTCTCTGCAAGAGTTCATGTCCTTAACCTCTGTCCAAGGAAAGCACTATGCCTTCGCTCCATGCTCCATCTTCTACGCCGGCTCCCTTCATGCGGCTTGGGTACTTTGACAAGTTACACCCAAGTTGCTTCGCTTCTCGTTTTTGCATTGAGTTGATGGTGGCCCTTGTGCCCACCATTCCACGGGTCAGCCCTCTCTTGAGTCCGATATCTATATCGACTTCAAGTGTGCCTTTATTTGTGTTGCTTTGAGTTGCTCCCCTACTTGATCTCGCAATGCATCCACCAATGCATTCTCTCAAGCGAGATCATGCGACGACTCCTCGCCGCTTGCTCGGTCCATTAAGCTTCGTGGAGTTGTTGTTTATTGAGGTACTCTTCCTCAACATGTGCAGTCTGTTGCACATGATTCTCCCTCTGGAGAGCCGAGAATTATCCCTCTTGGATATCTATCCCATTGGAGCAACATCTCTCTTCGTTTCGGAGACCACCATCCCCTTGGACTACTCCGATTTGCTGAACAAACTACGCATTGTTCTGCCTCCTGCAAACGCACTTGCTAGATTGCGACTCCACGTCGATACAGCCCCCGCTGCACCACTCAAGGCCTAGCAACATGCTGAACTCGCTGCATAATTCAGCCTCCTACGGACGTATCCTTCACATGCCGAAGAGAAAGTTTCAATGCTCCATGGCGCCGAGTTTCAATCGCCTTGGGATGGCCACGAACATTCCATCGTCCGCATACAAGCCCTTGCATGAGAACCGAATTCTTTGAGTTAGCAATTCTCCTCACCTCTGTGAGCTTTGCACAACTCTTTCGGTCGTTGAGCAATTCATTCCACCTTGCATGGTCTCATCCTTTACCAAGCGCCTCGCTTGCCTTGAGCACCATCAAGTATAGTTGTCAACGTTGAGCCGTAGCTCAAACTAAGCCATCCTAACCTTTGTGTGCTCTGTATTCTTCCCAGCTTGCTTGTCCTCGTGGTGCCTCTTGCACAAAGGGTTGGCTATTCGTCTGAATGTCACTCTCAGATGCCCGCTCTTCCGAGCGACTCCATTTTCCTACATCTCCATGCTCGTTTTCCCCCAAACGATCGTGTGTGTGCTGACTGCCCTCAACGCAGCCCCGCTAGGTCCCTCACGTTTGCATGCCAAGTGTTTCTATGAGTGCTTGTCCCACTCTGATACTATGTGTCACGGACTTAGCTGGTTTTGCCTAAGTCGTGCGGCACCCTTGCGTGTCCGTCCGCAAAAGTCAGCTTCCCCGAAGCCTCCCATGGTCCCTTAGGACCTACAAACGAGAAAACGGGTTAGAGAAAACGCCTCACTCGGGATCCACAAGCAAACATTTCCGAAAACACTTCATAGACAATGCAAATTACAAACAGACTTTACAAGCTCTGAACAGTTGCATAACAAAGGGTCAAAAGTTCGACTACTCAACAACAACAGCGTAGAACAACTGGGAGCCAAGAGGTCTATTGCAGTTGGAGCAGAAGATTGAAGACTTAGCAAATGTGATAAGTTACAGTGTCGGCAAAGGCTTCGACTATGACGTTGAAGGAATGGGTGGGGGAGAATGTTACGGACAAACTTCTAAACAGGATGTTTGATGTAATGCTTATGTATGTTTGTGTCTTTTGTTTTGTTAATGCTTTGCATAGTATGTAGAGGGACGGTCGAAGGTTTAACAACCCCAGTTTAGTTGGGATTGGTGGCTGTTTTATGTTTGTAAATAAAGGTTGTGTCATGTGGACGGATACGCAAGGGTGCCGCATGACTTAGGCAAAACCAGCTAAGTCCGTGACAATAGTGATCAATTTGGCTGGTCGACAGTAACACTGTAGCAGCGTACAGTAACACTGTAGCAATGTACAGTGCTCGGTACACGTGAGTGTACCGCTCGGTACACCTGGGTGTACCGAGTGGTATACCGTACCATACCGGTACCGAGCCCGGGTCGAAACGTCGGTATGGTACGGTACGACGAACCTTGGTACATAACTTTTAGATGCAACTGATCCTTTGTTTATAGAAATTGGAAAGGCATTTATGGAACAACAACTTAAAGGTATACTTTATATTCGTATCTTGATTTGTGGGATAGAAATATGGATGTTAGTCATCGATAATCTCAATAGTATAGACTTTTAGGGCCTTGTAAGCTTTAAAAAATTGCACCATGTAATTCTTTGCACTTGAATTAGGTTTGCGATGCTCTGTTTATCAGCATCATCATTTTTTTCATTTAGCAAAGCCTATATTTTTCTGTGTCAGTATCAATACTGTCAGAAAAATCTTCCATTTAAATAGCGTTTTAGTATGAATTCTGAAATATACACATTTGGTGTTAAGGAACTTCTCCTTTGTAGTTTTATCTAAAGATCAGCGTAAAATAAATGCTTTATCTTGACAGAATTAGTGTGGGGCTATCGCACCAATTCCATAAGGCTTTTTTATCGTGGTTCTAATCACATTATTTTTATATATTAGGGAGATTATCAATACGATTTAAAAGTAGGTATTCACTAATCTATTTTGGCAGCGAGTAATTGGCACATCCTGGCATCTTATTGGCTTAAATAAGGTTTTTTTAATTTGTGCAACTGAGACGTTGTTTTCTTGGTTTGCTTGTTCTTTTGTTGGGTTGACTTGGTGTTGGTGATATTTTTTAGCTTACTCTTCATGTTGCTCTTTTACGTGAACTATTTCTTCCAGATTTGGCTGGATCTCTTTTTCCTATTCCATCTCATAAATGAAAGAGAAGTAGTCATTCACTTTTATTAAAAAAATGTAAATTAGCAACTGTCAATGATTTAATATCTTTTCTGGTATACTTGCTTTTTCTTTTTCGTAAGCGTTGCATCCACCAACTGTCATATTTTAATGTTTTCTGAGAAATTATGTACCCTTTCATGTCATCACAGAAGATAATATTATAATCCATAAATTGATTAAATTTAATTGTGACCTTCCTCCAGTAATGCAACAAATTACTCATTTAAGATTTGAAACAATGTTCACTTATTCTGCAGAATATGGCAGGAGAAGTCACATATACAATTGGTACATTTCTCTTTCCATCTTCTGAGAAACCTTTATTCATGCTGCTAGTAATTTCTTATATATGCAAGCTCTTATGTTAATTCCAAGGACTGAGCATATCCATGGGTAATGCAGATACTGCTAATACAATTCTCATAATCAAGCCTTACTAACAAAGAAAATATAACATAGCACAAATATTCCTACCGGAGAACTTAGTGTTAGCTCTTCAACAGCAGAAGTGGTCCTTTTCTTTACCAGGTGTTCTTTGTCTTCGTAACTTAATTTGATGTTATTCTTCTCATATATAAATATAAATAAAAATATATATATATATATACAAGGATTGAAATTTCGTATCGTACCAGAATTTCGAGATTTGCTCGATATGGTATGGTACTATATACCGAGCAGTATATTTCGATATATCGCTCGGTATATATATATATATATATATATATATATATATATTGTGACGTCGCCTCTCTTGGGCAGCGTCGTCGCTTCTCTTGGGCAGTATATTTCGATATATCGCTCGGTACCGTACAGTATATATATACTGTACGGTACTATATACCGAGCAGTATAAAAAAAAGTTTTGCGACGTCGCCTCTCTTGGGCAGCGTCGCAGAAAAAAAAAAAAAAAATTTTGCGACGTTGCCGAGGTGACGTCGTAGAAAAAAAAAAATTTCGCTAAGGTTTCACCTCGCTTTGCCTCGCGATGCCGATACTCTTCTCCCCGTGCGCGGATGAGAAGTCACCGTAGACGAGGATAGCGACGTTGATCTCAGATTCTCCTTTTTTTTCTTGTTTTTCCTATTTCTTTCTTCCCCTTTTGCCTCTTCTTCTCCCTCTTTCTTCTCCCTCGGTCACCGTCGACTCCCTCTTTCTTCTCCCTTGGTCACCGTGGATGATAATAGCCTTAATCGACACTACCGCTTGGTAGCGGATGGTCCGTGTACCGCTGTGTTGATGGACCGGTACATACCGCCCAGTACGGGCGGTATCATTCGGTGTTACAAACCTTATATATATATATATATGTGTGTGTATATGTATATATCTATATGTGTATATGTATATATATACACATATATCTCTGTATATATATGTATATGCATATATATACATATATACATATCGTGGGTTATGAGGTTGCATCTTTTTCCTGGATCCCTAAAACAGTCAGATTCTACAAAAAGAAATTAGGCTTTTCTTTTTCATATATACATATACATATACATGTATGTGTATATATGTATATATATTTATATATATATGTATATATATGTATATACGTATATACATATATATACATATATACATATATACATATACATGTATATGTATATGTATATATGTATATATATGTATATATGTATATGTATATATGTATATGTGTATATGTATATAGATACATATAATACATTTACACATATACATATATACATATATATATAAATATATATATATACATACATACATATAAATATACGTATATATGTGTGTGTGTATATATATATATATTATATGCAAGGTTCGTAATTTCGTACTGTACTAGAGTATCGAGTTCAGGTCGGTACAGTATGTTATGTTTATACATGTATACACCTATATACATATATACATATATATATACAAATATATATATATATATACACATATATATACATATATATTTATATTTGTGTGTATATATATACATATTAATATGTATATATGTGTGTGTGTGTGTGTATATATGTATGCACATACATATATATTTACATATATATACATATACATAAACACACACACACACACATATATATATATATATATATGTACATATATATATATATATGTACATATATATATATATATGTACATAAATATATATATATGTACATAAATATATATATATGTACATAAACATATATATATATATGTATATATGTATTTATATATATGTGTATGTGTATATATATATATATGTGTATGTGTATATATATATTTATATGTATATGTATATATATATGTATATATATGTATATATATATATATATGTATGTACATATACATACATATAACATATCTGTCAATATAAATCACATTAATATATGTATGTGTATACACATACTTATACATACATACACTCACTTATATATCAATATAAATCACATTGATATATGTGATGAGTTATTTTTATGTAACCAAAGATGTTCTTGTTTGCGATATGAGTTGTAACCGACATTAGGGTGATCAAATTTATGTAACCAATCTTTTATAGATATAGAAAATTTCAAGGTCTTCAATTTCAAATAATTCCACCCAGTACGATCGGTACGTACCGGTTCATCAACAGACCGGTACACGGATCGCCCGTTACTAGGGAGAAGAGAGAGGCAATGTCGCCCCGCCTCTAATGTAACTAATGCGGGGCAACGTCGCCCCGCCTAGGGAGAAGAGAGAGGCAATATCATCGAATTTTTATTTTGTTATATATATATACACACACGCACACATCGAACGGTATATCACTCGGTATACAGTGTCGTACCGTACCGAGTGAATTTCGAAACTCCGGTACGGTACGATATTTCAATATTTGAAAATTTTAGTAAGAAGCATAGGAGCATACATTATGTAACCAATCATTTTACATATAAAGGCTATCGGTGCTTTGTCATCATTTGATTTAAACTTAGTAGCTCTATTATAGATTCTCCTTTTGTCATTTTCATGAATAATTAATTACAATTGTAATGCATTATCTTTTCATTTGTTGCATGAAATAACAATTACAATTGTTTATTGTACTTACTTTCATATGCTTATTTTATAGTTTTTATTGTTCTTTTATCAAAATGTCTAGTTTTAAGAGGGAAAAAAATGCTCCTAGAAATCAATCAAATATTTGAAGAGTATGCTATAAAACTTGAAAACAATAGAAGTAAAATCATATGTAACTTATGTGAAAAAACCATCTTAGTTGGGATATGGTACAAGCAATGTTCGTTGTATCGATCTGTACTAGTGTATCGATCATGCGTCGATATGGTACGTACCGAGGCATATTAACGTATTATATGGTATGCAAGATTCATAATTTCGTACCGTATCGGAGTATCGAGCTCAGCTCGATACGGTACAATACGGTATAATGAGTGGTATGTTATGGTATACCGCTCGATATATATATATATATATATATATATATATATATATATATATATGTGTGTGTATATATATATATATGTGTGTGTGTGTATATATATATATATATATACATACATACATATATAAAAAGTAATTTCTTGCTCGTGTGGGTAGAAGAAACCGAGGTTTCCTTGTCCCCGTGAAAAAAAGGGTGACGAGGCGATGTCGCCGCGTCATCGCCTCGTTTCTTCTGCCCACGTGGGGAGAATAAATGTCGCCTCCACGATGCTCGGTTTCTTCTCCCCACGATGTCGTTGAGGCTTTTTCTCCTCGCACGGATGAGGAGTTATTGCCGATGATGCCGATGCCTCATCACCTTAAATGAGGAGGAGGTGACATCTCATCTACGGTGTCCGACGAGGGAGGGCGGCGATGGATCGGGATCTCATCGAGGGAGAGCGGCATCAGATCTCTAGGTTCTCCCTTTTCTTCTCCCCCTTCTTTCTTCTACCTCGGCTAATACCACTCGATAGCAGGCAGCGACGGTCGAAATCGATCGTCATTGACCGATTTAGGGTGGTAGCAGAAACAACCCCAATCGACGATATTGGCTGGTAACGGTTGGTCTACGTACCAGTACGTACCACCCGGTACGGGTGGTATTATTCAAAATTAAAATCCTTGATGGTATGTATGGTACATGTATTGATACTCTAGTGATGCACGAGTACTGGTGCCAAGATCCGTATTGATATCATCGCTATGACCCTCGTATTCATCATAAAACTGTTCCTACGTAGCATGTATGTATTCTTCCTATTCCTTGGCTTTTTTTTGAATTGTATCATTGCTTACCTATTGTAGCTTATTTTTAAATAATTAACGGATCTTTGTTGAAATCTTTTTGCATTTTACAATATTGGGATAACTATAGGTCAAATGTTGCTTCAATCGAGTGATTCCTCTATCCCGACCAGTGTAGTCACAATGTTCGCACCGCCAATGATGACAGTTGTTGTCCAAACAGTAGGCATGATCCTAAGCATTATCATATACTTATTCCTTTGGTGTTATGTTCTTATAAAAATTTATTAAATTAACAAGCTACGATTAGCCCTAATTTCCATCGAATTTAAAATAACAAGCTGTGATTATTTGTAATGAATCTCACCTTGCCATTATAAATATGTTAATCATCTTAATATTGGATTAAATACATAAAATTGACCCAATATTGGTTAAATTACAATGAAATCATTATTAAATCTACTAATCACAACATTAAAAAACCTAATTACTCCTTAATTAACCATCTTTTACCATCTTCCCTTAAGGATAACTTGCTTTCCATTAATAAAAAACTTCATAATTAGTTTAGAAAAGTTCCAAGAAACATCACCCAAGGTTGATAGCTACTCAATTCCAAGCACCACTTTATAGTTTTCTATGGGTAGTAAAAAGAAATCCACAAGCAATTCTTGGCCCTACAAAGTCAGTTTTATCTTTGAGCACTTGCTATCATAAGTTAAAATCCGTCCATCAGCGACCTTGATATCAAATTTGGCACAACGTTCGATGTGGTAAGTGTTGAATCTCGGATTTTGATGATGAAGTCAATTGTCATTTGTTATCTAATCTATGTGTTGAGATAAGTGTGCAGGATTAACTACGATAAGAGTAAGACAAGCAGCACGTGTTGCGCCGGAGTCAAGATCATGATCACATTGGGAGTTCGAGAGTTCGACGGAAGTTCGGACGGTCGTCGGAGGTTCAGCGAGAACAGATCCGAGAAGTCCAGAAGCTTGCCAAGCGAAGCTCGTCAGAACTCGCCAAGTGGATCGTCGCAAAGTCCAGGAGTATGCCGGATGTCCGCAGAAGGATCACCGAGGGTTTATCGGATGATCGACGGAAGTTCGCCGGAAACTCGTCGGAAGAAGCGATTGACGCATCGGAGCAAGTTGCAGAAGTTGTCTTAGAGTTAATCGTAGTTAGCACGATAATTAAGCTTGAAAATGGGAGGTGATCCCATTAGCTTAATCTTGGGGAAATTGGGCCCCTGAAAAGATTCAAATTGGGCCGAATGGAGCGAACCATTCGGACCCTGATTGCACCAGGAGGTGCAACCGCCCCAGCCAGGCAGTGCAACCGCCCAGGCCATGTCTTCCAGCGAGACTGGGCGGTGCAACCGCCCCAGCCAAGAGGTGCAACCGCCCAGGGCTCAGTCTCCAAGCGAGACTGGGCGGTGCAACCTCCTCTGTCAAGAGGTAGCACCGCCAGAGCTCAAGTTTCGAGCTCTGCCAAGAGGTGCAACCACCGAGCTCGGTCTTCAAGCTCTGGCAGAGAGGTGCAACCTCTTTGGACAGGTGATGCATCGCCTGAGCTCGGTCTTCGAGCTCTGGTAGAGAGGTGCAACCACCTCTGGCAGAGAGGTGCAACCACCTCTGGCAGAGAGGTGCATCAGCCTGAGCTCAGTTTCGAGCTCTGCCAGGTGATGCAACCACCGAGCTCAGACTTCGAGCTCTGCCAGGTGATGCAACCACCAAGCTCAGACTTCGAGCTCTGCCAGGCGATGCAACCACTGAGCTCAGTCTTCGAGCTCTGGCAGAGAGGTGCAATCGCCTGAGCTCAGTCTTCGAGCTCTGCCAGGCGGTGCCACCTCTCCAGTCAAGAGGTGCAACCGCCTGATCCCGGAATTCCGGGATTTGATCGTTTTGAGCTCCAAATTTGAATTGGGTTGGGGCCTATAAATACCCTACCCATTCAACACTGAAAGGATACAGATCCACACCGAATTCTTGATCTTTTCAGTGATTCTAAGAGCTCAAATTTGTGTAAAGTCCTAAAGTTCTCCTCCTTCTGTTCCTTAAGTCTTGAGTTGTAAAGAGAGGAGAGAAAGGATCTGTAAAGGTTGTCTCCTAAGCGTGTCAAAAGGAGAGAAACTGTAAAAGGGCAGTTAGCCTTCGCCCATTGAAGGAAGGCAGCTAGTTGACATCGGTGACCTCGTCGGAGGAGGAAGCCAAAAGTGGAGTAGGTCAAGACTGACCGAACCACTCTAAATCTCTAGTTTGCTTTTACCTTGAGCACTTTATCATTACTGCAAACCTCCTACATTGCTACTGCCCTCTGCGCCTTTACGAACGAGTTTCCAAGCTCTGATCTTTCAGAATCTGCATTCAAACGTAAATCGTGTTTTCGTACGATCTTCACACTGCAGTTTACGCTTACATTCGGATTCCATTTATAACTGCAAATTGCTTTCTACGTAAAACGCTTTTTAAGGTTCAAAACTGCTTTTAGACGCAAAACTACATTTAGACGTAAAATTACGTTTAGACGTAAAACTGCGTTTAGACGCAAAACTGCGTTTAGACGTAAAATTGCGTTTAGACGTAAAACTGTGTTTAGACGCAAAACTGCGTTTAGACGCAAAACTGCGTTTAGACGCAAAACTGCGTTTAGACGTAAAACTGCGTTTTGACGTAAAACTGCGTTTGAACGTAAAACTGCGTTTAAGACGTAAAACTGTGTTTAGACGCAAACTGCGCTTAGACGCAAACTGCGCTTAGATGCAAAACTGCGCTTAGACGCAAACTGCACTGTGATTCTGCTTTTATATCGAAATCATTTTTTATCGGACAAACGCAGCTTTAGCTTTTAAATTGCTGTAAGATTTCCGCTGCACTAATTCACCCCCCCCCCCTCTTAGTGCTCTCGATCCTAACAATTGGTATCAGAGCAAGGTTAACTCTCTAAAGGATTAAAACCCAAGAGAGATGGCTTACGCCGGAAACCAAGAGGGGCACTCTATTACACGTCCACCCATGTTCAGTGGAACGGACTACACCTACTGGAAGACCCGAATGAGGATCTTTCTTATTTCTATGGATTTTGAACTGTGGAACCTTGTTGAAAATGGATTTTCAAAATCTTCTCTTCCAATGATCGATTGGAACGATTTGGAGAAGAAGGCTTTCGCTCTTAATGCAAAGGCTATGAATGCCTTATTTTGCGCACTTGATAAAAACGAGTTTAATCGTGTTTCAACTTGCGAAACTGCATTTGATATTTGGCACACACTTGAAGTGACCCACGAGGGCACAAGTAGAGTGAAAGAGTCAAAAATCAATCTGTTGCTGCATTCTTTTGAACTTTTCCGAATGAAACCGAGTGAAACCATTGGCGACATGTTTACCCGTTTCACGGATGTCGTCAACGGTCTAAAAGGACTCGGAAAAAGTTTTTCGGATTTTGAACTCGTAAATAAAATACTAAGATCCCTTCCTAAAAGTTGGGATCCTAAAGTCACTGCCATTCAAGAGGCAAAAGATCTGCGCAACTTCCCTCTTGAAGAACTAATCGGGTCATTAATGACCTACGAAATGACTTGCAAAGCTCATGAAGAGCAAGAAGACATCCTTCCAAAGAACAGGAAGGATATGGCACTTAAAACTTCTGAATGCCACTTGAGAGAAAACTCAAGTGATGAGGACTGTGATGATGACTTGGCACTTTTGACAAGAAAGTTTAAGAAATTCTTCAAAAGAAACAAGTTTAAAAACGATGTGAAAAATAAACTTGAACCCAAGAAGGACCAAGTGATCTGCTACGAATGTAAAAAGCCGGGACACTACAAGAATGATTGTCCCCAAGTCAAAAGAAGAACATCAAAGAAGAAGGCTCTTCAAGCAACATGGGATGACTCGAGCGCATCTGAAGAAGAGGAGTCCAACACCGAGCAAGTTGCTCATTACGCCTTAATGGCCATCGGAGAAGAGGTAACGGATTTATTAGATGCTGATTTATCTTTCGATGAATTATTAAATGCCTTCAATGACTTATTTGACGAATGCAAGAGTATAAGTAGAAAATATAAATTGCTGAAAAAGATGCATGATAGTCTTACTTGTGAGTTTGATAAGTTAAAAGTCGAACATCATGATAGTTTAAATTCTTGTATCAAATGTCATGATCTAGAAACTATGCAAAAAGAAAACCTGCTACTCAAGGACACCTTGAAGAAATTCGAGGTTGGTAGCAAGTCATTAAACATGATCCTTGCAAACAAGGGTCACATTCCCAAAAGAAGTGGGATTGGATTTGTGAGGAGTCCTCACCGAAATCCAACTACCTTTGTAAAAGGCCCCATCTTACATGTTAGAAGCAAATGCAACTTTTGTTGCAAGTTTGGTCACAAGACACATTATTGTCCATTCAGGAAATTGAGTCCAAACAAATTGATATGGGTTCCTAAAGGAACCATGACAAATTCTATGCAACATGATAAAAAATGTAGATCTATTTGTGAGGAACCCAAAAGCAAATGGGTACCTAAACATCATCCTTTCTTGTAGAAAACTAAACCATCGCAAGCTAGGAGCAAGAGATGGTACCTTGACAGTGGATGCTCAAGGCATATGACCGGAGATTCATCCCAATTCTCTAAGCTCTCTAGCATAAACGAAGGATATGTCACCTTCGGAGACAACAACAAGGGTAAAATCATTGGCAAAGGAACCATAGGTAACAAATCCAACTTTTCTATTGAAGATGTTTTGCTGGTTGATGGTCTAAAACATAATCTTCTAAGCATTAGTCAATTATGTGATAAAGGATATATCATCAAATTTGAATCTAATGCTTGCGTCATAGAAAAACCTCACAAAAACATATCCATGATTGCATTAAAACAAAATAACGTATACACTATTGACATCGATGATTTATGTAATGAAACATGTTTTTCTGCTTTAAATGAGAATGCTTGGATATGGCACAGAAGATTAGGTCATGCTAGCATGAAGCTAATCACTCAAATATCATCCAAAGAACTTGTAAGAGGAATTCCTCATATCAAGTTCATCAAAGATAATGTATGTGATGCCTGCCAATTAGGTAAACAAATTAAGAGTAGCTTCAAATCTAAAAATCAAGTAAGCACCTCTAGGCCCTTACAATTGATCCATATGGACTTGTTCGGACCCATCTCCACATCAAGCCTAGGAGGTAGCAAATACGCTTTCGTCATCATAGATGACTATAGCAGATTCACATGGACCTACTTTTTAGAACAGAAAAGTGAATGCCTTAGATCTTTTACCAAGTTTTGCAAACTCGTTCAGAATGAGAAAGGTTCTATGATTTCGTCAATTAGAAGTGATCATGGTGGTGAATTTCAAAACCATGATTTCCAAGAATTTTGTGAACTCAATGGATACAACCATAATTTCTCTACTCCTAGAAACCCTCAACAAAATGGAGTTGTAGAAAGAAAAAATCGAAATTTACAAGAAATGGCAAGAACCATGTTGAATGAACATAACCTACCCAAATATTTTTGGGCCGAAGCCGTAAATACTGCATGCTATATCTTAAATAGAGTTCTAGTGAGACCTCTACTAACCAAAACTCCCTATGAGTTATGGAACAATAAAAAACCCAACGTTTCATATTTCAAAGTCTTTGGGTGTAAGTGTTTTATCTTGAATGAAAAAGACAACTTAGGAAAATTTGATGCTAAATCCGATGAAGGAATCTTTCTTGGTTATTCTACAGTTTCTAAAGCCTTTCGTATCTTTAATAAAAGAACTCTAATTATTGAAGAATCCATTCATGTTGTTTTCAATGAGACTTCTGAAATCACGAAAAATGATCTTGACGATGATGTTAATTTTGACTCTTTAAATTTAAACGAGACCCCGTCTCCAACTAGCAACTTGGATGCATCCACTTCTCAGATTTCCTTACCCAAGGATTGGAAGTATATAGATGCTCATCCTAAGGAGCTAATCTTAGGAGACACATCAAAGGGAGTTCAAACACGATCTTCTCTTAAAACCTTTTGTGCAAATGCCGCCTTTCTCTCCCAAATTGAACCCAAATGCGTTGATGAAGCCATGAAAGATGATTCATGGATTATCGCAATGCAAGATGAATTAAATCAATTTGAGAGAAATGAAGTGTGGAAGCTTGTTCCTAGACCAAATGATCATCTAGTTATTGGTACTAAATGGGTCTTCAGAAACAAGCAAAATGAAAATGGTATCGTGGTTAGAAACAAGGCGAGACTAGTGGCCAAAGGTTTCAACCAAGAAGAAGGTATCGATTACGAAGAAACCTTCGCTCCTGTGGCACGATTGGAAGCCATAAGGATGCTCCTTGCCTACGCTAGCAGTAATAATTTTAAGTTGTTTCAAATGGATGTTAAAAGCGCCTTTCTTAATGGCTTTATTTCCGAAGAAGTCTATGTTGAACAACCTCCTGGATTTGAAAATAATAGTCTCCCTAATCATGTGTTTAGATTAACTAAAGCTCTCTATGGTTTAAAACAAGCTCCTAGGGCTTGGTATGAGAGACTTAGTTCTTTTCTTATTGAAAATAATTTCATAAAAGGCAAGGTTGATACTACATTATTCATCAAGAACTTTAAAAACAATTTTCTCATTGTTCAAGTTTATGTTGATGATATTATCTTTGGTTCTACAAATGAATCTCTTTGTGAATCCTTTGCGAAAACTATGAGTCGTGAATTCGAAATGAGTCTAATGGGAGAATTAACATTCTTCTTAGGCCTACAAATCAAACAACTAAGCAATGGCATCTTTATTAGTCAAACCAAATATGCTGTGAGTTTGCTAAAGAAGTTCAAAATGAATAATTCAAAAGCCATTGACACTCCTATGAGCACCTCCACTAAGTTGGAAATTGATGAGAATGGAGAAAGCTTCGATCAAAAAACCTATAGGGGTATGATAGGAAGTTTACTTTACCTCACTGCCACCAGACCAGACATCATGTTCAGTGTAGGACTTTGTGCTAGATTTCAATCAGACCCTAAGATATCTCATCTCAAAGCAGTCAAAAGAATACTTAGATATCTTAATGGAACTACCAATCTAGGATTATGGTACCCAAAATCAGAAAATTTTGAATTAACAGCTTATGCTGATGCGGACTTCGCTGGCTGTAGACTAGACAGAAAAAGCACATCAGGATCATGTCAATTTTTAGGACATGCCCTTGTATCCTGGTCATCTAAGAAACAAAACTCGGTTGCTCTATCAACAACCGAAGCTGAATACATTGCAGCAAGTGCATGCTGTGCACAAGTTGTATGGATGAAAAACACTTTAGAAGATTACAAAGTGAATCTTAAAGATATTCCCATTAAATGTGATAACACGAGTGCAATATGCTTAACTAAAAATCCTATACAACACTCAAGAACAAAACACATTGATATTAGACATCACTTTATACGAGATCATGTCACTAATCATGATGTAACCATAGAGTTTATTGATACCAAACATCAACTAGCTGATATCTTTACAAAACCCCTATGTGAAGAACAATTTGATTACATAAGAAGAGAATTAGGAATGTTGATGTGTCCGAATACTTAAACTAGTTAAAATTATTTTTCGGATGTTATTCCTATTACATGCCTTGATAACGCTTGATCAAATAATATGTTGCAAATTATGTGACAAATATTTTTAACCAAATGCATGTAAGAAGTTCATTTTTCGGTTTGTATGCTAAAAATGGGATATTCCTGTACACTCTTATGAAAATTTTTTGAAAAATGACTTTCCTCCTTCAAGCAACAAACAATAAAGAGATATTCAAAGAATTATATGTGTCATGACTTCCTTTATGTGCTTGATAATGCTATCATGCTTTTTGTTGATGACAAAGAGGGAGAAACATATGAATTGATAAACACTATGTCATAGCTGAACTGCCATAATCATGTCTATGTCATAGTTGCAAATACTTGAGTGATGCTATAAACAATGTTATAGTTATGCCATCCTTGCATCACCAAGAGATATGTGAACATGCGCTATAGTTTGCATCATGTCTTGATTTGATATTCTATACTGTGAAGAAAATGCAAACTTGCTAGAAAATCTCAAATGTGTGCATCATGTCAAAAGTCCTTCGTAGCTTTATATGATTACATGATGAATAGTTACAAACACTATCATACAAACTTAATGATGTATGTCATGCCTTGACATCATTCTTGAAGAGATACATCATGATGGGCATCATGATGGGAGCATTGATAAGTTTAACTGAACTAACTTATCAATACGTCACTTGAATTCTTAGGTCTTGAATTCAAGGTTGACTTATCTCAACTAAGGCATATAGATAGGGGGAGTTAAGGACAACTCTATCAATTGATTGTCATCATCAAAAAGGGGGAGATTGTTGAATCTCGGATTTTGATGATGAAGTCAATTGTCATTTGTTATCTAATCTATGTGTTGAGATAAGTGTGCAGGATTAACTACGATGAGAGTAAGACAAGCAGCAGGTGTTGCGCCGGAGTCAAGATCATGATCACATTGGGAGTTCGAGAGTTCGACGGAAGTTCGGACGGTCGTCGGAGGTTCAGCGAGAACAGATCCGAGAAGTCCAGAAGCTTGCCAAGCGAAGCTTGCCAAGCGAAGCTCGTCGGAACTCACCAAGTGGATCGTCGCAAAGTCCAGGAGTATGCCGGATGTCCGCAGAAGGATCACCGAGGGTTTATCGGATGATCGACGGAAGTTCGCCGGAAACTCGCCGGAAGAAGCGATTGACGCATCGGAGCAAGCTGCAGAAGTTGTCTTAGAGTTAATCGTAGTTAGCACGATGATTAAGCTTGAAAATGGGAGGTGATCCCATTAGCTTAATCTTGGGGCAATTGGGCCCCTGAAAAGATTCAAATTGGGCCGAATGGAGCGAACCATTCGGACCCTGATTGCACCAGGAGGTGCAACCGCCCCAGCCAGGCGGTGCAACCGCCCAGGCCATGTCTTCCAGCGAGACTGGGCGGTGCAACCGCCCCAGCCAAGAGGTGCAACCGCCCAGGGCTCAGTCTCCAAGCGAGACTGGGCGGTGCAACCTCCTCTGTCAAGAGGTAGCACCGCCAGAGCTCAAGTTTCGAGCTCTACCAAGAGGTGCAACCACCGAGCTCGGTCTTCAAGCTCTGGCAGAGAGGTGCAACCTCTTTGGACAGGTGATGCATCGCCTAAGCTCGGTCTTCGAGCTCTGGCAGAGAGGTGCAACCACCTCTGGCAGAGAGGTGCATCAGCCTGAGCTCAGTTTCGAGCTCTGCCAGGTGATGCAACCACCGAGCTCAGACTTCGAGCTCTGCCAGGTGATGCAACCACCAAGCTCAGACTTCGAGCTCTGCCAGGCGATGCAACCACTGAGCTCAGTCTTCGAGCTCTGGCAGAGAGGTGCAATCGCCTGAGCTCAGTCTTCGAGCTCTGCCAGGCGGTGCCACCTCTCCAGTCAAGAGGTGCAACCGCCTGATCCCGGAATTCCGGGATTTGATCGTTTTGAGCTCCAAATTTGAATTGGGTTGGGGCTTATAAATACCCTACCCATTCAACACTGAAAGGATACAGATCCACACCGAATTCTTGATCTTTTCAGTGATTCTAAGAGCTCAAATTTGTGTAAAGTCCTAAAGTTCTCCTCCTTCTGTTCCTTAAGTCTTGAGTTGTAAAGAGAGGAGAGAAAGGATCTGTAAAGGTTGTCTCCTAAGCGTGTCAAAAGGAGAGAAACTGTAAAAGGGCAGTTAGCCTTCGCCCATTGAAGGAAGGCAGCTAGTTGACGTCGGTGACCTCGTCGGAGGAGGAAGCCAAAAGTGGAGTAGGTCAAGACTGACCGAACCACTCTAAATCTCTAGTTTGCTTTTACCTTGAGCACTTTATCATTACTGCAAACCTCCTACATTGCTACTGCCCTCTGCGCCTTTACGAACGAGTTTCCAAACTCTGATCTTTCAGAATCTGCATTCAAACGTAAATCGTGTTTTCGTACGATCTTCACACTGCAGTTTACGCTTACATTCGGATTCCATTTATAACTGCAAATTGCTTTCTACGTAAAACGCTTTTTAAGGTTCAAAACTGCTTTTAGACGCAAAACTACATTTAGACGTAAAGTTACGTTTAGACGTAAAACTGCGTTTAGACGCAAAACTGCGTTTAGACGTAAAACTGCGTTTAGACGTAAAACTACGTTTAGACGTAAAACTGCGTTTAGACGCAAAACTGCGTTTAGACGTAAAACTGCGTTTAGACGTAAAACTGCGTTTTGACGTAAAACTGCGTTTGAACGTAAAACTGCGTTTAAGACGTAAAACTACGTTTAGACGCAAACTGCGCTTAGACGCAAACTGCGCTTAGACGCAAACTGCGCTTAGATGCAAAACTGCGCTTAGACGCAAACTGCACTGTGATTCTGCTTTTATATCGAAATCATTTTTTATCGGACGAACGCAGCTTTAGCTTTTAAATTGCTGTAAGATTTCCGCTGCACTAATTCACCCCCCCCCCCCTCTTAGTGCTCTCGATCCTAACAGTAAGCTAATTGGGCTGCAACTTTTCTGTCCATAAAATTATTAATGCTACCCGTATCAATCAAAATAGTGACATGCTGATGCTTCAAAGTTCCTCCGATTTTCATAATTTGTGGGTTAGCGTAGCCAGCCAATGTATGCACTATATGTGTGATGGCTTCAATATATTCATTAGTTTCCACACTTCATGATCGGAGTCCAACTCTTCTACTTTCGGTTCCTCCTCGATCGGCTCAATCATCAGAACTTTTCCCTATTTGCATCGGTGCTCCTTACTCCACTTTTTATTGCAATGGCAGCACAAACCCTTCGCTGATCTTTCTTTGAGTTCTTCTCGGGTTAGTTTGGGAGTGATAGGATTTTGACTAGGAGTAGATAGGGTGGGCTGCTTGCTGATCACCTGTTTATTGACACATCTGTTTCGACGTTATTCCATGCTGATTTTTTCCTCATGTAGGCATGCAAATGAAATCGCAGCTATCATGGTGTGGAGTTGACCAGTCTTAACTTCACACCGAATCTCTGGATTAAGCCCTTCAATAAATGTACCCAAAAGTTGTTGTTCTGACTAATCTCTAGCTTGATTTGACAATCTTTTAAATCTGCTCTGATATTCCAACACTGTAGAAGTTTGATGAATTTTGGTGAGTTGCCCATCAACATTCTCATATTCCGATGGGCCAAAGCGAACAAGAAGTCCTCTTTTGAACTGCTCCCACAAAGGAACTTTGTGACAAGTTTCATACCAATCGTACCACTGGATTGCATCTCCATCCAACTAGATTGAGGCAATTTTTACCTTGGATTCTTCTGGGGTCCTATGAAAACGAAAAAAAAATTTCGCCCTAGAGATCCAACTAGTCGGATCCCTATCTTCCCATCATGGAAATTCTACTTTAATGCGTGGGTAGTGTGTGTCACAATCTTGGGGCCGTTTTTCTATATCTCCAAATCTGTTCAAAGTAGAACTTGAGCTCCCATCTTGTCGAAACCCACTAAAGTGATCCAATAAGCTCTTTTTGAAATCGTGAAGGGTTTCTTGTAGCCGATTCTAAATTCTAGTTTCCAACGCTTCCATTTGTGTTTTTACTGAGGTATCGATAGCCATTGCGTAAGACTGCAAATCGATAATCTCTAGTTCTTGTTTCTAATGTCTGGTCAAGGGCATCAGCAATATAGATGTGAATCTATCGAGGAAGCTAACGCTAAGGGCAGTGCTGCGGTCACTGCGAGGAGGAAGAGTTGCAACCTTGTGTTTCTGTCGCTGCGGGAGATGAGAGCACCGGGGCTGAAAGGCGACGATTACGATTGTTGTGACCCAAGGAAGCGATCGTTGAACAGTTGTGTTGAGGCTATGGTGATGGCAACTAGCAACTACAACAGCGAAGGCAGAACAAGAGGGAGGCGGCGTTGAAGCGACCGGGGTTGAGGCTATAGTGGTGGCAATCGGTGGCTGCGGCAATGATGCAGAGCAAGGGGGTTGAGGCTGCGGTGGAGAAGAGGAATTAGTGGCAGTCGTCGCTGGTCGGGAAGTAGCGACAATGATGCAGAGAAGGTTGGCTGCGACAATGATACAAAGAAAGGGGTCGGTGTCCCCTCAGTCATCCTAGCGTGGAAGAGGCTCTTGGATATCTCATATCGCTGAGTCCTTCCTTGTTCCTCAAATAGTTTACGGACATATAGGAGAATAGATCTGGCATCTATATATATATATATATAATATAAAGTGATAATGAAAAAATATAATAAGCAAAAAGACTGCGTGTCAAGTCACACGTGCCATCACTCACGTGATTGGCTTGTATGTTTGTAGCCGTCATACAACACCCTTCTTTCATAATGCCAAGGCCTTCTCAACAGCAAATAACAAGCGTCGATTGGAGCAACATCACACCATACTTCGTCTTTATAATACTTGCCAATAGAAAATTAAACTAAACATCTTTTATTTACCTTGATATCATTTCCTTTTTGCAACCAACATAATTGGTACGGATGTGGATGAGGGATTGTGTCCAACTTTAGCTTCTACACCTTCTCCAAAGATAGCACATTCTCAAAGTAGCCGTTGTTGATGATCACCAAGCACACCTTGCCAAGTAACCTCTTCCTCATCTTCATTATATTTTACCTTCAAACTCTGGAATATCCAATCTTGGGTTGTATTTGTTCTGCCACTCGTTTTGGACACCATGTCTTGCACGGAATCTTCTCGACTCCCTTGGATGAGGAGGTGTATTATCATCAGAAGTAAATTCATGGACATCATTTTCATGCTGGTTGTGTTTACTTTGAAGTTCTTCGATTATTTCATTTTTTTCTTGTAGACTACGCAACAATCTTCGTAGCTACAGCCTCAATGACTCAACATCATCTTCATGGCAACCACCTTCACCAACTATATCTTTTCCATTCCGCCTTGCATTATCTCTAACCTTTAGCTCTGATACCAAACTGATACCGGGGGTGATGCAGAATAGGGGGATAAAGCAGAATAGATTTTGATAGAAAACCGATAGTAGAGCTATATTTGCTTGAATGAGTATTTTGATTAGAAAAGTCACTGTAGATGAGGAACGAACTCTCGAAGAAAAGTCGCAGTACAGTTGTATTTGCTAGAATGAGTGTTTTGGATAGAAAAGGAACGAACTCACGATAAAACTTAAATAAGATCGAAAAATAGCTCACCACCAAGTTAAAATCACAAAGGGATATAGAAAGTTCACCACCCTAAGGATTATAAACGAGATTATAGAACTGAAATAAAAAACTCAACACTCAAGGATGCATCCAAGAGATGCAGTTTTTGTGAGTACTCCAAGAGAGCTTCTGCCATAATATTATCAGTTTTAAAAGTCCTTTCTAAGCTCTAAACACCAAAATAAGTACTAGTGCATGAAACAACCATTCATGCATAAGGAATTTCAAAATTAAGTGTTTTACCACTACAAACCAACTCCTTAATTGCATTCCTTGGTCATGAATAAAAGCACCATGAAACAGCTTTATCTTTATGCAGGGAATATGCTGATGAGCTGTCATATTTGAGTGAGCTGAGTTTAAGATTATGAGGCAACATTGATGGCTTAAAGAAATACCATTTCATCAGTTAGGTCCATATGATCAGGTTGTAGCAAATTAGATAATCCCGTGTTAATGTTCGATTGGTTTTTTATGTACTATCTCGAAAATTTAAAATATTGGCCATTTCCAACATATTAGCTTCATGGAAGTTGTTTAAGCTTGGTTTTGCAAAAAAAATGTGACGGTTATAAAGTTTGCGCAAAGTCGAGGTTCGATCAGTTTTTTGTGCAGCGTCTCGATTTATTTGAAATATTGACCATTCCAAACATATTAGCTCTAGGGAAGTTATTTAAGCTGGGTTTTGCCAAAAGATATGATGGTGATCAGGTTTGCAAAGAGTCAAGGTTCGATAGGTTTTTTGCCCTTCCTCTCAAAAATTTAAAATATTGACCATTCCTAATATATTTGCCTTCGGGAAGTCGTATATGCTGGGCTTCGTAAAAATACGTGGTAGTCATAAATTTTACACAAAGTCATGGTTTGATAGGTTCTTTGTTAACAATCTCAAAAATTCAAAAAATTAATCATTCCCAATGTATTTGCCCCAGGGAAGTCCTATGAGAATGGTTTCACGGAAAAACATGACGGTCATAAAGATTGCGTAAAGTCGTGGTTCAATCGGTATTTTACGCACCATCTCCAAATTATAAAATATTGACCATTCCTAACATATTAGCCTTAAGGAAGTTGTATAAGCTTGGTTTTGCAAAAAAAATGTGAAGGTTATAAACTTTGCGCAAAGTTGAGGTTCGAATGATTTTTTTCGCACCATCTCGAAAAGTTAAAATATTGACCATTCCCAACATATTAGCTCAAGAAAATTTGTACAAGCCAAGTAGGTAGCCCTAGGGAGAAGCAACCATTACCCCTGCCCTAAGTCGCCCGCGCACTAGCCATTGAGGGCACGGGAGCATGTGCTGCCCGTGAGGTGCCCTTGCCCTTAGTCGCTTCTCGTCGCTTATCGTAAGGGTCGCCTCCCGGCCTTTTCTCTAGCAGAGAACTATCGATCATTGGGATATTAGCCCTGGGGAAGTTGTATAAGCCTGGATTCGTGAAAAAAATATGACCGTCAGAAAGTTTCTGCAAAGTCGAGGTTCGATTGATTTTTTGTACACCATCTCGAATATTTAAAATATTGACCATTCCCAACATATTTGCCCAAAGGAATTTGTATAAGCTTAGTTTCGCAAAAAAAAAAAACTGTCATAAAGATTGCGCAAAGTTGAGATTCGATTGTTTTCTTACGGACCCTCTAAAAAATTTACAATATTGACCATTCCTCATATATTAGCTTTCGAGAAGTTGTATAAGCTTACTTTCGTAAGAAAACATGGTCGTCATAAAGTTTGTGCAAAGTCGGGGTTTGATCGGTTTTTTGCATAGTCTCAAAAATTCAAAAAATTGATCATTATCAACTTATTTGCCGTAGCGAAGTCGTTTGTGCATGGTTTCACAAAAAAATATGTAAGTCATAAAATTTGCGCAAAGTCAAGGTTCAATTGGTTTTCTGCTCCCCATCTCAAAAATTCAAAATGTTGACCATTCCCAGCATATTAGCATTATGGAAGTTGTATGAGCCTAGTTTCGCAAAAAAACATTACGATCATAAAGTGTGTGCACAGTCGAGGTTCGGTAAGTTTTTTTAGCTCCACCTCAAAAATTCAAAATATTGATTATGCATAATGTATTAGACTTATGGAAGTTGTATAAGTCAGTTTTCACGCACCATCTTGAAAATTCAAAATATTAACCATTCTCAACATATTAGCCCTAAGGAAGTTGTATAAGCTTGGTTTTAGAGACATACTTATAGTCATAAATTTTGCGTAAAGTTGATGTTGGATCGGTTTTCTACGCACCGTCTCGAAAATTCAAAAAATTGATCATTCCAAACATATTTGTCCATGAGCTGTCGTACGAGCATAGTTTAAAAAAAAAATGTGGTAGTTATTAAGTGTTTGCAATGTCGAGATTCGATCGGTTTTTTACGCACCATCTTAAAAATTCAAAAAATTGATCACTCCAAACATATTTTCCCTACGGTAGTCTGTATAAGCATAGTTTTGGAAAAATCGTGACAGTCATAAACTTTGCGAAAAATCGAAGTTCGATTGGTTTTTTGCACACCATCTCGAAAATTCAAATTATTGACCATTCCCAACATATTAGCTCCATGGAAGTTGTTTAAGCTTGATTTTGCAAAAAAATGTGACGGTTATAAAGTTTGCGCAAAGTCAAGGTTCGATCAGTTTTTTGTGCACCGTCTTGAATATTTGAAATATTGACCATTCCAAACATATTAGCTGTAGGGAAGTTGTTTAAACTGGGTTTTGCAAAGCTTCAAGGTTCGATCGATTTTTTGTGCTCCCTCTAAAAAATTTAAAATATTGACCATTCCCAATATATTTGCCTTCGTGAAGTCGTATAAGTTGGGCTTCGTAAAAAAACGTGGCAGTCATGAATTTTGCGCAAAGCCAAGGTTTGATAAGTTCTTTGTCCACCATCTCAAAAATTCAAAAAATTAATCATTCCCAACATATTTGCCCTAGGAAAGTCCTATGAGAATAGTTTCACGAAAAATCATGACGGTCATAAAGATTACGTAAAGTCGAGGTTCAATCTATTTTTTATGCACCGTCTCCAAATTTTATTAACCATTCCCAACATATTAGCCTTAGGGAAGTTGTATAAGCCTAGTTTCACAAAAAAAATTTGACAGTTATAAAGTTTGCGCAAAGTTGAGGTTCGAATGATTTTTTGCGCACCATCTCGAAACGTCAAAATATTGACCATTCCCAACATATTAGCCCAAGAAAATTTGTTCGAGCCAAGTAGGTAGCCCTAGGGAGAGGCAATTGTCGCCCCTGCCCCAATTCGCCCTTGCACTCGCCATTGAGGATACCGGAGTGCGTGTTGCTCGCGAATATTAGCCCTAGGGAAGTTATATAAGCCTGGATGCATGAAAAAAATATGACGGTCATAAAGTTTTTGCAAAGTCAAGGTTCAATTGGTTTTTTGTGCACTATCTCAAAAATTTAAAATATTGACCATTCCCAACACATTTGCCCAAGGGAAGTTGTATAAGTTTAGTTTCGCAAAAAAAAATGATGGTCATATAGATTGCCCAAAGTTGAGATTCGATTGTTTTCTTACGGACCTTCTCAAAAATTTACAAAATTGACCATTGCCCATATATTAGCTTTCGGAAAGTTTTATAAGCTTAGTTTCGTAAGAAAACATGGCCGTCATAAAGTTTGTGCAAAGTCGGGGTTTGATCAATTTTTTGTGCAGTCTTGAAAATTCAAATAATTAATCATCATCAACTTATTTGCCCTGGCGAAGTCATTTGTGCATAGTTTCACAAAAAATAATTAATCATTGGGATATTAGCCCTAGGAAAGTTGTATAAGCCTAGATTCACAAAAAAAATATGACGGTCATAAAGTTTCTGCAACGTCGAGGTTCGATTGGATTTTTGTACATATTTGCCTAAGGGAAGTTGTATAAGCTTAGTTTCGTAAAAACAAATGACGGTCATAAAGATTGCCCAAAGCCGAGATTCAATTGTTTTTGGAGGACCATCTCAAAAAATTACAATATTGACCATTACCCATATATTAGCTTTCGGGAAGTTGTATAAGCTTAGTTTCACAAGAAACATGGCCGTCATAAAGTTTGTGCAACGTCGGGGTTTGGTCGGTTTTTTGCACAGTCTCGAAAATTCAAAAAATTTATCATTATTAACTTATTTGCCCTAGCAAAGTTGTTTATGCATGGTTTCACTAAAAATTATTTCAGTCATAAAGTTTGCGGAAAGTCAAGGTTCAATTGGTTTTCTACGCACCATCTAAAAAATTCAAAATATTGACCATTCCCTACATATTAGCATTATGGAAGTTGTATGAGCTTGGTTTCGCAAACAAACATGATGATCATAAAGTTTGCGCAAAGTCGAGGTTCGATCAGTTTTGTGAGCACCATCAAAAAAATTCAAAATATTGATCATGTCCAATATATTAGACCTATGGAAGTTGTATAAGCCAATTTTCGCAAAAAACGTAACGGTCATAAAGTTTGCACAAAGTCGAGGTTCGAATAGTTTTTGCGCACCATCTTGAAAATTCAAAATATTAACCATTCCCAACATATTTGCCATAAGGAAGTTGTATAAGCTTGGTTTTAGAACCAAACTTATAGTTATAAATTTTGCATAAAGTTGATGTTGGATCGGTTTTCTACGCACCGTCTTGAAAATTCAAAAAATTGATCATTCCAAATATATTTGTCTATGAGCTGTCGTACGAGCATAGTTTCAGAAAATAAACGTGATAGTTATAAAGTTTTTGCAATGTCGAGGTTCGATCGATTTTTTACGCATCGTCTCAAAAATTCAAAAAATTGATCACTCTCAACATATTTGCACTAGGGTAGTTAGTATAAGCATAGTTCCGGAAAAAAATGTGATAGTCATAAACTTCGCGGAATATCGAAGTTCGATTGGTCGAAAATTCAAAATATTGACCATTCCCAACATATTAGCTCCATGGAAGTTGGTTTAGCTTGGTTTTACAAAAAAAATGTGACGGTGATAAAGTTTGTGCAAAGCCGAGGTTCAATCAGTTTTTTGTGCACCGACTCAAATATTCGAAATTTTGACCATTCTAAACATATTAGCTGTAGGGAAGTTGTTTAAGCTGGATTTTGCCAGAAGACGTGACGGTCATCAGGTTTGCAAAGCTTCAAGGTTCGATCGGTTTTTTGTGCTCCCTCTTAAAAATTTAAAATATTGACCATTCTCAATAAGAAAACGTGGCAATCATGAATTTTACGTAAAGTCAAGGTTTGATAAGTTCTTTGTTCACCATCTCAAAAATTTAAAAAATTGATCATTCCCAACATATTTACCCTAGGAAAATCCTATTAGAATGGTTTAATGGAAAAACATGATGGTCATAAAGCTTGCACAAAGTCGAGGTTCAATCGATTTTTTATGCATTGTCTCCAAATTTTACTGACTATTCCCAACATATTAGCCATAGGGAAGTTGTATAAGTCTGTTTTCGTAAAAAAAATATGACGGTTATAAAGTTTACGCAAAGTTGACGTTCGAATGATTTCTTACGCACCATCTCAAAATATCAAAATATTGACCATTTCCAACATATTAGACCAAGAAAATTTGTATGAGCCAAGTAGGTAGCCCTAGGGAGAAGCAACCGTCGCCCTTGCCCCAGGTCGCCCTTGCAATAGCCATTGAGGGTACTGGAGTGCGTGCTGCCCGCGAGGTGCCCTTGCCCTCAGTCGTTTCTCGTTGCCTATCGCAAGGGTCACCTCCTTGCCTCTTCTATAGCGGAGAACTATTGATCATTAGGATATTAGCCCTAGGGAAGTTGTATAAGCCTAGATTCACGAAAAAAATATGACGGTTATAAAGAATGCCCAAAGCCGAGATTCGATTGGTTTTTTGTGCCCTATCTCGAAAATTTAAAATATTGACCATTCCCAACACATTTATCCAAGGGAAGTTTTATAAGCTTAGTTTCGCAAAAACAAATGACGGTCATAAAGACTGCCCAAAGCTGAGATTCGATTGTTTTCTAGTGGACCCTCTAAAAAATTTACAATATTGACCATTCCACATATATTAGCTTTTGGGAAGTTGTATAAGCTTAGTTTTACACGAAAACATGGCCGTTATAAAGTTTGTGGAAAGTCGGGGTTTGATCGGTTTTTTACGCAGTCTAAAAAATGTAAAAAATTGATCATTATCAACTTATTTTCCTTGGCGAAGTCGTTTGTGCATGGTTTCACAAAAAATTATGTCAGTCATAAAGTTTGCGCAAAGTAAAGGTTCAATTGGTTTTCTACGCACCATCTCAAAAATTCAAAATATTGATCATTCCCTGCATATTAGCATTATAAAAGTTGTAAGGGCCTGGTTTCGCAAAAAAACAAGACAATCATAAAGTTTGTGTAAAGTCGAGGTTCGATCTTTTTTTTTTAGCACAATCTAAAAAATTCAAAATATTAACCATGCCCAACATATTAGACCTATGGAAGTTGTATAAGTCAATTTTCGCAAAAAAAAGTAACGGTCATAAAGTTTCTGCAAAGTCGAGGTTCGAACAGTTTTTGTGCATCATCTTGAAAATTCAAAATACCCAAGACAGTTTTTGTGTATAAGCTTGGTTTTATAAACAAACTTACAGTCATAAATTTTGCATAAAGTCGATGTTGGATCGGTTTTCTATGCACCATCTCGAAAATTCAAAAAAATAATCTCTGTATTTGTCATGAGATGTCGTGCTAGCATAGTTTCAAAAAAAAAACATGATAGTTTTAAAGGTTTTGCAATGTTGAGGTTTGATCAGTTTCTACGCACCATCTCAAAAATTCAAAAAATTAATCTCTCAACATATTTACCCTAGGTTAGTAAGTATAAGCATAGTTTCGGAAAAAATATGACATTCATAAACTTTGTAGAAAATAAAAGTTCGATTGGTTTTTTGCAGACCATCTAGAAAATTCAAAATATTGACCATTCCCAACATATTAGCTCCATGGAAGTTGTTTAAGCTTGGTTTTGCAAAAAAATATGATAGTTACAAAGTTTGCGCAAAGTCGAGGTTCGATCATTTTTTGTGCACCATCTGGAATATTCGAAATATTGACCATTCCAAACAAGGATTGCCATACCGACCCGTACCACCCGGTACGAGCGGTACGTACCGGTCCGATGGTATATCGGTACGCGAACTGCCCATTACCGGGCGGAACGAATAATAATAATAATATATATATATATACATATATATATATATTAATATATATATATATTAATATATATATTAATAATTTAAATAAAATCGAGGCGACGTTGCGTCGCCTCGGCAATGTCACCGAGGCGACACGACGTTGCCTTTCTCGGAGACGTCGCCGAGGCGACGCAGCGCCTTTCTCGGCGTCGTCGCCTTTTTGGACGACGTCGCTATATATATATATATATATATATATATATATATATAAACGTCGCCGAGGCGATGCGATGTCGGCCAATAAAAAAATAAAAAAAATAAATATAATATATATATATATATATACATATATCGCTCGGTATACCGAGCGATATACCGTTCCGTACCGTACCAAGAGATCGTCGAAACTCCGGTACGGTACAAAATTTCAAACCTTGATTCCAAACATATTAGCTCTAGGGAAGTTATTTAAGCCAGGTTTTACCAAAAGATGTGACGGTCATCGGGTTTGAAAAGCGTCAAGGATCGATCGGTTTTTTGTGCTCTCTCTCAAAAATTTAAAATATTGACCATTCCCAATATATTTGTCTTCGAGAATTCGTATATGATGGGCTTCGTAAAAAAATGTGGTAGTCATAAATTTTATGCAAATCAAGGTTCGATAGGTTCTTTGTGCACCATCTCAAAAATTCAAAAAATTGATCATTCCCAACATATTTGCCCTACGGATGTCCTATGAGAATGGTTTCGCAAAAAAACAAGACAATCATAAAGTTTGTGTAAAGTCGTGGTTCGGTCGAATTTTTTAGCACCATCTCAAAAATTCAAAATATTGATCATGCTTTAACATATTAGACCTATGAAAGTTGTATAAGCTAGTTTTCGCAAAAAAAGTAACGGTCATAAAGTTTTCGTAAAGTTGAGGTTCGAACAATTTTTCTGCACCATTTTGAAAATTCAAAATATTAACCATTCCCAACATATTAGCTCTAAGGAAGTTGTATAAGCTTGGTTTCAGAAACAAACTTACAGTCATATATTTTGCAGAAAGTCATTGGATCGGTTTTCTATGCACCGTCTCGAAAATTCAAAAAATTAATCATTCCAAACATATTTGTCCATGAGATGTTGTATGAGCATAGTTTCAGAAAAAAAAACGTGAATGTTATAAAGTTTTTGCAATGTTGAGGTTCGATTGATTATTTGCGCACAATCTCAAAAATTTTAAAAATTGATCATTCCCAACATATTTGCCCTAGGGTAGTCAGTATAATCATAGTTTTAGAAAAAAACGTGATAGTCATA
Source organism: Musa acuminata AAA Group (assembly GCF_036884655.1). Taxonomy (NCBI): domain Eukaryota; kingdom Viridiplantae; phylum Streptophyta; class Magnoliopsida; order Zingiberales; family Musaceae; genus Musa; species Musa acuminata. The sequence goes on from NC_088327.1 coordinate 39,453,616, forward strand.
AACTTTGCGAAAAATCCAAGTTCGATTGGTTTTTTACACACCATCTCGAAAATTCAAAATATTGACCATTCCCAACATATTAGCTCCAAGGATATTGTTTAAGCTTGGTTTTACAAAAAATGTGATGGTTACAAAGTTTGTGCAAAGTCGAGGTTCGATCAGTTTTTTGTGCATCGTCTCGAATATTCGAAATATTGACCATTCAAAACATACTAGCTCTAGGGAAGTTGTTTAAGCTGGGTTTTGCCAAAAGATTATTGAATCTGGGATTTTGATAATAAAACCAATTGATAGTGTTTATGATATTAATTTACGTTTTGAGTGACATAAGAAGCTTCGATCAGGGAGAGACAATTAAAGCAGGAAGAATCATGTTGGGCCAGAGAGAAACATGTCAGAAGATTGGATGTCGAACTGAAGGATCAATCGACATATCGATAGAAAGCTTCGAGCCATGAGTTCGGGCATCAAACCAAGAAGAGCGAAAATTGTACCAACGAAATTGGAGTTGCGGAGGTCAATTGGCCGATTGGGCAAAAGGCCACAAGAGAGGACGATGCGTCGAAGAATCGGACGAAGCGTCGATGAACCAATGACATGCCGGACAACATGATTCAAGCTTTGTAATAATTATCTAGATCGAAGTAGGTTTTATTTGTGCAGGATTAACTACGATAGTGATCAGGGCATAAAGCAAAATGAAGTCTCGGAGTCAAGAACGAGATTTCGTTGGGAGTTCGAGAGTTCGTCGGAAGTCCGAACGTTCGTCGGAAGTTTTGCCGGAATTGATAGAGAAGTCCAGGAGCTTGCGAAAGAAGCTCATCGGAACTTGCCAAGAAGATCGTCATGAAGTCCATGAGCTTGCCGGGTGTCCGCTGGAATATTACCGAGAGATTATCGGAAGTTCACCGGAAGATCGCCGGAAGCTTGTCGAAAGAAACCTAGACTAATCGGATCTGATATGCTTAGTGTATGCCTTAAATTTCATAGTTAACACAAAATTGGGATTGGGTTAACCCAATTAGGGGACAGTTGGGCCTAAGTTTGGCCTGTGTTGGGCCAAGTGAAATGCCAAACAGTGACCCAATGGGTGAAACCGTCGTGGCACAGTCTCCGAGACTCGGTGGTACCCCACCCAAACACAGTCTTCCAAGCGGTGGTACCACCAGATTATGCGATGGTACCGCCAAGTGTCAGTGTTGCAAGCGGTGGTATCGCCCAGCACAGGTGGTGGTACCGCCGATACCCGGGAAACCCGGGATGAGATATTTTTAGGCTCAAAGTTTGAATCCACTTGAGGCCTATAAATACCCCTCTCATCCCTAGTTAACATACACAAGCACAAAGAGTTTAAAAGTGAGAAAACATTGTAGTAATCACTTGAGAAAAACCCTCCTATAGTTCTAACTTTAGAATTCTGTTTGGGGAGGAGGGTGTGCTTGTAAAGGCTGTCTCCTAAACCAGTGAAAAGGAGAATAGGGGTGTAAAAGGGTAGTTGATCTTTGCCCATTGAAAGAAGATCGGTGGTGGAAGTCAGTGGCCTCGACAGAAGAGGAATCTGGAGTGGATGTAGGTTACGACGACCGAACCACTATAAAAATCTTGTTTGCATTTCGTTTTGAGTAATTTACCTTTACTACAAACTGCTTTACCTTCTTATTGCTTTCACTACGCTCCCATACGCTTTCTAGTTGATATCTTTACGAAACGATTTTCGTCGGAATCGGGTTTAAACGAAACGAAGGTTTTTTAAATCGGTAATTTTTCCGCTGCACTAATTCACCCAAAGATGTGACGGTCATCAGATTTATAAAGAGTCAAGGTTCGATCAGTTTTTTGTTTTCACTCTCAAAATTTTAAAATATTGATCATTCCCAATATATTTACTTTCGTGAAGTCGTAAATACTAGGCTTCGTAAAAAAACGTGGCAGTTATAAATTTTGCACAAAGTCAAGGTTTGATAGGTTCTCTATCCACCATCTCAAAAATTCAAAAAATTGATCATTCCCAACTTATTTGCCATAGGGAAATCCTATGAGAATGGTTTTACGGAAAAACATAACGGTCATAAAGATTGCGCAAAGTCGAGGTTCAATCGGTTTTTTATATACCATCTCTAAATTTTATTGACCATTCCCAACATATTGACCTTAGGGTAGTTGTATAAGCCTGGTTTCGTAAAAAAATGTGACGATTATAAAGTTTGCGCAAAGTTGAGGTTCGAATGATTTTTTGCGCATATCTCAAAACGTCAATATATTGACCATTCCCAACATATTAGCCCCAAGAAAATTTGTACGAGCCAAGTAGGTAGCCCTAGGAAGAAGCAACCATCGCCCATGCCCCAAGTCGCCCTCACACTCGCCATTGAGGGCACGGGAGCGCATGCTGCTCGCGAGGTGCCCTTGCCCTTAGTCGCTTCTCGCCGCCTATCGTAAGGGTCGCCTCCCTACCTCTTTTCTGGCAGAGAACTATTGATCATTAGGATATTAGCCCTAGGGAAGTTGTATAAGCCTGGATTCAAGAAAAAAATAAGACGGTCATAAAGTTTATGCAAAGGCGAGGTTCGATTGGTTTGTTGTGCACAATCTCAAAAAATTAAAATATTGACCATTCCCAACACATTTGCCCAAGGGAAGTTGTATAAGCTTAGTTTCGCAAAAAAAAATGACGCTCATAAAGTTTTCCTAAAGCCGAGATTCGATTGTTTTCTTGTGGGCCCTCTCAAAAATTTATAATATTGACCATTCCCCTTATATTTGCTTTCAGAAAGTTGTATAAGCTTAGTTTCACAAGAAAACATGGTCGTCATAAAATTTGTACAAAGTCGGGGTTTAATCGATTTTTTGCGCAGTCTCAAAATTCCAAAAATTGATGATTATGAACTTATTTGCCCTGGCATAGTCGGTTGTGCATGGTTTCACAAAAACTTATGTAAATAAAGTTTGCGCAAAGTCAAGGTTCAATAGGTTTTTTGCGCACCATCTCAAAAATTCAAAATATTGACCATTCCCTGCATATTAGCATTATGGAAGTTGTATGAGCCTGGTTTCACAAAAAAACTTGACGATCATAAAGTTTGTGCAAAGTCTAGGTTCGATCAGTATTTTTAGCACCATGACGATCATAAAGAGGTACATGGAAACTGCCAACAAACACAAAAAATAAATGGAGTTTAATGTTGGTGATTTGGTTTGGATTCATCTAAGGAAGGAGAGGTTTCCACCTGGTAAATTTGGAAAATTGAAACCAAAGGCTGATGGTCCATTCAAAGTCATTTTCACAATCATATTGACGAAACAAACAAGGACTTGAGGGCAAGTCTTTTTCAACCAGGGGAGATTGACACGAGAGTGTCTAATTTGCTATAATCTAATCATATGGACCTTGCTAATGATATGGTATTTTTTTCAGCCAACAATGTTGCCTCGTAATCTTCTACTCAGCCCACGCAAATATGATAGCTCATTAGCATATTTCCCCCACAAAGTTTAAATCGTTTCAAGGTGATTTTCTTCAAGACTAAGGAATGCATTAAAAGAGTTGGTTAACAGTTGTAAAATACTTAATTTCGAAATTCCATATGCATGAAGGGTTTTTTTCATGCACTAGTACTTGTTGATATTTTGGCAGAAGCACTCTTGGAGTACTCCCTTAAACTCTGTATCTCTTAGATGCGTCCTTGAGTGGTAGGTCTTTTGTTTTCAGTTTTGTATCCTCGTTTATAATCCTTGTGGTGGTAAACTTTCTGTATCCCTTTATGATTTTAACTTGGTGGTGAGCTATTTTTCAATCTTATTTAAGTTTTATCCTGAGTTCATGCCTTTTCTATTCAAAACACTTATTCCACCAAATACAAATGTACTATGACTTTTCTTCGAGAGTTCGTTCCTTGTCTACTATGACTTTTCTATCCTAAATTCTCATTCCAGCAAATATAGCTACACTATCGGCTTTCTGTCAAAATCTATTCTGCTTTATCCCCCCATTTTGCATCACCCTTGGTATCACACCGTCTCAAAATTTTAAAAAATTGATCACTCCCAACATATTTTCCCTAGGGTAGTCAGTATAAGCATAGTTTCGGAAAAAAACGTGATAGTCATAAACTTTGTGGAAAATCGAAGTTTGATTGGTTTTTTGGGCACTATATTAAAAATTCCAAATATTGATCATTCCCAACATATTAGCTCTATGGAAGTTGTTTAAGTTTGGATTTGCAAAACTAATGTGACAATTATAAAGTTTGCGCAAAGTCGAGGTTCGATCAGTTTTTTGTGCACTGTCTTGAATATTCGAAATATTGACCATTCCAAACATATTAGCTCTTGGGAAGTTGTTTAAGCTTCGTTTTGCCAAAAGATGTGATGGTCAATAGGTTTGCAAAGAGTCAAAGTTCGATCGATTTTTTGTGCTCCCACTAAAAAATTTAAAATATTGATCATTCCCAATATATTTATCTTCGGGAAGTCGTATATGTTGGTCTTTGTAAAAAAACGTGGCAGTCATAAATTTTGCGTAAAGTCAAGGTTTAATAGGTTCTTTGTGCACCATCTAAAAAATCTAAAAAATTGATCATTCCCAACATATTTGCCCTAGGGAAGTCCTATGAGAATGGTTTCACAGAAAAACATGACGGTAAAAATGATTGCATAAAGTCGTGGTTCAATCGGTTTTTTATGCACCATATCTAAATTTTATTGACCATTCCCAGGATATTAGCCTTAGTGAAGTTGTATAAGCCTGATTTTACAAAACAAATGTGACGGTTATAAAGTTTACGCAAAGTTGAGATTCGAATGATTTTTTGTGCACCATCTTGAAAAGTCAATATTGACCATTCCCAACATATTAGACCAAGAAAATTTCTACGAGCCAAGTAGGTAGCCCTACGGAGAAGCAACCGTCGCCCCTGCCCTACGTCGCCCTTCACTCACCATTGAGGGCACGGGAGCGCGTGCTGCCCGCAAGGTGCCCTTGCCCTCAGTCGCTTCTCGTTGCCTATCGTAAGGGTCGCCTCCCTGCCTCTTCTCTGGCATAGAACTATTAATCATTGGGATATTAGCCCTAGGAAAGTTGTATAAGCCTAGATTCACAAAAAAAATATGACGGTCATAAAGTTTCTGCAACGTCGAGGTTCGATTGGATTTTTGTACATATTTGCCTAAGGGAAGTTGTATAAGCTTAGTTTCGTAAAAACAAATGACGGTCATAAAGATTGCCCAAAGCCGAGATTCAATTGTTTTTGGAGGACCATCTCAAAAAATTACAATATTGACCATTACCCATATATTAGCTTTCGGGAAGTTGTATAAGCTTAGTTTCACAAGAAACATGGCCGTCATAAAGTTTGTGCAACGTCGGGGTTTGGTCGGTTTTTTGCACAGTCTCGAAAATTCAAAAAATTTATCATTATTAACTTATTTGCCCTAGCAAAGTTGTTTATGCATGGTTTCACTAAAAATTATTTCAGTCATAAAGTTTGCGGAAAGTCAAGGTTCAATTGGTTTTCTACGCACCATCTCAAAAATTCAAAATATTGACCATTCCCATCATATTAGCATTATGGAAGTTGTATGAGCTTGGTTTCACAAAAAAACATGATGATCATAAAGTTTGCGCATAGTCCAAGTTCGATCGGTTTTTTGAGCACCATCTCAAAAATTCAAAATATTAATCACGCTAAACATATTAAACCTATGGAAGTTGTATAGGCCAGTTTTCGCAAAAAAAAGTAACGGTCATAAAGTTTCCGTAAAGTCGAGGTTCGAACAGTTTTTGCGCACCGTCTTGAAAATTCAAAATATTAACAATTCCAAACATATTAGCCCTAAGGAAGTTGTAAAAGCTTGGTTTCAGAAACAAACTTATAGTCATAAATTTTGCATAAAGTCGATGTTGGAAAGGTTTTCTATTCACCATCTCGAAAATTCAAAAAATTGATCATTCCAAATATATTTGTCCATGAGATGTCGTACGAGCAAAGTTTCAGAAAAAAAAATGTGATAGATGTAAAGTTTTTGCAATGTTTAGGTTCGATCGGTTTTTTGCGCATAATCTAAAAAATTCAAAATATTGATCACTCCCAACATATTTGCCCTAGGATAGTCAGTATAAGCTTAGTTTGGGAAAAAAATATGACAGTCATAAACTTTGCGAAAAATCGAAGTTTGATTGGTTTTTTGCATATCATGTCGAAAATTCAAAATATTGACCATTCCCAACATATTAGCTCCATGGAAGTTGTTTAAGCCTGGTTATGCAACAAAATTTGATGGTTATAAAGTTTACACAGAGTTGAGGTTCGATCAGTTTTTTGTGCATCGTTTCGAATATTCGAAATATTGACCATTCCAAACATATTAGCTTTAGGGAAGTTGTTTAAGCTGGGTTTTGCCAAAAGACGTGACGGTCATCAAGTTTGCAAAGAGTGAAGGTTCGATCGGTTTTTTGTGCTCCCTCTCAAAAATTTAAAATATTTACAATTCTCAATATATTTGCCTTCAGGAAGTTGTATATGCTGGGCTTCGTAAAAAAACATAGCAGTCATAAATTTTGTGTAAAGTTAAAGTTTTATAGGTTCTTTGTGCACCATATCAAAAATTCAAAAAATTGATCATTCCCAACATATTTACCCTAGGGAAGTCTTATGAGAATGGTTTTATAGAAAAGCAGGTCATAAAGATTGTGCAAAGTCAAGGTTCAATCGGTTTTTTATGCACCGTCTACAAATTTTATTGACCATTCCCAATATATTTGCCTTAGGAAAGTTGTATAAGCCTGGTTTCGTAAAAAAAATATGACGGTTATAAAGTTTGCACAAAGTTGTGGTTCAAATGTTTTTTTTGCACTATCTCGAAAAGTAAAAATATTGACCATTCCCAATATATTAGCCAAAGAAAATTCGCACGAGCCAAGTAGGTAGCCCTAGGGAGAAGCAACCATCACCCCTGCCACAAGTAACCCTCGCACTCGCCATTGAGGGCACGGGAACGCATGCTGCCCATGAGGTGCCCTTGCCCTCAGTCGGTTCTCGCCGCCTATCGCGAGGGTCACCTCCCTACCTCTTCTCTAGCAAAGAACTATCAATCATTGGGATATTAGCCCTAAGGAAGTTGTAAAAGGCTGGATTCAAAAAAAAAATATGACGATCATAAAGTTTCTGCAAAGTCGAAGCTCGATTGGTTTTCTGTGCACCATCTCGAAAATTTAAAATATAGACCATTCCCAACACATTTTCCCAAGGGAAGTTGTATAACCTTAGTTTCAAAAAAAAAAAATGACGGTCATAAAGATTGCCCGAAGCTGAGATTCGATTGTTTTTTGTGGACCCTTGAAAAAATTTACAATATTGACAATTCCCCTTTTATTAGCTTTCGGGAAGTTGTATAAGCTTAGTTTCGCAAGAAAACAAGGCTATCATAAAGTTTGAGCAAAGTCGGGGTTTGATCGATTTTTTATGCCGTCTCAAAAATTCAAAAAATTGATCATTATCAACTTATTTGCCATAGCGAAGTCATTTGTGCATGGTTTCATAAAAAATTATATCAGTCAAAAAGTTTGCGCAAAGTCAAGGTTCAATTGGCTTTCTGCGCACCATCTCAAAAATTTAAAATATTAACCATTCCCTACATATTAGTATTATGGAAGTTGTATGAGCCTGGTTTTGCAAAAAAACATGACGATCATAATGTTTATGCAAAGTCAAGGTTTGATCTTTTTTGTAGCACCATCTAAAAAATTAAAAATATTGATCATGCCCAAAATATTAGACCTACGGAAGTTGTATAAGCCAGTTTTCATAAAAAAAGTAACGGTCATAAAGTTTTCGCAAAGTCGAGGTTCAAATAGTTTTTCCACACCATCTTGAACGTTCAAAATATTAATCATTCCCAACATATTAGCCCTAAGGAAGTTGTATAAGCTTGGTTTCAGAAACAAACATACAGTCATAAATTTTGCAAAAAGTCGATGTTGGATCGGTTTTCTATGCACTATCATGAAAATTCAAAAAATTGATCATTCCAAACATATTTGTCCAAGAGATGTCGTACGAGCATACTTTCAGAAAAAAAACATGATAGCTATAAAGTTTTTGCAATGTCAAGGTTCGATCGGTTTTTTGTGTACCGTCTCAAAAATTCAAAAAATTGATCACTCCCAACATATTTACCCAAGGGGAGTCAGTATAAGCATAGTTTCAAAAAAAAACGTGGTAGTCTTAAAATTTGTGAAAAATCGAAGTTCGATTGGTTTTTTGCACACCATCTCGAAAATTTAAAATATTAACCATTCCCAACATATTAACTCCGATGGAAGTTATTTAATATTGGTTTTTAAAAAAAATGTGGCAGTTATAAAGTTTGTGCAAAGTCGAGATTCGATTAGTTTTTTTGTGCATCGTCTCGAATATTCAAAATATTGACCATTCCAAACATATTAGCTCTTGGGAAGTTGTTTAAGCTGGTTTTGCCGAAAGACGCGACGGTCATCAGGTTTGCAAAGAGTTAAGGTTCGATCAGTTTTTTACGCTCCCTCTAAAAAATTTTAAATATTGACCATTCCCAATATATTTGCCTTCGGGAAGTCATATATGCTAGGCTTCGTAAAAAAACGTGGTAGTCATAAATTTTGCGCAAAGTCATGGTTTGATATGTTCTTTATGCACCATCTCAAAAATTCAAAAAATTGATCATTCCAACATATTTGCCCTAGGGAAGCCCTATGAGAATGGTTTCACGGAAAAACATGACGGTCATAAAAACTACGCAAAGTTGAGGCTCAATCGGTTTTTTATGCACCATCTCCAAATTTTAAAATCTTGACCATTCCCAACATATTAGCCTTATGGAAGTTGTATAAGCCTGGTTTCGTAAAAAAAATGTGATGGTTATAAAGTTTTCGCAAAGTTATGTTTCAAATGATTTTTTGCACAAAATCTCGAAAAGTCAAAATATTGACCATTCCCAACATATTAGCCCAAGAAAATTTGTACGAGCCAAGTAGCCTAAAGGAAAAGCAACCGTCGCCCCTGCCCCAAGTCGCCCTTACACTCGCCATTAAGGGCACGGGAGTGCGTGCTGCCCGCAAGGTGCCCTTGCCCACAGTCGCTTCTCGTTGCCTATCACAAGGGTCGTCTCCCTACCTCTTCTCTAGCAGAGAACTATCGATCATTGGGATATTGGCCCTAGGGAAGTTGTATAAGCCTGGATTCACGTAAAAAATATTACGGTCATAATGTTTCTGCAAAGTCGATGTTCGATTGTTTTTTTGTGCATAATTTCAAAATTTTAAAATATTGACCATTCCCAACACATTTGCTCAAAGAAAGTTGTATAAGCTTTGTTTTGCAAAAAAAAATGACGGTCATAAAGATTGTCCAAAGTCGAGATTCGATTGTTTTCTTGTGGACCTTATAAAAAATTTACAATATTGACCATTCCCCATATATTAGCTTTCGGGAAGCTTTATAAGCTTAGTTTCACAAGAAAACATGGTCGTCATAAATTTTGAGCAAAGTCGATGTTTGATCGATTTTTTGCGCAGTCTAAAAAATTTTAAAAATTGATCATTATCAAATTATTTGCCCTAGCAAAGTCGTTTGTGCATGGTTTTACAAAAAAATATGTCAGCCATAAAAGTTTACGCAAAGTCAAGGTTCAATTGGTTTTCTGCGCACCATCTCAAAAATTCAAAATATTAACCATTCCCTAAATATTAGCATTATGGAAGTTGTATGAGCCTGCTTTCGCAAAAAAACATGATGATAATAAAGTTTGTGCAAAGTCACGGTTTGATCGGTTTTTTTAGAACCATATCAAAATTTCAAAATATTGATCATGCCCAACATTTTAAACCTACGGAAGTTTTATAAGCTAGTTTTCATAAAAAAAGGAACGGTCATAAAGTTTGCGTAAAGTCGAGGTTCGAATAGTTTTGGCACACCATCTTGAAAATTCAAAATATTAACCATTACAAACATATTAACCCTAAGGAAGTTGTATAAGCTTAGTTTCAGAAACAAATTTACTGTCATAAATTGTGCATAAAGTTGATGTTTGATCGGTTTTCTACACACCATCACGAAAATTCAAAAAATTGATCATTCCAAACATATTTGTCCATGAGATGTCGTACGAGCATAGTTTGAGAAAAAAAACGTGATAGTTATAAAGTTTTTACAATGTTGAGGTTCGATCGGTTTTTTACGCATTGTCTCAAAAATTCAAAAAATTGATCACACCCAACATATTTGTCGTACGGTAGTCAGTATAAGCATTGTTTCGGAAAAAAAACGTGATAATCATAAACTATACGAAAAATCAAAGTTCGATTGCTCTTGTGCGCACCATCTCGAAAATTCAAAATATTGACCATTCCCAACATATTAGCTCCATGGAAGATGTTTACGCTTGGTTTTTCAAAAAAATGTGACGATTATAAAGTTTGCACAAAGTCAAGGTTCAATCAAGTTTTTGTGCACCTTCTCAAATATTCGAAATATTGACCATTCTAAACATATTAGCTCTAGGGAAGTTGTTTAAGCTAGTTTTGCAAAAAGACGTGACGGTCATCAGATTTGCAAAGTGGCAAGGTTCGATCGATTTTTTACGATCCCTCTCAAAAATTTAAAATATTAGCCATTCCTAATATATTTGTCTTCGGGAAGTCATATATGCTAGGCTTCGTAAAAAAACGTGGCAGTCATAAATTTTGTGCAAAGTCATGGTTTGATAGGTTCGTTGTGCACCATTTCAAAAATTCAAAAAATTAATCATTCCTAACGTATTTGCCCTAGGGAAGTCCTATGAGATTGGTTTCACAGAAAAACATGATGGTCATAAAGATTGTGCAAAGTCGAGGTTCAATCAGTTTTTTATGCACCGTCTCCAAATTTTAAAATATTGACCATTCCTAACATATTAGCCTTAGGAAAGTTGTATAAGCCTGGTTTTGCAAAAAAAATGTGATGGTTATAAAGTTTGTGCAAAGTTAAGTTTCGAATGATTTTTTGTGCACAATCTCGAAAAGTCAAAATATTGATCATTCCTAACATATTAGCCCAATAAAATTTGTATGAGCCAAGTAGCCCAAGGAAGAAGCAACCGTCGTCCCTACCCCAAGTCGCCCTCGCACTCGCCATTGAGGGCACAGGAGCGCGTGCTGCCCGTGAGGTGCCCTTGCCCTCAGTCGCTTCTCGCCGCCTATCGCAATCGCAAGGGTCGCCTCCCTACCTCTTCTTCGGAAGAGAATTATCGATCTTTGGGATATTAGCCTTAGGGAAGTTGTATAAGCTTAGATTCACGTAAACAATATGACGGTCATAAAGTTTCTGCAAAGTCGAGGTTCTATTGTTTTTTTGTACACCATCTCAAAATTTTAAAATATTGACCATTCCCAACACATTTGCCCAATGGAAGTTGTAAAAGCTTAGTTTCGCAAAAAAAAAAATGATGGTCATAAAGATTGCCCAAAGCCGAGATTCGATTGTTTTCTTGTGGACCCTCTCAAAATTTACAATATTAACCATTCCCCATATATTAGCTTTTGGGAAGTTGTATAAGCTTAGTTTCGCAAGAAAACAAGGCCATCATAAAGTTTGAGCAAAGTCGAGGTTTGATCAGTTTTTTGCGTAATCACAAAAATTCAAAAATTTGATCATTATCAACTTATTTGCCCTGGCGAAGTCGTTTGTGCATGGTTTTACAAAAAATTATGTCAATCAAAAAGTTTGCGCAAAGTCAAGGTTCAATTGGTTTTCTGCATACCATCTCAAAAATTTAAAATATTGACAATTCCCTACATATTTGCATTATGGAAGTTGTATGAGCCTAGTTTCACAAAAAAGCATAACGATCATAAAGTTTATGCAAAGTGAAGGTTAGATCGATTTTTTAAGCACCATCTAAAAAATTCAAAATATTGATCATGCCCAACATATTAGACCTACGGAATTCCGTATGTTTAAGCTAGTTTTCATAAAAAAAGTAACGATCATAAAGTTTGTGCAAAGTCGAGGTTCGAATAGTTTTTGCACACCATCTTGAAAATTCAAAATATTTACCATTCCCAACATATTAGCCCTAAGATAGTTGTATAAGCTTGGTTTCAGAAACAAACTTATAGTTATAAATTTTGCATAAAGTCGATGTTGGATCGGTTTTCTACGCACTATCATGAAAATTCAAAAAATTGATCATTCCAAACATATTTGTCCATGAGATGTCGTACAAGCATAGTTTCAGAAAAAAAAACATGATAGTTATAAAGTTTTTGCAATGTCGAGGTTCGATCGGTTTTTTGCGCATCGTCTCAAAAATTCAAAAAATTGATCACTCCCAACATATTTGCCCTAGGATAGTCATTATAAGCATAGTTTAAAAAAAAATGTGACAATCATAAATTTGCGGAAAATTGAAGTTTCATACCAGGGGTGATGTAGAATAGGTGGACAAAGCAGAATAGATTTTGACGAAAAACCAATAGTAGAGCTGTATTTGCTGGAATGAGTATTACGGATAGAAAAGTCACAGTAGATAAGGAATGAACTCTCGAAGAAAAGTCACAGTACAGTTGTATTTGCTGGAATGAGTGTTTTGATAGAAAAGACACGAATTCGCGATAAAACTTAAATAAGATCGAAAAATAGCTCACCACTAAGTTAAAATCACAAAGGGATACAGAAAGTTCATCACCCCAAGGATTATAAATGAGGATACAAGACTGAAATCAAAAGACTCACCACTCAAGGACACATCCAAGCGATACAGAGTTTAAGGGAGTACTCAAAAAGAGCTTCTACCAAAATATCATATGTTTCTAAAGTCCTTTCTATGCCCTAAATACCAAAATAAGTACTAGTGCATGAAATAACACTTCATGCATAGGGAATTTCGAAATTAAGTATTTTACAATTACTAACAAACTCCTTGATAAGACCCTAAGGTCATATCGTCAAAGAAAAGAAGGGAAAATGGATGATCACTTCGAGGGGATCGGCCTCCGAGGGTTTGTCAAAAGACTAAATAATATTTCCTTGATTACCAAAAGAAACAGTTACATCTCTATTTATAGAGTTCTGACTCTAACTGAACTAAAACGACTCAATAAATATTATTTAAAAGCTCAGAAAATAAAAGGACCCTAACATTTCCTCCTTCAATTCAGCCTTGTCCTCAAGGCTGAGCAATATCAAATTATGGAAACTTCTTTTTTAGCGCTCTGTAGGACTCCCTAGCAGCATCTTCCTTTGGTAAATTAGCCCATTGCACCAGCACTTCACTCACAGGATGTCTGCGGTACATTACAACTCGTCGATCAAGTATAGCTTGTGGTTGAGCTTGAACTTCCCTAGTAGTAGAGGTATCCGGCAAATGGTGCTGCACTATCTCATCTTCACCCAACTTCCTCTTAAGGTATGAAACATAAAAAACTGAATGTATTTTAGAGCTAGCAGGCAAATCCAAACGGTAGGCAATTGGTCCAATATGTTCTAATACCTTATAAGGTCCAAAAAAATGAGGAGACAGCTTCATGGAAGATCGGACCGAAAGCTAAATCGTCACCGCCCGCTACCGGGTGGATTTAATCAAGGGAGAAGAAAGAAGAGGTGAACCTGGAGATCGACGTCGCTCTCCCTCCTCATCTGAGGCGATGAGACCTTGGCATCGTCGGCGACTTCTCATCCACGAGGGGAGAAGAATCCTCGGCGTCGCGTGGAGAAGAAACTAAGCGTCGAGGCGGCGTTTATTCTCCCCACGCAAGTAGAAGAAATGAGGCGACGAGGCAGAAGGAAATGATTTCTTCTCCTCGCCTTTTTTGCACGGGTAGAAAAGAGGCAACGTCACAGAAAACAGTTTTCTTTTATATATATATATGTATATATATATGTATATATATATACCGAGTAGGGAGAAGAAATCGAGGTTTCTTCTCCCCACGTGCCAAAAAGGGTGACGAGGCAGTCACCCCTTTTTTTTTAACTTATATACATATATACAAGGTTCGCAATACCATATCGTACCGGTATTTCGACCTGGGCTCGATACCGGTACGGTACAGTATACCGAACGGTACACCCAGGTGTACCAAGTACTGTAGCACTGCTACAGTGCTACAGTACTCTCGGACCGGTAACAGTCGGTCCGCGTACCGACAACCTGTCGGACCGGTATGTACCGCCCGTACCGGGCGGTACAGCTCAGTATGGCAGACCCTGCATATATATATATATATATATATATATATATATATATATATATAATATTTTTATAAAAGGTGATGTCGCGTCACCGAGGTGACATTGCGTCACCGAGGTGACGTCGTCTCGTTTATATATATATATATATATATATATATATATATATATATATATATATATATATATATATATATCTCGGCGATGTCGCCAAAAAAGGTGACACGACGTCGCCTTTTATATATATATATATATATATATATATATATATATATATATATATTGTTCCGTTCGGTAATCGGCGGTCCGTGTACCGATAAACTGATGGACCGGTACGTACCACCCGTACCGGGCGGTATTATTCGAAATTGCATACCTTTTACATATACATACCACGTCTTCTCTCCACGCACCAAAAAGGGCGACAAGGCACTCGTCCCTTTTTTTTTTAGCGGTATACCGAAATCTATCGCTCGGTATACAGTATTGTATCGTACTAAGCGAATCTCGAAACTCCAGTATGGTACGAAATTTTAATCCTTGCGTTGAATTGTGTTTTCCAACTTAAAACCCGTAATATAATTTTTTTTTTATTTTTCAGAAATTTTTGGAGCTATTTTTTATCATTTTCCTATGTCGTTGGTATGCCCCGCCGTATCTACACATGGTACACTAGTATAGGGCAGTACATATCGTATTGCCGGTCAGTTGGTACACTGGTTTGGACCAGGAAGGTGAACCCTGGTTTGAATAATGTCTACCTTTGCACTTTGGTGAAGATGTTTGAGATGTGTGCAAAGAGCATTGCAATTCTACAATTTGCAGATTATGTTGCAGAAAAGAGGAAAAAAAAAAGATCAGACATAGTATTGTTCTTTTTTTTAGATTTGTTCTTTCCCTAATTGCAAAAGATATACCGAAAGCTCTTTTGGTTCATTGAACAAAATATGACAGCTTTAATACCTTAACAAGAAATCTAAAAATCCAATAGAGTGATAGACTAATAGTAGAGTTGAACTATTTTGTGAAACATGACACCACCCAGAAAGATGATCAATCAAGAATGCCAAGTTCTATTTGTGTTCTCCTTTTTCTTATTGTTGCTAGGAGAGACTAATTAAAGTTGTTAATTCTTCTAATTTATAAAAAAATAAAAAAGTATACACACCTAGTTATGTGCTCTTATTGTTGATAGATAATTTATAAATTGTGCAAAAATGTATTAGTTTCAAAGATATCAATATACTTATTTTTTTACTTCAAAAGAAGTTCTGATCTTATAACTACCAAAGTCTCACAAATAGGAATAGAAATAGCTATAAGTTCAACTTGTTCTGGTAGGCGTGAGAGTGCATCTGCAACTAGATTCTCGCTCCCTTTTTTATAAATGATCTCATAATCGGATCCTAGTAGCTTTGTGACCCATTTCTACTGTTCTAAAGAAGAAATCTTTTGCTCCAGAAAATATTTGAGCCTTTTGTGATCAGTGCATATTTGAAACCACCGGCCAATTAGGTAGGGTCTCCATTTTGTGACTGCATGTATAATGGCTAGCATCTCCTTGTCATAAATAGATAAACACAAATGAGAAGGGGAAAGAGCCTTACTAGCGTAAGCAATAGGCCGCCTTCCTGCATTAATACAGCCCCTATACCAGCTCCAGAAGCATCAGATTCAATTATAAACAACTTATTAAAATCGGGTAGAGCAAGCACTAGTGTAGTAGTCATTGTAATTTTCAAGAAATTAAATGCCTGGGTTACCACTTATGACCATCTGAATGCATCTTTCTTTAGAAGTGACATCAAGGGGGCATTGATTTTGCCATAATCCTTCACAAACTTTTGGTAATAGCCGGTTAGTCTCAAGAACCCCTTTAAAGCTTTGATTGACTTTGGAATTGGCTAGTCTTTCATCATTTGGATTTTTGAAGGATCAACTGCAACACCCTTTTGAGAGATGATATGGCCAAGATACTCAACATCTGGTTGCCCAAAACTGAACTTGGATTTCTTGACAAAAAGATCATGCTCACGAAGAATATTAAAGACAATTCGTAAATGTAATAAATAACTCTCTAGGGAAGGACTATATATCAAAATATCATCAAAGAAAACCAGAACGAACTTACTGAGATGAGCCCAAAATACATCATTCATTAAACTCTGAAAGGTAGAGGGTGCATTAGTTAACCCAAAAGGAATTACTAGAAACTCATAATGACCGTTGTGTCCTGAAGGCAGTTTTTGGAATATCACCTTCATGTACTTTGATTTGATGATAGCCCGATCGTAGGTCCAATTTAGTGAAAACCTGAGGTCCTCCCAATTCGTCCAATAGTTCATCCACTATTGGAATAGGATTTTTATCTTTCACCGTAATATTGTTAAGTGCTCTGTAGTCCACACACATCCGCCATGTGCCATCCTTTTTTCTGACCAGTAAGACTGGGGAGGAATATGGGCTAACACTAGCTCTTATAACCCTTGTTTCGAGCATCTCTGTGACAATCCTCTCTATCTCTGCCTTTTGGAAATGTGGATATCTATAGGGCCGGACGTTGGTTGGTGCTTTCCTAGGTAATATCGGAATCCGATGATCATAATGTCGATGAGGTGGAAGTCCATGTGGCTCTGCAAAGACTTCTGCAAACTCTTTGAGCAATGAATCAATATTTTCAGTTGGAATGTGCACAGTCATTTCCTTTTTAATGTTCTGCAATTGCACTAAAAATCCGGTGTGTCTTTCGAAGAACCTGCTCCATCCGAAGGCTAGTGATAGTTGTAACCTAACATGTCAAACTTCCTAATAGACATTAAGTACGTAGAATTAACCCAATATTGATCAAATTACGTTGAAATCATCATTAAATCTACTAATCACACCATTAACATACTTAATTACTCTTTAATTAGTCCTCTTTCACCACTAAAAACATGTCAAACACCCTATTATGGATTAAATACATTAAATTGACCCAATATGGGTCAAATTTTGATGAAATCATCATTAAAACCACTAATTATAGTATTAAAAAAATTCTCTAATTAACCTTATTCTATCATCGTAAACATGTAAATCACCTTAATATGCATTAAATACATAGATTTCAACCCAATTTGTGTCTAATTTTGATTAAATCAGTATTAAACATACTAATCACAGCATTAAAAACCTTAATCACTCCAGAATTAATCATATTCTACCATCATAAATATGTCAAACAACATAATAGACATTAACCACATAGAATAGGATTAATCATCTCATAACTTAACAAAAATCTAGAAATGGAATACATACCTTTTGATTAGAGTGATCCTTCTCTCTAACTTAAGTGTTAAACGTCTCAAGTGAGCCTCCAAAATTTGATCCAATCTATAAGTTGCAGTTTTGCTTGAGTTTAAGAGATTGAAAATGTGAGAATGAGAGAGAGATGTAAGTGAGAATAAAAGAGAGTAAAAGAGGTTGATAAAAGGGGGAGGACAGGGTTTAAAAACCCTTTGAACTAGTGCCAATGGTCAATTTGACTGTTGGAATGGATCATATCTCAACCATCCATTGATATGTGTTTCAACCGTGTTGCTCGATACAGACCTTGTATCACTCGATAAGAGATACCCAATTCATAACCGCTTGGTACAGAGTGGTCCGTATGCTAATCACCTGTTGTATCACCTTTATTGTACCGTATCGAGTGGTACAACAAACCAAAGATTGAGATTTTGTATTGTACCGGAGTTTCGAGCTTCGCTCGGTACAGAACCGTGTAGCAAGCGGTATGCCAAGGCATACCGAGCGGTACACCTAATTTAGGCATAAAATCCTTCAAAAATACCTGAAAATTAAAAAAAAAATTGGATTGAGTTTTTAAGTTAGAAATAAATATAGTAATAGTATGAGTTTAGCAAAATTAATGTAAATTAGGTAAAAACAGTATCACATATCTTTTTCGGACTTCGAGATATAGCCTTGTGCAAGGTTCGTGTTTTAGTCCATTACTTATTGTCCTTTTGTAAATATTGAAATATCTATAGAAAAATCATTTGAATTATTAGACTATTTTTTTACAATATAAACTCTAAAATTCAAATGAATTAAATAATCACATATATAGATATACTTGATTGTTGATTCTACCATCAAAACGAACGACGGGCCACTACGGGTGGTGGATCGGGGTCCTCGATCCTATATATTTGCATATCAATATGATATGTTTGTTGGACTCAATTATAAAATTGATCCCATGACATAATGCATTGATACACCGTATGCCATTGGTGCAATAATATAGTGATGATCGTAGGTTGATCGTCATGAATCATATTTGTCTAAGGCAGCTCCTAAGGCATATATTGGTGAATGTCAGAGCTTCTACTTTCGCTAATGATCTGTATCATACTGTTGCTCGGAGAAGTATAACCATCACCGTACTGCTATTGGCCATATGATTCTCCATAATACGACGATTATGAATAGAATGAGCTTTGTTCTGTGTCTACATCATGTAGGCTTTATTGCATCTGCTCAAATTCATCCACTGCCTTCCCCTTCCCCTTCCGCGCATAAACTTGACCAGTGCCTTGTCGAGTTTCATAGTCTGAATCTTGGGTGGTATGTGTAAAATATTACTCCTCGGTTCATATACCACCCTCAAGTTGTGTAGACGAGACCAATAACTGCCGGACATCGTCGCCATCATCTATCGAGGCACTACTATCCCTGTTGCTGTCATGTGTCTGGATCGAGTGAGTTGCTGAATGCGATTATGAAGGTGTCTCGTTGCCCAACTCGATTTTTTCCAATGATGTGAGTAATGCTACTTCCTTCCCCTTTGCCTTTGCACGCTGGGCGGACGATTGTGATCGTTTGGTGTTTGTAGTTCCTTGAGCAGTTTGACTCGATGTTGTTTGACTCCTACCACGTTGTGATCGAGGGGGATTTTCCAACTGCTGGGGTTGTGCTTCCTCTTCTTTTATTGCCTCATCAAGTAGAGGATCCTCTTGGTTCTTTGCTGCTTCAACCCAATCTAATATCAGCTCTGAATCTTCATCATAGAATTGGAGGTCGATGGGATCGATATCTGGTTCCTCTAGCTCCTTATCCAACTCAACACATCAAAACCTTAGCCGCATGTTATAATGGATATATACCAGTTTCTCTAACCATCTATACGAGAGTTTGTTGTAGACCTTCGTGTGAATCAATGCAAACATTGACCAATTATATTCATAACCACTAGATGTTATCATTTGTGAAAGTACACGAACGACAACCTTCCTTAAATGTGGTGCATCCCCTCTAAATTGTAGCCACCACTCCATTGCAAAAAGATATAAATAAGATTTTATTAGTATAACAAATAATTAACATCAAACATAATTGATAATCAATATGTGTAACTTTTTTTCACTAGGATCCATAGTGTAACAACATCATACAGCTACAATGTCGAAGAATGAACCAACTGTTTCTTGAAATAATCGACCCTCTATAAGAGCATCAGCTGCATCAGTAGTGTTTGGTAAGAGCTGATATATAGCATTTCGTAGTGTCGTTAGTAAATCATTTTGCATTTCGAGAGCATACCGATATTGAATTGTTGGGTTTAGATAATACGTTGCAAGATATTATTTTGTTTGTATGATTTTTTATTGTATAAAAAATAATAAATTAAATTATTTTGAATATGAATTTACCTTATGGATATCTTGATCCATATGAACTTCAGTCCGACAATCAATGATCCGTATGTATTGGTCGACCTTAAAATCATCTTTGAATGCTTTCTTGACCTCCTCTCTTGCTAAAATCAACATATATTTTTGATACGACATCTGTGGATGCTTGTCCATATTGACCTTATGGAGAACAATATAAAGTGGTTCCATACCTTTTATAATTTCTACTACGGTCTCCCAAAATCTAGAGGAAAGAATGGACTTTTCTATATTTTTTCCATTGCTCAATCTCGAATATCTGGAATCAAACCACTCTTGTGAGGTGACCATTGCCTTCAAGCCATGCCTTTTTTACTGTAATGACTTTAATGTAATAAAATTGGTAGTAAACCAAGTGACTCCAAGTTAGAGTATCTCACCGTTTACATACTTTTGCATTAAAGCGTATACCCAATGATGATTATATATAAACTTTGTAATTGATTGTGCTCGAGCTACACAATTCTTGACCATCTCCAGCTCACCAATATCCTTCGGCATTAGATCTATGCAATAAGCTGCACATGGAGTCTAAAATAATGTTTTTCTTTTTTCATCAATTGCAAACCGACCTTCTTGAAATTCGCTCCATTGTCATTATTATTTGACCAACATATTGTGGTCCAATCTCCTCTACTATAGTATCCATCAAGCTCTCAGTGTAGTTTGCATCTTGGATTTTTTCAGAATCATTAACTGACTTATGAAACACCATCCTTCTGTTACAATAAATAAGAAAGCTGATGATACTCATTCTTGTTGGTCCTTTCCAACTATCACACATCAGTGTCAACCCCATATTCGTCCCATTGCCTCTTGAAGGATTTGATCCAATCCTTCACTTCTACCACCTCCTTCTCTAAGTGTACGTCGTGAATCTCCCTTGGTGTTGGTGGTTGGATCCTCGTGCCAGACTTTTGAATAGAAGAGATCATGCTCTGATAATATGGACCTTGGGTTGTGTTGGCTTGAATCCTGTGGAAGTTGAACCATTTTAAAATTGCTTTTCCAATATCCCGTTTCTTTTCTTTTATGTATACATCGTCAATCCATGACTGTTTCACTGTTTGTGGGGGATAGGTTTGCGGATCAATATCAACAATATTTGGTGTGGACCTCCTGCCAAGACCTCTCATAAAACCACGAAGTCCACCATACCTCATGCTACTAGTTCAGCCTAATTGAGGAGGAGCAGTTGGCTGCCTCATGCTGGCCGACCTTTGGATTCTACTACCACTGTCATGCTCCAATTATGAGTCAGGTCGTCGATGTCTCATTGCTTCATCGACCATATACTGATGCTCTAATAATGCACGAATCCCAACTATGAGATCCAGGTCGACTTCATCGTCGCAACCCTCATACTGATCATAAACTGGTTTCTGCGTAGCCCTATAATATTCTTCCTCAACTCTTGCCTTTATTTTTAATGTATCTTCCTTTTCTTGTTGTAGCTTGTTTTGAAATAATTTACGGATCTTCGTCAGAACCTTCTTGCATTTTGCAACATCAAGATACTCGTCGGCCAAATGCATCTTTACCCGAGTTATTGCTTCACCCTTGTCAATGTAGTCACAATAAATACACTACCAAAGTACCAATGATGACGGTTCCCATCTATCTTTCGGGCATGAACCCATACATCATCATGTGGTTGTTCCTTTGATGCCATGATCCTATCAAATTTAAATCAAATATGCTATAAAGTATAAACATGTTGAATTGACCTAATATCGATCAAAAACCATTAAACACAGTATTAAATAATTTTATTAAATCATAACTAATCTTATTTTTCCATCATAAATATGTGAAATACATTAAAAAAAGCATTAAATACATAATTTTAATCCAATATAGGTCAAATTATGATAAAATCATCATTAGATACACTAATCACATAATTAACATGGTTAATGATCCACTTATTACTTCTCTTTCAACACTATAAATATGTTAAACACCTTAATAGGTATTAAAAACAATGAATTAAGCTAAAATCGATCAAATTTCGATTAAATCATCATTAAAATGACTAATTGCAGCATTAAATAATTTTAATAAAACCTAACTAATCCTATTTTACCATCATAAATATGTGAAATACATAAAAAAAGCATTAAATACATAATTTTGATCCAATATGGGTCAAATTACGATAAAATCATCATTAAATACATTAATCACCTCATTAACATAGTTAATTACTAACTAATTACTTCTCTTTCAACACTATAAACATGTCAAACACCCTAATAGGTATTAAAGATATTAAATTGACCCAAAATCGTCAAATTTTGATTAAATCATTATTAAAATGACTAATCATAGCTTTAAATAACTTTAATAAAACCTAATTAAACCTATTTTACCATCATAAATATGTCAAACACATAAAAGAAGCATTAAATATGTAATTTTGATTCAATATAGTTCAAATTACGATAAAATCATCATTAGATACACTAATCATATGATTAACATAGTTGATTACCCACTAATTACTTCTCTTTCAATACTATAAATATGTCAAACACCCTAATAGGTATTAAAGACATTGAATTGACGTAAAATCGATCAAATTTCGATTAAATCATCATTATAATGACTAATCGCAACATTCAATAACTTTAATAAAACCTAATTAAACTTATTTTACTATCATAAATATCTTTCAATATTTAATATGCATGAAATATAAATATTTGACTTAGTAAGTGTCTAATTTCGAATTAACCAATATTAAACACACTAATCATAATATTAAAGATCTTAATTACTCGCTAATTAAAGAAAGAGAATACATACCTCTTGATTAGAAAGTTCTTCCTCTTAATCTTCTCAAATTAGCCTTGATTCAATTCACAAATCGTTATTTGGTAGAGTTTAGGAGAATGTAAATATGAGAAAAAAAGAGTTTGAGATAGTTTAAGAGAGTATGAGAGTGAAATGGAGTGAAATAGGGGAGAAGATGAGTTAAAAACCTATGAGAAAGGGACCGTTGGAGCACTCTTACCAAGTGGTAACAGTCGATTTCAACCGTTATCGATCCCGAGCGATAACGGTTGATTTCAATCGTTACCAAGTAATAACGGTCGAAATCGATCATTACTGAGCTGTGCCGGGCGGTAACGGCTGAAATTTCGACCGTTACTACCTGAAATAAACTTGTATTGTCTGATATGGGGCGATGTTAAGCGTTCCGCCCGGTAGCAGGCGGTCCGCGTACCGATATGTTGTCGGACCGGTACATACCGTCCGTACTGGGCAGTATTATTCGAAACTGTAAACCTTGCAACAAACCCTGTTTTTTGTAATGGAAAGAATATTAGACTTGGAGCTTAGGGCTTGGTTGTAAGGTCCCTTGCTTGCAAGAGTATGGAGCAAGAAGGTCTTGGAATGGATTTTAAGTCTCAACACTTTGCTACGGAGAAAGCTACTAGGGAACTATTATGGATTCAATCACCATAGAAAATAAGTTTTTTCATCTTACTGGAATATCATGAGATTTTGAGTTATCGTATTAAAGTACATATATTGATGAGCAATGGGGAGTGCACTAGGTTTTTGCCCTACTCCTAGTGAGGGAGAGTTATCTTTAAAAGATCAAGGCAGAACAAGTAAAGCTTTATATTAGGCCTATGTTACTTGAACATGATTCGTTTTAAAAAAGTGACTCATCTACAAGAGTTATTTAAGATGATTTTTGTTGCTAAATTTACCTAGACGTCATAATGGTCAGAGATTGGATGAGAAGGAAATCCCTTTTGCAAAGCTTTGTTTGTCCTTGCAGGTTATATTCTAAAGGATTCTCATAATGTTTTGTATACTTAAGGAATCATATTTAGGTCCAATGGTACTTTGATTGCTGTTAAAATTCTTAAAAAGGCAACATTTTGGCTATGTTATAATGGCACACATTCATCTTACAAGCCTCAGAAGACACATGTTGGCAACTACATATGATTATCCACATTTATCTAAAAGTAGTACCAAGAGTAATGATATTTATCAAACATTGTGTTTCTAGGTATTAGAAGGATACATAATCTATATCAAGTTAATTAATATTTTAATGCTTGGTCCTAATATACTAGGAGTTTGCATTAGGGTTTGTCGTGCCACTGTACCGTTCGGTATGGGCGGTATGTACTGGTCCGATAGGGGACTGATATGTAGACCATCCTGTACCAGGTGGTATATGCTAAATAATCCCGTATCACCCAACTGGGGTTTGTTTCAATCGGAACGGTCAAAATCAGACCATTATTGACCTGTACCGGTTGGTACATTTCAACTGTTACCGACCTGTTCTAATCGGTAATAGTTCGTTACTGACCTGTACTAGTCGGTATTGACTGATAACAATTGGATTTCGATTGTTACCAATGGACGACTCAGATCTAACCAGTTCCAATAGTCAAATCCATTTGAAAGGATTTTTAAACCCATTCTTTCCCCTCTTCCACCCCTTTTCATTATCTAAAGCTCTCCTACTTACTCAATCTCTTTCTCACTCACTTTTTTCTCTCATTCTCACATTTGCACTCTCTTAAAACTTTATAAAGCTGTGATTTATGGTTTGGATCAAGTTTGGAAGGCTAATTTAGGAGGATTAATATGTAAGTTAGAGGAAGAACTCTCTAATCAAAGTTATATATTTTTTCCTCAATTTTTATGATTTATGAGATAATTAAGCCCAAGGTTCGTAATTTCGTACCGTACCGGAGTATCAAGCTCAGCTCAGTACGGTATGATACGAGTATATCATACGGTACGTATCGGTGTATCGCTCGGTATATATTTATATATATATTATTCAAAATTAAAATCCTTGATTAAGCCTGTTCTCAATGTCTAATATATTGTTTAAGGTCTTTATGATGATAAAATAGTGTTAATTAGGGAGTAATTAATAACTTTAATGTTGTGATTAAGATGTTGAATCAAGGATTTTAATTTTGAATAATACCGCCCGTATCAGGCGATACGTACTGGTCCGCCAATAGACCGATACACGAACTGCCCGCTACCGAGTGGTACCATCGATTGGGGTTGTTTCTGCCCTGTTACCACCCTAAATTAATCGTCACCGCTCGCTACCGGGTGGATTTAACCGAGGGAGAAGAAAGAAGAGGTGAACCTGGAGATCGGCGTCGCTCTCCCTCCTCGTCTGAGGTGATGAGGCCTTGGCATCGTCGACGACTTCTCATCCGCGCGGGGAGAAGAATCCTCGGCGTCACGTGGTGAAGGAACCGAGCGTCGAGGCGGCGTTTCTTCTCCCCACACAAGCAGAAGAAATGAGGCGACGAGGCAGAAGGAAATGGTTTCTTCTCCCCACCTTTTTCGCACGGGCAGAAAAGAGGCAACGTCACAAAAAACAATTTTCTTTTATATATATATATATGTATATATATATATAAACCGAGTGGGGAGAAGAAATCGAGGTTTCTTCTCCCTACATGCCAAAAAGGGTAACGAGGCAGTCACCCCTTTTTTTTTAACTTTTATATATATATATATATATATATATATATATATATATATATATACATATATATATATATATATATATATACATATATATATATATATATATATATATATATACATACATATATATATATATATATACAAGGTATGTAATTTCGTACCGTACCGGAGTTTCGACATTAGCTCGGTACGGTACGAAACTGAATACCGAGCGATATATCGTTCGGTATACCGCTCGGTATATATATATATATATATATATATATATATATATAATTCGGCGATGTCGCCTCGTTTATATATATATATATATATACATATATATATATACATATACATATATATATATAAATATATATTTGTATATAAAATATTTTTATAAAAGGTGACATCACGTCACCTCGTTTATATATATATATATAAAGGCGATGTCGCCTCGGCGACGTTGCCTTAAAATTTGACATCGCGTCGCCCTTTATAAAATATTTATATTTTAATTTATATATAAATATTTATATATATTAATATATATATATATATTTCGTTCCGTCCGGTAACGGGTGGTCCGTGTATCGGAAAACTGACGGATCAGTACGTACCACCCGTACCGGGCGGTATTATTCGAAATTGCATACCTTGTACATATACATATATATATATATACATATACATATATATATATATACATATACATATACATATACATGTATACATATATATACACATATATAAAACGAGGTTACATCGCCTCGGTTTTCTACCCGCATGGGGAGAAGAAATCGAGGTGTCTTCTCTCCACGCGCCAAAAAGGGCGACAAGGCACTCGTCCCTTTTTTTTTTCATGCGGTATATCGAAATCTATCTCTCGGTATACAATATTGTATCGTACTAAGCGAATCTCGAAACTCCGGTATGGTACGAAATTTCAATCCTTGCGTTAAATAGTGTTTTCCAACTTAAAACCCATAATATAATTTTTTTTATTTTTCAGAAATTTTTGAAGCTATTTTTTATCATTTTCCTATGTTGTTGGTATGCCCCGTCGTATCGACACATGGTACACTAGTTGGTACACTGGTTTGGACCAGGATGGTGAACCCTGGTTTGAATAATGTCTACCTTTGCACTTTGGTGAAGATGTTTGAGATGTGTGCAAAGAGCATTGCAATTCTACAATTTGCAGATTATGTTGCAGAAAAGAGGGAAAAAAAAGGTCAGACATAGTATTGTTCTGTTTTTTAGATTTGTTCTTTCCCTAATTGCAAAAGATATACCGAAAGCTCTTTTGGTTCATTGAACAAAATATGACAGCTTTAATACCTTAACAAGAAATCTAAAAATCCAATAGAGTGATAGACTAATAGTAGAGTTGAACTATTTTGTGAAACATGACACCACCCAGAAAGATAATCAATCAAGAATGCCAAGTTCTATTTGTGTTCTCCTTTTTCTTATTGTTGCTAGGAGAGACTAATTAAAGTTGTTAATTCTTCTAATTTATTAAAAAATAAAAAAGTATGCACACCTAGTTATGTGCTCTTATTGTTGATAGATAATTTATAAATTGTGCAAAAATGTATTAGTTTCAAAGATATCAATATACTTTTTTTTTTTACTTCAAAAGAAGTTCTGATCTTAATTACCTTCTGTTTCTTTTTGGTCTCTACAGTGATACATTTGATGAGAACACTCCACCTGTAGATGATCCAAAGTATATATCTTCCTTGGGTTCTGCAATATATAAAGGAATGCAAAGTGGTGATGATGATGCAATATGGCTCATGCAGGTATCATAAATTAGTTATTTCATAGGCACCATAGGTTGATATTATTCATCCTTTAATTACTCCAACACATGAATGAGGAGTTGACATCTTGAAGAGGGTTCTTTTTAAGTGTAGATATTGGTGGTCAATTTTTACAATTTAACAATTGATTAGTTTGGCAAACTTGGAAACTTGGTTTTAGATTTAATACATGTTAGCTAAAGCTGGGTTTCAGAACAAATAGATAGTTTGTTAATTTTTATCCCTGTTTCTATTGATCCAATTTGAACACTAAGAACTTATGTATCATGTAATAGATATTTTGTCATTAGAAATAATTTCAAGGTTATTGCTGAAGATGCATGCTATTGTACCATATTGGTTGCCAATGAATATTAAGCATTAAACAATCCTGGAGTAGGAAGCTTTTCCTATTTCAGTTAGATGATGCCTAGTGATTATTTGAGTTTCTTGTGGTTTTATAATAAACAGATATCAACATTTTATGAGGCATGATACCCTCATTATCATGTGTGGGCACCTTGTTGGGGTGATACATGGTACTTTGCATTAGCCAACATGTACAATATGCCAGTTCCTTTAATTTTTTTTTCCATGAATTAATAGATTTTAGGCTTCTTTCATGGTCAAGCGTGATGCTCTTAGTTTCAAAGTAACATCAAATAATCTTTTTGGGTTCTAAACTTCTACAGGGTTGGTTATTTTCATATGACCCATTCTGGAAACCACCTCAGATGAAGGTAGTGTTTTTGTTGACCTGCTAGTTTAGATTTTATTAATACTTATCTCCGTCATTATCTTATTATTTACTTGAAATTCTGTGTTCATGTCCATTTTATACCAAATACGTTTGATACCTATGTTAATCCTTATAATAAAGTTTTTAGTTATTATCTTATTATTTACTTGAAGTGATCAAGAACCATAAAGGTACCAGTAAGAAAAATCTTTTAATATTTGATCACTTGAATTAATCATTACTCTATCAATTGGTTCAATAATAGCACAATTAGATATTACCCTATATTGTCTTTTTAGTTCAAAAGATCATGATGTTTTAAGCTGCTTTAGTTGCAGCATCACTACTGGTAACTTCAATGTTTTCTATCCTTATTGGGTTTGGTATTCAGGGAAACACTTGGATTTTAGTAAAAAAGGAGATCTACACTCTTCCTCTCTGACAACAGCAGAAACAGTGCTGCAACTTAAGTCCAAGGAATCAAAGAGATTTTACCATTGATGTTGATAATACATCAATGATGGTACTTACAAACCTGGCTTTAGATTAATTACTTTCTAGAGAAAGGTTGATGAGCAAATTGTAACGAAAACTATTTTCATTTGGAAAGCAAATATCAAAGGCATGAAAAAAAAAGAACCAGCTTTTGGATGTTTTATATAATTATGCGAAGGTTATTCAGTTTTTGAGCCAATGGTAGCTTTCATTTACGAAATTATTTCTTGATTTGTACAAAACCTAGTACTCTAGAATTTTCTTATTGAAGAACAAAAGAAAAGAAACATAAAATCCTATTTTCCTAATCGTAGTTGTCTCATTTGATAATCTTTGAATTACTTCTACTCAAGGATCACCGTTTTGGGTACTGGACCCATTTTGGTAATCTGCTCAGACTAGTACATATCAATCAGTACTGGTGTACTGTATCGGTGTTCTGGAGAAGAAGAAAAAGGAGAAGAAGAAGGGGTGGTAGAGGAAGAGGAGGGAGGAGGAAGGAGGTAGGAGGAAAGAAGAAGAGGAGATGGTGAAGAGGAGGAAGACGAAGAGGAAAATGGGCATTCCTATGAGAAGCAATTAGGCCAAAGGTGGTGTTTGGTGGTGGTGTGCAGTGAGGCCATGGTGTGCCTGAGAAGTGGAGGTCACATTGAGAAGCAAAGGTTGCGCTGTGCGTGAGAAACAATTAGGGTAGTTTCCTTATATATGGATGAACTGAATCGCCCTAAACAGGGGCGGTCTGCATACCACATACCAGTTGATGTCTGAACCAGTACGTACTGCCTGTTTCGTATCAGTCCAAGTGAAACACGTCATTTGCTTCTACATCTTTTCATCTGTTTTCTTATTCTCTTTATTATCATTTTACTTTTCTTCCTTATCTTCTTTGTTACGGCCTTCATCTTTACTATCGGTCATGATGGTTAATGTCCCAGCAGAGCATTAGAAATCTTTGGCTGCTTTTATGGCTTCAAGACTATGAATTAAGTCCCAGATAAAAATAGTTTGATAAGCAGAGGCAAAGAAAGAGGTGCTGAGAGCTAAAAGACCAAAGAGAGAGAATTTCATGATCAAGGGCATTAGAAACTTAAAGTTTGCTTGTGATTGGATTGCGCAACTAGACCATAGTCCAAATTGAAGTGGTTCAAGCTAAGCTTTCTTCCAGATTCTAATGGGTAAACCATTGCTTGAATTGGTTTAAATTACCACATGAAATTACAGTTTTACCTCTTTGAGATTATTATCAATAATTAAGTGCATCACTTTTGGTGCTTTCGTGCATTTACTTACCAGTTATTAGTTCTAATGCTTTTTGATGTATCTATATGTCTCAACCGCTCAACAACAGGACAAAAATCGAGATGTAATTGTTGCATTTCCAGATGTTGATCCATCTGTCATATTGATACCAGAGATATTTGAAGAGAGAAAGCTTGTGCATTTTAGTCGACAATTATCAGAAAGAGAGCCACTGAAGGAAACAGCTAATTCTTATGATCAACCACATTTATGGTATTCAACTGCTGATGTCACACGCGCATTAGTTCTTTTCCTAGAAAATGGGTATGATGTATCAGATAGCCAGACTTTCAGGTGATTTGCGATTCATTTGTTTTAGCGTAAAGCTTGCCATGACTAGAGCAAGGAATTGAAACACACTCTGATAGTTATCTGCTTATATGTTAGACTTGCATAATGCTGGTATCTCTCTTCCATCCACATCTCTGACATATTACTGGTATTTATATGCTAGACTTGCATAAAGCTTGCCATGACTAGAGCAAGGAATTCAAACACACTGTGTTAGTTATTTGCTTATATGTTAGACTTGCATATTGCTGGTATTCATCTCTTCCATCTAAATCAGCATATTTGCATCTTAATATTAGTTTCAAAAGCAGCTGAAATTTGACTGATGGTAGTGGCAAAATCCAAGTAGAGTTCTGATTTGACAGGTTTAAGCAATGTACATTGGTAGACGGTTGTGGTTCTGTAACTGCAAAATTATGATGAGTCAATTGCTCAGTGATACTTTTGGATGAAGTCAGTATATTTTCCTTTCCTTCTTATTCCCCCTCTTTTTGTCTTTTTTATCTCTTATTTGTTCTATTTTTCCAATTACTAGGTGACTAAGATGTCTTTGTTTCTAAAACAAGATCTTGTACATGTTGCTAGAAAATGAGGTTTTGCATGTGAATTTGGTCTTTGGTCCTTAGCAGGTGTGAAACTGGCATGATATGCAACATTGAGGCTTAGATCGTCCCAACCACTTACTAAATCATTGTCCAATAACCAATTTTCTTTTATGGTTAAAGATACTTCCTTTCTCATGTAAATTTACATTGTTCATAGTTCATACTTCATATTGCTCTCAATGTCCATGATTGCAAGTTCTTTATCCAGTTGTACATTATTTTATGACGATGAAAGCTTATCAAGTTATAACCCATATAAAGCAGTCTAGACGACAGCTCCATGACTAGAATTGGCTTGTGTTTGTTATGATACATGTAAATTTTTGCTGCTTCAATGGGTATGACTCTTTCTATCAATTCTTGTTGTTCTCATGTGATAAACTTAACGGATAATTATATAAAATGATAAATATTGTAAATTATCTGCATCCTTATCCATTTTTTCTCCCTTTCTTCCACATAAAAATATTATACAGTTCAATATTATCATAAAGTCAGCTACAAACAATATTATACAGTTCAAATATTTATTCCCATCAATAATAATTTTTTGTAAATCATGTCAATATTAGGAGCTTTTAACATGCAACTATATTTTGATAATGGATCTTATATGAATTTTAGTTTCCTATTATTCCAGATATGATCTCGTGGATCTCACCCGTCAGGCATTAGCAAAGTATGCAAACAAAGTATTCTTGAAGATTATAGAAGGGTACCAACTCAGTAATTTAAAACAAGTGACCATATATAGCCAGCACTTTCTTGACCTTATGAAAGAGCTGGACATGCTTTTGTCATGTCATGATGGATTTCTGCTTGGACCCTGGTTGGAAAGTGCCAAACGCCTTGCAAGAGACCCAGAACAGGAGCAACAGGTAAGATTCTTGTTGTCACCTGTTTGCCCTCCTCAAATTTGAATACTTGTATGCCTATTTAAGTAGGATTCTGCCATTGTCATGCTTCTATGGTGCAGTTTGAATGGAATGCAAGGACTCAAGTAACCATGTGGTTTGATAACACTGAGACTGAAGCTAGTTTGCTTCGTGATTATGGTACATACAAATGCAGAAACAATTTTCTTTATACCCTTTACTTTGGTGTCATCAATCTGTTTTAATGTAATACTCTTGCGACAATCTCATTTGTGCAGGAAACAAGTACTAGAGTGGTCTTCTACTGGACTACTATGGGCCAAGAGCATCTATATATTTCAAGTACATGATAGACAGCTTGGTGAAGGGGGAGAGTTTCCCATTAGAAGACTGGAGGAGGGACTGGATAGGCCTTACCAACAAGTGGCAAAGCAGTAGAAATTTGTTTCCAGTGAAAGCTTCTGGTGATGCTCTAAATATATCTCGATGGCTATATGACAAGTATTTATGTACTGATAACTTGCAATCACTTTATATGGGTTCAAACTATGATGAAGCTGCTAATTTTGTGATCTTTTATGTTTGTCACAATCTCCTGATGATAATTTCGTTCCCAAAGTTCAAAAGAATCTTATTGCCTTGGTTTTTTTATCAAAGCAATTATGTTATGAGTTGTTTGTTCCATAATGGATTCCTAATCTATTTGTCGAGAAGGCATTGTCTAGGCAATGATATGTCAATTTGCCACAATTTGAGTTTCTTATTACTCTGTAACACCAGAGTCAACTTAGTACTTATGAGCACTTAATATGTTTGGTGTTCTCACTGTTTATGGACTATGGACATTTCAAAATATATTAATGGGAACTTTTAGTACCAAACAAGAAGTTAATCATTTTTTATGATAAATGCTATTGTTGACTACTGCAATAATTTTAATTTCTTTTGAGTTTCCTGACACCTGAACCGACATAGACCAAACTTACCAGAATTGTCATGGGCACTGTCAACCTACAGCACTTTTAATTCAGTTTTCAAAGCATGCTTGTGACTTATGGGCATAAATATTCGATTTACACGTAAAAATTGCTTTGCTTGATTCACTCAAAGTGCTTAGAAGCTTTTTAAGTTCAAATCGGCTTCCAAGGTAGTGTCTTCTCAAGCTTGAAATTTATCTAAGCATCGTCTAGTTCCTGGCAGAAATCCTGGTGAACTTAATTAGCTAGTGATTGTAGTTTTGTAGCACCTCAAACTTAATCTTTCGAGCCAAAAAGAAATTAAAATATAATATGTTCAACATATTGTTAGATGAAGAGTGGTGATAAGAAACCCCTAGAGACTAGAAAAGTAGGTCACAATGGTTTCTATAATATTACATGAAACATGCCCTGAATCTTGTTAGCTTCTTAGTTTCCTCTCACTATCTTGTCATAATTAACGATCATAGATGGACTAAGTAGCCCTAATTAACACCAACAGGTAGCAGTAACAGGGAAAAGCTGAAGTTATCTTCATTAATTCATATGGAGTTTAGGTTCGATGATTCATACCATCTCTTAGAATGAAAATTTTAGACAGAGAAGTTAAACTTATTTTGCAATAAAAATAACTTAGAATGAAAAATTAATGCACTCTTGCTATGAACTTAAAAACACCTAAAAAAAAAACTAAAGCAAATTAATCACTCGAAAGTTCTCGTTCGTGTCATAAAGCCAATCACATGTGACATGACACGTAGTCTCTTTGCTTATTATTATTATGACATTTCTCACTTTATATTGCTTGATGCATAAATATATTATGATGTCCATGGATCTTGTAATAGAAATCGGATCACGACAAGATCACGATAATGAGATCGATTTACCTTTAAACGTAGATCCTAAATAATCCTGGTTATAGGTTATTTGAGATGAACATCGAGATAACTGGACAAATTGGTGTGTTGTATACCCTTCCATATAATGGAGGTGGCTGGTCTCATAGCTGCTCGTATGGGGACACTAGGACTACAGTGAGTACTTGTACTATAGTTATAACACTCACGGAATACTGGATGGTTGATGATACCTCGTTGTCCCCACACTTGCATGATTGATTCGCTGATGTGTTATAGCGAATCAACCCGTCCATATAGGTTATAGTGCTCATGGAATGCTAGATGGTTGATAATACCTCATTGTCAAACAACGATTCCGTTATCCTAGTGGTGTACCCGGTCCTTAGACTTGAGATACCAAGGATGTCCTATATGAGTACTCCACTCTTTGATATCAAACTTATAGGTATAGAAGTTCTAGATCTAATACAGTCGATCATTGGGAGTGGCAGCCAACCTTACGAGGACTATTAACTATCGATAGAGGATCATCCACTCTCGGTATTATGAGAGGAATATCCTATATGTTCTTGCTAAAACAAATCCTTGGCTAAGGTCATTCGGATTGAGAGAAATAGTTCTCCGAGAGAATCCGATTAGAGTGAAACTCGAGGTGAAACCGTATGGGCCTGACAACACCATGCCTAGTATACGGTCTCTTGAAAATTAGATGGATGAGGGACTATAAGTATACGATAACTAAGGATATATAGGTCTAAAGGATTAGATTCCCCTATATCATTTGGGGATTACGGCATAGTAGCCTAGTACGTTCATAGTCGATGAGACAAGTGAATTATTATGGAGATAATAATTCACAGAGCTAGAAGAAGTTCTAACATGTATGATTCACGCCCAACTTGATATTGAGCCTAAGGGTCATACATATATGATAGGTGTTTTGACGAGTACAAGTTTGGATATGAGATATCCGTTAGAGCTCATATCTTATTGGATATCCAATAAGCCCCTGAATTATTGGATCCTATGGATGAGATCCAATAAGAGCCAATGAGAGATTATTAGATAGAGATCCACTAATCTAAAAGGCTTGGATAGTTGGACGGAGATCCAATACCCAATAGGGTAGGATCCATTAGGGTTAAGTTGATAAGGAGCCTCTATAAATAAGAGAGAACTAAAGGGCCACAGGCTAGATTTCTTGGTTATCACCTTATATTCTCCTCTCCCCTTCTCTTTAGCCAATAGGTGTGGAGATTTGACTAGCAATTTTAGGAGTGACTTTGCAGCCCCTACCATATGGATCACCGCTAAAGAGGAGGATGCTTGACCTCCTTCATCCTCTCCCACAAAGAGGAGGACCCTTGCAGATGGCAGCATTGGCCGCCATCTGCGTGCAAGCAGTCGGCGAGCGACAGACTGCTACCGGTAGCCTGCGAGCAGAACTGCCCACAAGAGCGATGGTGATCGTAGGTGTTAGGAACAGAGTCGGCACTAAGAGGGGAGGGGGGTGAATTAGTGTAGCGGAAAGATTACGTCGGTTCAAAAAACTTTCATACGATAAAATCCGTTTCCGACAAAAAACCATTTCGTAAAGGTAATAACTTTGAAAGCGTACGTAAGAGAGTAGTAGATGTAAAGAGTAAGTAAGGAGGTTTACAGTTAAAGTAAATTGCTCAAAGAAATGCAAACCAGATTTTAGAGTGGTTCTATCGTCGTGACCTACATCCACTTCACCGATTCCTCTTCCGTCGAGGCTACCGACTTCCACTATCGGTCTTCCTTTAATAGGCAAAGATCAACCTCCTTCTTACACCTCTCTTCTCCTTTTACCGGGTTTATGAGACAACCCTTACAAGCACTCACTCCTCTCTCAAACTATTCTAACACTTAAAACTTTGAAGAGGAGGATTCTCACAAGAGATTATAATAGCATTTTTCCCTTTTTAAATTCTCTGTGCTTGTGTATATTAACAAGGGATGAGAGGGGTATTTATAGGCCTCAAGTTGATTCAAACTTGGAGCTTAAAAACATCTCATCCCAGGTTTCCTGGGTCCAAGCGATACCATCGCTAGTGTCAGTTTGACACTGACACTGCACTGGGCGGTACCATCGCCCAGTCTGGTAGTACCACCACCTAGGAGGATGTGCT
This sequence comes from Musa acuminata AAA Group, assembly GCF_036884655.1. Lineage (NCBI taxonomy): Eukaryota > Viridiplantae > Streptophyta > Magnoliopsida > Zingiberales > Musaceae > Musa > Musa acuminata. The sequence continues at coordinate 39,489,114 of NC_088327.1, forward strand.
GGGCGGTACCACTGCCTAGACTAGCGGTACCACTGCCTGCAGCCTCTCGGATGCTGTGTCTGGGCTGTACCACCGCCTGACATAGTCTCATAGACTATGCCACGACGGTGCCATCTCTTGGGTCATTGTTTGGGCCTTTTATTGGGCCCAACACAGTCCTTACATGGGCCCAACTAGCCCCTAATTGGGTTGGCCCAAATCCAATCCCAATTACATGCTAACTACAAATTCTAAGACATTTCCTAAGCTAAACAAGTTTGTAAGTCTAGTTTCTTCCACGAGCTTTCGGCGATCTTCTAGTGAACTTCCGATGATCTCTCAGCAATGTTCCAACGGACTCCCGGCAAGCTCCTAAACTTCACGACGATCTTCTTAGTGAGTTCCGACGAGCTTCTTCCGGCAAGCTCCTAGACATCTCGGCTAGTTCCTGTAGAATTTCCGACGAACGTCTAGACTTCTGACGAACTCTCGAACTCCCAACGAAATTGTGTCCTTGACTCCGAGACTTCATTTTACTTCATGCCTTGCTATCGTAGTTAATCCTGTACATGTAAAACACACTTCGATCTAGACAATTATTACTAAGCATGAATCATGTTGTCCGGCATGTCATTGGTCCATCGATGCTTCGTCCGATTCTTCGGCGCATCGTCCTCTCTTGCGACCTATTGCCTAATCGGCCAATTGACCTCCGCAACTCCGATATACTTGGCAGAATTTTTGCTCTTCTTGGCCCGATGCCCAAATCCATGGCCCGAAGAATTCTATCGATATATCATCCGATCCTCTGGCTAGACGTCCAATCTTCTGATATGTTTTCCTCCGGCACAACATGATTCTTCCTACTTTAATTGTCTCATCCTGATCGAAGCATCCTGCATCACTAAAAACGCATATCAAATCATAAACACTTATCAATTGGTTTCATCATCAAAATACGAGATTCAACAATCTCTCCCTTTTTTATGATGACAACCAATTGATGACGAAGTTAACCTTAACTCCCGGAGTTTAAACAAACTCGCCCTATCAATATGTCATATTGATAGAACATTGAATTCAAGTCATTGTAAATTTTATCATGAATATTTGCAATACGTCATCATGCATAACATGATCATATTTCTTTCCCTTTATCATCAATAAAAAGAAGTATAACTTTCTAGTGTTTGGAAATACAAATTCAAATCATTGCATAAAAAACATAATATCAAGTTTTATCATCATGCAATTTGTAAGCTAGAAAATTTAACAAGTGCTACATCATGCAAGCTATCATGTTGTAGATATGCAAGGTAGTAAGATAGCAAGTTTACAACATACAAGCTAGAAAAATTTAAAGATATGCAAGTTGGCATATTTGCTTTTCTAGCAAATTTTTGAAATGCACAAGATAGCATCATTTTTGCATTTTCTTGCAATGTGTAACTTAGCAAAATTCACAAGATAGCATCATTTTTGCATTTTCTTGCAATGTGTAACTTAGCAAAATTCACAAGATAGCATCATTCATTCTTCTCTTTTGAGAAGTGCAAGCTTATCAATTTTGCTTTCTAGCAAGTTTTGTTCCCCCTTTGTCATTGTCAAATAGAAGGGAATAATACAATGTTGTAATTCTTTTCCTTTTATATCAATTTCCAAATCATGACAAAGGTAAACAACAAAAATGAATGTCAAAAGATCATATCTCATTTTTGACATGTTTCTTCTTTTTTGTAAATAGAAAGCATGATAAGAAACGATCTTGATTCAAAAAGAAAACTCAAGTTATAATTCATGAATTAACAAAAATCATGATTCATTTGACAAAAAGATTGTTGATTTATACATTTAAACCAACATCACTTTAACTCATCAAGCATAATTTCAAAATGTAAAATCATCAAACATGATACAAACATTTGTGTTCAAAACCTTCATCATTACTCCCATGCATGATAATAAAGCATTCATGATACCAAACATTAAATCAATATTTTTAATCATTTATCTCTTCATGATTGTTGGTACCAAACATTCATCAATAAATCAACATTTTGATCATTTATTTTCTCTTGAACAATGGGCAAAAAGAATTATAGGAGAAAAAATGATATAATATCTTGATTGATGCATAAGAAATCTTTAGTTATAAATCTAAAAAAAAAATCAAGATAAAGCTCATTCAAATTCAAATTGTCAAAATCATCAAAATCTCAACATTTCTTTTAAGAGATTCAAAATGGCATAAATAATTTTATTGATCTCTCAATGAAAAATCGATAAGATAGAGAAAAAGAAAATTTTCAAAAAAAATGCTTTCCTCCTTTTGTTTCAACTTATTGATTGATTTCATACGTATGTTCTTTTCTTTTATGCCAAATCAAAACATACATCATTTTTAAAACCAAAAAAACAACTTTAATTATGGTAAAAATCGATAATCCATAAATCTCAAGAATCATCATACATAAATTTGAAACATAAACTTATTAAGCATGATATCAAATCATTACTTCAAATCAAACATGATTTCATTAATCAAAGAGCATCTTCAATCAAAATTGAGAAACAATATGATTCATCTTGTTAGGTGTACAAGCATTAGATTTATACCTAACATTCTAGTGCATTTAAAACATCAAGCATGATTTCATAAGGCATTTTTAATCAAAATCATTTTGTTTGTTTTTCATAAGAAATATAATTTTCATGATTATTTTTAAAATCACTAGAAAGGTAAGCATGATCCTTATTTTTTGCATTGTCATTATATTATTAAACATGCAATTATCAAGAAAAATAATTATTCTAAACTAAATTAAAAGTAACTCATGAAAAGCATCATGTAATTTCGAAATAAATTAAAGATATTTTGATTACCTCATCGTCGAAAGCCGTTAAGGCGTAGTTTGCCACCTCGCCTTTGTTGATTTTCTCCTCATCTTCGGATGAGCTTGATTCGTCCAACATTACTTCCTTCTTCTTGCGTTCATAGCAAGTAGTTACGTTCTTTTTGTTCTTTAATTTTTGTTTCATTAACTTTTTAAATTTCATGAGTAGTTCAAGTTCATCATCACTTGAGCTTATGCTCGAGTGGCCTTCATGTGTTCTAAGTGTCAAATCCTTTGTGTTCTTTGGAAGGTTATTCGAAAAAGTTCAAAATCATGCATTAAAAAGTTAATTTTTGAATCTTTAACTTTGCTAGTGCCTTCATGTGTGATTTCGAGAATGCGCCATATGTCAAAAGTCGTTTCGCACATAAGAAACCTTCGTACGATAAAATCTATTTTCGATGAAAAACCGTTTCGTAAAGGTAATAACTTTGAAAGCGTATGTAAGAGAGTAGTGGATGTAAATAGTAAGTAAGGAGGTTTACAGTTAAAGTAAATTACCCAAAGAAATTCA